>NC_092879.1:52230680-52530680 GCF_028372415.1 Notamacropus eugenii
GGATATTATATCAAAGGGATTAATCCACTTGGGTTGCAGCAACTGTAGATTTATGCCTCCTGGTGAACTGGCTAGGAGCTTGCAGAGGCCCTGGATCTTAAGAGTGCATGCACATTCTCACGCACCATATTTCCAAAATTTGCATGGGAAATACTTGGCTTCTTTAAAGGTCTGGCCCAGGGGTGGGAAATCTGCAGCCTCGAGGCCACATGTGGCCCTCTAGATCCTGAAGTGTGGCCCTTTGACTGAATCCAAACTTCACGGAACAAATCCCCTTAATAAGAGGATTTGTTCTGTAAAACTTGGACCCACGCAAAAGGCTGCACCCAAGGACCTAGAAGGCCACATGTGACCTCGAGGCCAAAGTTTCCCCACCCCTGGCCTGGCCCTTTAGATCCAGGAGTGCAGGGATTAGGGCCAACTCTAGGAAATATCTGAAAGTTTGTCTTGAGTGTTAGCAGCCTTCCGATTCTGTGGCCCTCCCATCCCTTCAAGTTCCTAATATCCTCAGAGCTCCTTCTCCCAATTTCCATTAAAACTTGCTGTCATGAAAAGTATATGGCATTCATTTATATTTGCTTATAAATGGCTGACAACAGCTCAAAATGTTGCCTCCCCCTATGTGTTTTTAATATGGATCAAAGCTAAAGATACTATGACAGTATTAGACAAAAGGTACTGAAGTTTTGATTGGGGCAGGGGGCCTTCACAGTCTATTGGAACTCATGGTTTATTGAGATGCCTACTATGCCTGGGTATAATGTCAATCCTGCTTTATACTTTGTAAATTCCATAAGAGTATGAGCTTACAGCTGAGAAATTTTATACACACACACACACACACACACACACATAGATGTAACATATATATTACATATGAAAATAATATATTATATACATATATAATAAGAATAGCTCTGGAGAGTGGAAAGTACAATGGACTCAAGAGTCAGAAGACCTGGGTGTGAGTCCCAGAAGCATGACTTCTTGGCCAAATTTTTTTCTTTTATAAGACAAGGCCTATTAGCTTTACCCTACTCTCCTCACAGCTACTACAAAATGCTAACCAAATGGGGATTATTATTGTCATTAATTTAAATAATAGGACAGTTGATAAGCCCAGATTTGAGAGGGTAGGTCTGTCTTACCTCCAGTTTCTATTCCACTCAGCTTTTTAGTCACATCTCCATCAGGCTGTATGAAAGAGCAAGATGATTTATTAGTAATTCAAATCCTGATAAAGACTTTTGCCTTTCATAGGCCAATCAACTAGACGCAGAATTTCTGCTAAGTACCATAGCTTTGGTTTAGGGGCTACCCTAGGTGGGAACTCAATCCCTTCCTGGTCTTTTCAGCTATACTTCAAGTTCCCCAGGGGGTTGGACTAGGCAGCCTCTAAGGTCCCTGCCAGCTCTACCTCCTGTGACATCCCAACAGCTCACAGGGCTGTTGGGGAAAAGTGTGATTTGTAAAACCATAAAACATTTCTGAGTTTGCCACTTATTAGCTATGTGACTTTATCTCAGTTTCCTTATCTGTAAAATGGGGATAAAAATAGTATACCCTCTAAGCCTCTAAATTTCAGAGCAGTTACTGATCTGAACTAATAGAAAGAGGTCCCTCCCACATGGGAGCTCCCTATACACTAATTAAGTCATAAGATGTAGAATATAATATTATATATATATATTACATACACACATATACATATATACATATATATGTATATTACTGTAGGGCTCTACATAGACACGTCAGTATCTCTATATAGCTCATTAGCTATCTCACAGGTTGGTTCCAACATTTATTTAATGCAACAAGCATTTATTAAGCACCAGTTCGTAAGCATTGCAAAGTGGGATAGAAGGGTAGAGAAAACAAAACAAAATTGTCCCTATTCCCATTTAAGGGGCAGTGAACAGGGGACAGGAGAGACAATACAACACCAACAAAGACAACTGTGCACAATAATACATGATAATTTGAAGACAGAGTATTAGCAACTGGGGAGGCATTAGGAAAAGAAAGGAAGTTCAGGGTTCTGGGAGATAGAACCAAGGAAAGGGGAGCTTGGTGGGGTTGAGTTGGAGAGGCAGGCTGGAGGCAGATTGTAGGGGCCTTGAATACCAAAATCAGGAGCTGATAATAATAGCTGGAAAATAGTAAGGGGTCTTTGAAAAGCAAAATGACATGATGGGAGCAATGTCTTAGTGACCAACATATATTAACCTGACAAAGTTCTTACCCTGACGTCAGTAACATCATCCTTATTAATGTCAGCCTGTGAATTCACAGACGTGGCTGACTTCTTGTTCCCAGTCTTTGTACTGCTATGAGAAGGTTGAACAGAGACTGTTGCAAGCTCTGAAGATACCAAAAAGAAATCCCACAAAATTTTAACAATTAGAATATGGAGAGAAAGCCAAGCAGGAAGTCAATCCTATTATTTTTCTAGCTGTCTGAAAGACCTTTATAAGCATCCATCAGATTGACCAGAGGAGCAGAGGTTACAAGGAGTACCAATGGAAGGAATTCCTGCCCACATGACATCATCAACTCAGAGCATTTTTTTTTTTTGCAACTTCTCCACTATCTGCTGTTTGGGTCATGATGTACAGACTGAACATATTCTAGCAATGTCATTGTATTGTTAAAAGGCATGATGTTGGGATGTTTGAAATAAGACCATAATATAGGAGATAGGGAGAGGGATGGATTTGGGATTTCACTGGTCTAGGGAATTCCCTCTATTAATACAAGTTGGCATCTTCGAGTCTTAGAGAGTTGCTTAGAGCAGCACTTCTTAAATTGTGGGTTGTGACCCCACATGGGGTTACACCCACAGTATAAGAAGTGCTGAAGGGGTTGTGAGTGGCCTAGAGCACTGAGAGATTGCCACCCAGACCATGTGACAAGCATGGCTTACATTGAGGTCTTCTTGGCTATAAGAACTGGCTATTTACGTGCCATACTACTTCTCACATTGACTCCAACTAACATGTGAAGATGGGAAAGTAACCATTCCTTTACATTCAGGAGGATTTGAAGTCTGATTATAGAAATTGGTTCAATTGTGGTCTAAGAGAGATTTGATAAAAACAGGCTACTACCAAAAGGCAAAATACTCAAATGTGTTCTGTTTCTGTTATTTAGTCTAAGAATAAAAGGAATGAGGGAGAAGATCAGGTTGGCTATTTCCCTCTATGATCAGGTTCCTTCCCAAATTCTTCCCTGGGTATGGTACAGTGTCCTCATGTGTCCACTGAGAGTACACTTTGGTTATGTGACTCTCCTGGGCTCAAGGTGCTAGAAACACTAGCAGACACATAAAGCTTTGATGTTTACAATTTATTTTATGTATCTTATCTCACTGGATTGTCATAATAACCCTGTGAAACAGGATCATTCAGTGCTAGGTTTGGAGGGGGTTTTAGAGATCTGGAGTCTAACCCCCTCATTTGACAGAGGAGGAAACTGAAGGCCAGAGGAGGTGTGGGATTTGCCCAAGATCACACAGGTAACAAGTGGCAGAGGCAAGCCCTGAACTCAAGTCTTCTGGTTCTCAATCCACTATTCTTTCTTGTAGGCCATGATTCTTTCATCTTCCATTTTACAGAAAAGGTAACTGAGCAAGGTAGCTCAAGAAGTATCTTATTTTTCCAGAAGAAGAAACTTGGGCCCAGTGAGGGAGAACAACTTGGCCAAGATGACTGAGCTGAGATTTGGTCCTGGGTCTCTGACTCTTTGCTCGGTGCTCTGCTCTACATTGATCTGTCTTAAGACAGGCTCAGAACTCAGCAGCTATGTTTTGGTGATGAGAGCTGAAAGCAGAAGAGCCAAGGGAAAGGAGAGTTCAACAAGAGGAGAAAGTAGGTGGTGATAAGGTGACTTTTGTATGGGATCTTTTCTCCCAGCCCCAATCTGAGAACAGAGAATGGTGAGGTGGGAAAGGATGACAGCTAAGGAGAGAACACAGAAATGGTGCATTTCTTTCAGAACCATTTACGATGATAAACTCAAAGACTTTAGACCTACAAGAGACCTTAGAGATCATTTGGTCTACTTGCCTTCTCCCACCCCGAAAGTTTAACAGATAAGAAAACTGTGGTCAAGAGACTAAGTGATTTGTCTAAAGTCCCATGTCTGGTAAATGGTAGCCAGGATTTGAAGCCATGCCCTCTGACTAAATCCAGCAACCTTTCCATCACACAGTTTTCCACTACATCATTTATAGGGAGCCTAACCCAGATGGAGTAAGAAAGTAATTGTAGCAGTACAGGGAGCAAAAGGACAATTCTGGATAGAAAGTACTAGAGAGTCAAAATAAAATTCTGTCTTGATTATGGAGTTTGTCAACAGGAATTACCACTTAGTGTGCTAGAGAAAGCATGGTGTTGGTAGAGAACCTGGGCTCTGCTTCCTACCAGGGATAGATACTGCCTGGCTGTGTGACTTTGGGCAAATCACTGCCCCTCCCTGGGCTCAGTGTCTGCCTCTGTAAAATGAGGGAGTTGGATTAGATGATTTCCAGTGTCCCTTCCATCTCTAACATCATTTGATTTGGGGATCTGAGGAGAGGAAAAGAAGGGAATGATGTTAAACTAAAACACAGGCAAGAAAATCTGGCTGACTAGAGCACAGAGAATAGAAGGAAATAAACTGGATGGCCTGGGTCAGCTAGAATGGCAGAGAGGGCCAATCAAAAGTAAGATGTCCTTTTTCTCCTAATTGAGCATTTAAAAGTCCATTGGGTTTGGAGTCATGCTAGACCTTGGTTAAGATTTTGGCTTGAATGTTTATTTCCCCTCTATGTCCTTGGACAGATCCAAAGGTTTCACTTCCCTCTTCTGTAACATGAGGGGGGAGGCCTAGATGAAAGGCTTCTAAGGTCTTCTCCAGATCTAACATTCTATGATTCTAATGAAACCACTTGCAAAAAGGACCACTTTGGGAGACAGTGTTTTGTTGATTCTGTAAATATGGTAGGATTCTACGTGTACTTCCCTTTACGTCTGTGAATCATTCAGTGAAAACATCCACATGAAATCCTCATGAAGTCAGTGAGGATATAAAATTCATTTCAAAACATGGATGAAAGATTTTTACCCACCTAGGAAAGTAATCTCTTTACAATTTAATTGAGGATTTTCTTTTAATCATTTGGCAAGTTACATATCTTTTTCATAAATGCAAACAAAACCTTTCCCTCAAAAGTAGGAAAGGAAGGATAGCTGAGGCATTAAAAAGGGGCATTCATTTGGGGAACAGGCTTGGAATCCCAACTCAGGTACTTTATTAACTGTGTGACCTTGAGCAAATCACTGTCCCTTTGAGCCATGGTATCATCATTTGTGAAATGGACATGATATTTGCACTACCTGCCTCTTGGGGAAGGCAGCTGGAAAAATTCAGTGAGATAAGTGGTGGATATGAAACCACTTTGTAAACTCTAAAGCACTGTATGCAATGGAATACTGTACTAGTTTTATGTATTATATATATATATTTTATAATATATATCATTATATGTCAGTGTCTATAACCATTATGCAGTGTATATTATAGTGTATGTGTGTTTATCCTCCATGTATACTAGACATGTTAGGTCCCAAACTTTAAATACATAGCAGGAAGCAGTCAGGAGGGGTGTAACTGAGGTGGAGGCCTGGCCCTCACAGGCTCTATAGTGGCCACCAGAGAATACCAGGGAAAACAGGATTTATGTCCTCAGCTTTTGCTCAAACTATTTCACAATCATTTTAGTATTTCTTTTTCAAGATATTTCATTACTTTTAAATCTTCGAGACGTTTTCTGTTCAGATGTTTTGGTGTTTTCATTCTTTTTCTTTTTCTTCTTTGGTGAAGCATCTTGTAGAAAGATAATGAGAAAAGTTCTTTTACAATGGTGAAGGCCAAATAATCTATTCTCTAGTCTCCTTTTATACCCAAGTGAACACTGATTATATCTACCTGCCCTGGCAGGGGGTAGGATGGGGAAGGAGGGGGAAGGAGAAAGAGGTTTGGAGGTGGAGAGAGAGAAAAACAGTGCCAGAGCCAGATAGCGAATGAGAGAGAAGGAAAAGAGCCAGAGAGAGAAGGAGAGAGCATGAGACAAAGAGAGAAAGAGAGAGAGAGAGAGAGAGAGAGAGAGAGAGAGAGAGAGAGAGAGAGAGAGAGAGAGAGAGAGCATGAGGAAGATAATGGGGAAGAGAGACTGAAAGAGAGAGAACAAGAGAAACACAGATCATGAGAGACAGAATGAGATAGAGAATGAAAGAATGAGACATGAGAGGCAGGAAATGAAAGAATGAGAGAGGTAAAGAGTCTGAGGCAGAAAGACTGAAAGAGAACAAAAGAGAGAATTAGAGACAGAATGAGAAAGAATGCAAGAGAGACAGAAGGAGAAACACTTGGTGTGAGAGAGTGAGAGAACAAAAGAAAAACAGAGTGTGAGACTGTGAGAGACAAAGTAAAAGAGAGAATGGGGGAGAGAGGGAATGAGAGATAGAGAAGGAGGGAGAGATGGGAAGTTTGAGAAACAGAGAGGAAAAGATAGAGTAATAGAGAGAGAGAACAAGGGAGCAAGACAAAGAATGAGAGACAGGATGAGGGAGAGTCAGAGACAGAAAATCAGAGAGGAAAGTGGGAAAGAGAGAAGAGACAGAATGAGAAAGAAAATGAGAGAGAATAAGAGACAGAACAAACAGAAGAGAGAAAGAATAAGAGAGGAGAGAAAGAGAATGAGAGACAGAACAAGGGAGAGAGATGGAAACACAGAAAAGGGACATAATGAGAGCAACAGAGAATTAGAAAGTAGACGTAGAATGAGAGAGAGGAGAGAGAATGAGAATACAGGAGTGAACAAGAAAGAAAAGGAGAGGGGGTGGAGCCAAGGTGGCAGAGTAGAAAGACAATCTGCTCTAGCTCTCCTCTCATAACCCATAAAATACCTGTAAAAAATGACTCTAAACAAATTCTAGGGCAGCAGAAACCACAAAATGACAGAGTGAAACAGGTTTCCAGCCCAAGAGAGCCTGGAAGGCCGACAGAAAAGGTCTATCACACCAGGCTCAGAGCAGAGCACAGCCCAGCCTTGGCCACGGAGCCCAGCACAGACAGGACTGGAGCAGGTTTCAGGGTGTGGAATTCCAGGCAGTAGCTGTGGTTCCCAGATTTCTCAACCAAAAAATGCCAAAGACAACTTCAAAGATCAGTGAGAAAGCTGTTTTACCTGGGTGAGAGGGGAGCAAGGTCGGGCCATGGCCCCAGGGCAGTAGCAGCCACTGATGCACAGCATCCACTTTTGGAGCCCTCAGCCTAAAAACCCTGTGGGAATCAAGCCACTGATCTGGGTCTCAGCCCTGAGTGGTGGTCTTGGAGTGAGGAGGAGCACTGGCACCGGTGTGGCAGAGCTGGCAGAGACTCTGGAGAGGGAATCCTACTCTCAGATCCTGGACAGAAAAGAGTACTTGTGGTTGCTCCCAGACCAGATCACAGGCCAGGAGAGGAGTAAACTCCTCTCCCTTGATTGTGCCACCTTGGAGGAACTGAGAACTTACAGGTCCCTAGAGTATGCCCTCCACTTGACAAAGGACTCAAAAGTCAAGTAACTGGCTGGGAAAATGCCCAAAGAAGGAAAAAAAAGACTATATATAGAAGGTTACTTTCTTGGTGAACAGGTATTTTCTTCCATCTTTTTCGATGAGGAAGAACAAAGCATACCATCAGAGGAAGACCTAAAAGTCAAGGCTTCTACATCCAAAACCTCCAAAATAAATATGCAGTGGTCTCAGGCCATGGAAGAGCTCAAAAAGGATTTTGAAAATCCAGTAATAGATGTAGCAGGAAAATTGGGAAGAAAAATGAGAGTCATGCAAGAAAATCATGAAAAGTGAGTCAACAGCTTGCTAAAGGAGACTCAAAAAAATGCTGAAGAAAATAATACCTTTAAAAACAGACTAACCCAAATGGCAAGAGGTCCAAAAAGCCAATGAGGAGAAGAATGCTGTAAATAGCAGAATGGGCCAAATGAAAACGGAGGTTCAAAAGCTCACTGAAGAAAATAGTCCTTTAAAAATTAGAATGGAGCAGATGGAAGCTAATGACTTTGTTAGAAACTAAGAAATTATAAAACAAAACCAAAAGAATGAAGAAAAAAAAGAAGACAATGTGAAATATGTCAATGGAAAAGCAACTGACCTGGAAAATTGATCCAGGAGAGATAATTTAAAAATTATTGGTCTACCTGAAAACCACAATCCAAAAAAGTGCCCTTCCAAGAAATTATCAAGGAAAACTCCCCTGATATTCTAGACCCAGAGGGTAAAATAGAAATACAAAGAATTCACTGATCACCTCCTGAAAGAGATCCCAAAAGGAAAACTCCTAGGAATACTGTAGCCAAATTCCAGAGTTCCCAGGTCAAGGAGAGAATGTTGCAAGCAGCTCGAGAGAAGTGGTTCAAGTGTTGTGGAAATACAATCAGGATAACACAGGATTTAGCAGCTTCTACACTAAGGGATCGAAGGAATATGATATTCCAGAGGTGAAAGGAGAAAGGATTAAAACCGAGAATCATGTACCTAGCAAAACTGAGTATAATACTTCAGGGGAAAAAAATGGAATTTCAGTGAAATAGAGGACTTCCAAGCATTCTTGTTGAAAAGACCAGAGCTGAATAGAAAATTTGACTTTCAAATACCAGAATCAAGAGAAACATGAAAAGGTAAACAGGAAAGAGAAGCCTTAAGGAACTTATTACAGTTGAACTGTTTACATTCCTACCTGGAAAGATGTTATTTGTAACTCATGAGACCTTTTTCAGTATTAGGATAGAGGGAATATATATAAATATATATATATATGTAGTGTATATATATATGAATATACATATATGTAGGTGTGTATGGGTATGTATGTGTATATATGTGTAGGAATGTATATGTACATGTGTGTATGTGTATATGTGCACGTGTGCATGTGTGTGTGTGTGTATGTATGTATATCTATATTGACAGAGGGCACAGGGTGAGCTGAATATGAAGGGAGGATACCTAAAAAAATAAAATTTACTGTTGAAAGGAATGTACTAGGAGTAAGAGAAAGGGAGAGGTAGAATGTAGCAGATCATCTTACATACAAGAGGGAAGAAAGGGCTTCTACAATGGATGGGAAGGGCAGGGGAGATGAAAGGAAATTGAGCCTTACTCTCATGGGATTTGGCTTATGGAGGGAATAACACACACTCCATTGGATAAGGAAATCTATTTTACCCTACAGGAAGGCAAGGGGGAAGGGCATAAGAGAGGGAAGATAGTAGAAGGGACAGGGAATTGGGGAATTGGGGAAAAAGATAATCAGAAGCAAACACTATTGTGAGAGGATAGGTCAAGGGAGAGAATGGAATAAATGAAGGGCAGGATAGGACGGAGGGAAATGTGGTTAGTCTTTTACAACATAACTATTATGAAAGTGCTTTGCATTGTTACACATGTGTGACCTATATTGAATTGCTTGTTTTCTCAATGAGAGTGGGTGAGGAGGGAGGGAAGAAATATGGAACTCAAAGCTTTAAGAAGCAATGTTAAAAATGGTTTTAGCATGCAACTGGAAATTAAGCTATACAGGCAATGGTGTATAGAAATCTATTTTGCCCTCCAGGAAAATAGAGGGGAAGGGGGATGGAAGAAGGGTGGGTAATAAAAGGGAGGACAGGCTGGAAGAAGGGGTGGAAGGGATGTCCTGGGGTTGAGGGTAGGGAAAGATGGGGAGAAAATTTTGAATTCAAATTCTTGTGGAAGTGAATGTTAAGAACTGAAAAAATAAATTATATATTAAAAGGGAAAAAAAAGAAAGAAAAGGAGAATAAGAGAAAAGTGAGAGAGAACTAGAAAAAGGAGAGAGAGAGAATACAAGAGAGATACAGGAAGCAAAAGAGATGGAGTGAGAGGAGGATGTTTGGAGAGGGAAAGAGGGAGGAAGAGAGAGAAGGGGAGAAAAACGGAGAAGAAAGGGGAAAAGCAAGGGAGAGAGAAAAGAAAGGAGGAAAGAGGGGAGAGAAAGAGAAAGAAAGATGAAACGAGGGAGAAAGAAGGGATGGAGATCAAGTGAGGGACAGAGCAATCAAGAGACAGTGAGAGCAAGAGAGACCCCAAAGCGAGACTGAGCCTCAGAGCCTGGAACAGATCCAGAGGAATAAACTGATCAGTGGCTTGCACCCAGCTACCTTGTCTTCTAATCTCATCGCTTTCAAACAATGTCTCTTCTGTTTTATATTCCGATGGTATTTTCTCTGTTTCTTCTTTTTTAAAGCCATTCCCTTGCATTTTCTGCAAGTGATACGCCATTTTTTTCTCAAGAAGTGCTTGTTTCTAAAACGTTTAAGAAAATACATTTTTAGCGTCAACTTTCCATTTTCTAATGCAAAATTCCTTTTGTCAAAAAGTGGTATTTGTTCACTATGCTTTTGCTCCCAAATTTCCTAAGCTCCACCTAGGGCAAGGCTGAGAGCAGCATGCTGGCTATGTAGGGAAGCACCGCACCTTTTGCTTCAACAAGGATAAAATATAAGTAGCAGTCAGATGGACTTAAGTAACTGGACCAAGGCCATCCAGGTCTTTGGAATTTGAGACCTGGGATTTGAACTCAGGTCCTTTAATCCAAACCCAGTGCTCTTTCCTAGTGGAAAAGCCATGCTCTCTTGTTGTCTGCCCTGGTCCATCATGTAAAGCATCCATTGAAAGTTATGCTAAGACGAGGCCCCTGTGATCTAAGCAAAGTTTAGGGCCAAGTCATACTTGTAGGGTCCCACCAGAATGGAGCACATTCTGTAGGGCTGCTCTGGGACACAGACTGGGAAGAGATTGCCTTTGGGAGGTGGCAATGGCAAGACGAGCATGTCAAGTTGTCTTCCCCTTTTCCTTCCTCCTTTGCTCTGAAAATGATTTAAACCAGGGATTCTTAAGCCAGGTCTGTAAGCTTTTGTTTTTCCAATGACTTTCAATAACTTTATTTCAACAAAATCAGTCTCCTTTGTACCCTTGCACGTTCTCCTTTATGCATTTATAAACATGATTCCAAAAAGGGCCTATAGGTTTCATTAGGCTGCCAAAGGAAACCACAACATCACAAAGGTTAAAAGTCCCCAATTTAAACAAATGCCAACTGCTGCTTGTAGCTGTCACCCTCCTCTGTTTTTTCTTTTTCTTTGTATCCTCAGTTCTTAGCCCAGCGTTTGAAATATTTTATAGCAGCATACTACTAATTGCTGTTTGTCCTTCATTCTGGAAGAGGACCAATGACATTGGCAGGGTGACGTCTTGACTTGCAAGCAAATTGGATTTAAGTGAGGCAGGGCTGTGTAAAGTCTTCAGCCTCACTTTCTCCTGCAGGGTCATCTGAGTCCAGAGGACAGACACAGGTCAGAACTGGAGATGACTCCCTACTACTAATCAAGGTTTATTGAATGCCATCTATTGACTCAGAAGTCATATATTACTTGCAGGCAACATAGCATAACGCAAAGAATCCTGGATTTGGACTCAGGAGCCCCAAGTTTAAATCTTGGCTCTGATGGTTAGTAACTGATCATATGATCTGGTTGCTTCCCTTCAAGAGGCCTCAGTTTTATATCTGTAAAATGGGGATTATAATGTTTTTACTACCAACTTCACAGGGTTGTTAGGTGTCAAGTACTTTGAAAACCTTAGAGTACTCCAAAAATGAGAATTATTATTTAGGTGAGAATTTATGGACAAAGAAAGAGTATCTGAAATTTTAGCCTAATATTAGTACCAAAGGAAACATTTGGGAGGAAAATACTGAGAACATTTCTCTCTAAAACCTCTGGGCCTAAGAAAAGCAGCTGTGTTATTTTCTCTCTAGACTTTTCAGATTTTGGTGATTGTACACATAATTCATTTACATATGGGAAAGTCAAAAGCGATCCTCTTACAATGGGTATTGATGTGGGGGCGTGGGGAAGAGAGGGAGATGGAGAGAGACAGTAGTCAGAATGAGACAACCAGACAGAGAGCGAGTGCTAGTGCGTCTCACCCATATGGTTGTAAACTTTGGCAACTGCCTGTCTTTGGGGATAACAGACCCTAGTCAAGTCCATACGATCAAAGGATGTGATGGCTTGTGACAAAGAACAGAGTATTCTCTGTAGTGAGTCACAGTTATAGGCAACATCCCCTCTGTACCTTCCTGTCACTCTCCTCTCGACTTCTCCTGCGTTGTTCCTCGACCCGAGCTTCTCTTTTAACTTCTTCTCCAATTCTGGTCAAAAGTAACATCTCCTTTGCTTTCCATTCCTAGAGAGTAGGGTTTATTGTATACAACATGGCCTTTTAGTTTTCACTACAACTGTGTTTTTGCAATATGATACCCACTTGCCCACCCCACCCTCCACTGGACAAAGTAGCAGGCATTCACAGACTGGACCTAAAGGATATCAGTGAGGGCAGAGCAGCTCACCCAGTGAATGTGAAAGAGAGACTGTCTCCCACACTTCTGCGCACTGGCAACCTTCCAATGGCCCAGCTGTGGATGGATGCATTTGAAGGGGCTTAGGGCCAAAGCAGCTCTTTCATCACTGGCAGCTCAGGCTGTCAACAGTACAAAGTTCAGGCCCAAGTAAGGCTGAATCATGAAACCTAATAAGGGGCTGGAGGGAACGGTTTTGCTCTTCCTCATCCAAGAGAGCCTGTGGTCAATGTTCTTTCAATGAGTTGCACAATGCTTTGCACCTACTAAGTGCTTCTTGAGTGCTTTTGTGTTCATTCATTTCATATGTACACTTTAGGAGAAGGGAGGAAAAGTTTCACTTAAAAAAATAACATTGCTCTGCGTTTCAGGGGAGTTGGGAAGATGAGCAGAGCAGAACGACCGTTCTAACCTCAGAAAGCCCCCCGAGGTACATCCATAAAGTACAGACTTGTGCTCAGCCTGAGCTCATTCCTGGACTCCAGTCTTCTCACATGGTAATAAAAGGGCGAAGAGGGAAGAGACAGATGGAGCAATCATGAAGGAACTCCAAAGAGGAGGTCATGAAGCTAAGGGTGCTTGAAAATTCATTCAATCCTGACATTTAATAAATGCCTTCAACGTGCAATAGATTGTGTTAGGCACAGAGGGGAGATACACGGGCAAAGGCGGCATCGTCTCTGCCCTGTAGTCTAGGAGGGAGATAATCCATGTACAAGAATACAAAATTGAAGGTTACAGGAGGTGATCAGAAGGAAAACAATGGCAAGTATCTTCACTTGTATCTGGTCCTATTCCCAGCATCTCTTGCATCTGCCCCATCTCTCTAGGTGCGCTGCCTTTGCCACGGGTGCCTTCAATATCATTTGCTTGGATTAGTGCTTAGTCTCTCTTCCCCCCTTCCAAACCATCCTCCATATTCTTATGCATCCATCTGGCTGTCATTCTGCTTCAAACCCTTCTGGGACTCCTTATGTGCCTGCCAGGCAAAGTTTCAACTTCCAATCCCATCCATCAAGACTCCTCCCCCCACCTTGGCCGTCATCTGGTACCACCCTTTCCTTTTCAGTCTTATCTCACTTGGGACTCCAGACAAAGTGTCCTCTTCACCTTCCCAAGAGCAGGCCTTGTGTTCCCCTGCCTCCAGGCCTGCTCACATTGTCCATTCTAGATGGAGTGCCTTTCCTTGACTGGTTAGCCTTTAAGCCTAACTCCACTGTCGTTTCCTCTGCAAAGTCATTAGTGAGTGATCTTTCCCCTCAGATCTCACATTTATCATGTATTTATATTGTAGTTATCTGTCTCATTCTCCTACTAGATTATAAGCTCCGTAGAGATGGGACAGATTTGACAGGATCATACAGGAACAGGAATATCATAGGATGAGGGCATCTCAGATTCTGTCTAGTCTCTCTCTTTCATTTTACAGGGGAACAAACTGAGGCCCAGGGAGGGGAAATGATTTGCCCAAGTCACACAGGTGGTGAGTAGCAGAAGTATGACTGTATCTAGGTCCTCTGCCTCCAAGAGCCAGTGCTCTTTCCACTGTGACCCACTGCCTTCTTACTTCCTCTTTTCACTCCCTAGGACCTATCACAGTACTCTTATGTGCAGCGTTTGTTGCCTGCCCCATTTTCAGTGTCTCTTCTCACCTCTTCGATCTTCCTCCGAAGACTTAGTTTTCTTCTTGTCTGCTCCCTCTGTCTTTTCTCTTCCTCATTCATCCGGATGAGATGTCGTTCCTCAGCAGAGCGCTCAAGCTTCTCCAGTTCCTTGCTGATCATATCTAAATATCTTTGGGCACAAATACAAATGAGCAAGTAAAGGTCAGCTGGGCACCTAACAGGGCAGCATTTCAGAGTCAACAGTGCTAGCCCTAACCATCTTGTTAATTGACTTCTCTTCCCTAAATGAACAGAAATGTACAAGTAACTCTTACACGGTCCTCTTTCTTGTCCTTTTTTTATATATTCTCATGTTTGAATTTATTGATGATTAATTTCACAATAAAATTTTTTTAAAGAAATGAATATAGAGCAGGTTTCATGACTTTGCTAATACCTTACCAAAACCTGTTTGGCTTTTGTTGTTGATGCTGTCCACAGCATGGATCTGAAACACAAGCCAAGGGGAGGCCTACCTGTGCCTTATTAAGCGCTCTTGGTCCTGAACAGACCGTGTGCCGTCTTGTAAGAGCCATTCTCTGAACTGTGCGGCATCTCTGCTGTCTGGGATTTGATTGTGTTCCTGGAGTCTGGTGACTTGTTTTTCAAGCATTTTCTAAAAGGAAATTGAATGATGGGTTAAGAATTTCATGTGTAACATTTATATGTGCCATTTGGGTTGGAGAGAGAAAACTGTACCCCATCTATGGTTAAGAAGTCAATCATACTACATTCTGACTCAAATGACCCAAAAGGATGTACTGTCGGGACACCAAAGCCAAATGTCTCTATCCAAGCAGGTGGCAGAGAAAGACAGGAGAAAGGATAAAAGATTAGGACATTCCCCCACTCTGGGGACACTGCTGTTTATGACCAGCTTCCACACTATGGGGCAGCCCCTTTCATTTTCACCCAGCTTCATTGACCCTAGAAAGGTGACAAGGTGTATGTATGTATGTGTGTATGTGTATGTATGTATATGTGTATATAATATACACATACATGCATACACAGATGCATACACACATATACAAATACAAACAGAAACACATGTACACATACATATATACACAAATACACATATGTACACAAATATACGTATACATACAATATAACAACTAGTCTGGTATGGCTGGAAAGCTAGAAAGGGAGGGCAGTACCAGACCACAGAGGGCTCTCAAGAAGACCTTTAGCGGGGAGCAAGCATGGAACTGCTGAAGGGTTTGAAGCAGAGGAGTGCCATGGTCAGATCTCAGCAAAAAAAGCCATCTTGAAGTAGTGTGAAGGATGGTTCAAAGTGGGGATGGAGTGAAGATGGGAAAACCTGTCAGGAGGCTATTGCAGTGGTACATGTAGGTGCCAATACGGGTTAATACCAGGGTGGTAGCAGTGGAACTAAAATAAAAGATAGATGTGAGAGGTTAACAAAAGGAAAAAGTCAAAAGTTACCCTAAGTTTTCAAATCTAGGAGACTGTGTTAATTGTAGAACAAAGATGAAAGGAAAAGCAGGTTGTAAGAGAAACAAAATCCAAACTCCACGTGGAAGGTGGCAGAATTAGTTGGTGTTTGTCTAACTCAGAGCTTCTTAACCTTTTCCTGGGATCCCTTTGCCAGTCAGCCTGGTAAAAGCTATGGACCCCCTCATAGAATTGCATTTTTTTAAATTCATAAAATACATAGGAGTACAAAGGAGCCAATTTTATTGAAAAATGGTTAGGTAACTGTCTTCAACTGTACTGGAATCCAGTTACAGAATGTGGGGATTTCTAGGAGGAGAGACAAGAAGGCACCTGGAGAGAAAGTTCTGGGACTAAAAAAAGTCAGGGCTGGAGAGACTGGGGAGTGTGCTACAGAGAGGTGATACCTGAAGCCATAAGGGAGAGAGTGTGTGGAGAGAAAAGAGTCAAAGAAAGAGCCTTGGGGAAAACAATGATAACATCACAAAGAGATTGGGCAGAGGAGCAGAGAAGGGATTCCTTGACTACAACCAGGAGAATGAGATACAGAAGTAAACTTCAGCAGCTGAGGCAGATAACTCAAATCCTTTTTCCCCCCAAACTCTCCCAAGTGGAATTTCTTAAAGACACGAGAGAAAATTAATTTAGATCTTTTACTTACTTGTTCTCTTATATAGTTTCTTTCAAAGTCTAATTTGAGGCTTGTTAGATACTGTCGGTATTTATTGAACTCTCTCAAAGTGCATATAACCTAAAGAAGAAAATACAGAAATTGAAAGGTATTATTTCTATAATAGACACTTCCCCCCAAATATAACAGTAACACACTTCAGGGTCAGTGGTGAAGGTAACAGTTTTAGACAGCTGTCTATATTGACAAGCAATTCCTATCCCCACAATAGATGAGTGAATGCCCTTAGCTAATAAGGAACATCTGGTGATGATAACAACCACCACACACACACACACACACACACACACACACACACACACACACACACACACACACACACACACACCCACACCCACACCCACACCCACACCCACACCCACACCCACACCCACACACACACACACACACACACACACTCTCTCTCTCTCTCTCTCTCTCTCTCTCTTTCTCTCTCTCTCTCTCTCTCTCGATGAGTAGATTTGTAAAAATGAAACAAAATACCAATGAGAAACTAAACTCAATGCAAATATACTCTACCAGGTTACATTCTGTTCTGGGAACCTTTTCCTTCTAGATTTTTAAAAGAATCCAGAGACGATTCCTCTGAATAGTGCCAATAATGCTCACATCTATAATCGTGGGAAAGCCCTGCAGTGCAGTTGAAAGAAGATATCCTTGGAGTAACTCATCATTTTGAAATGGACCAAAGAGATCATCTAATCCAACTTCCACCTGAGTGGAAGTCAGAGAACTGGAAGGAGACCTGTGCGCTGCAATAAGAAAAGTAGAAAAGAAACCTGCCGCTAATTAGATCGAATTAGATCAGATCTTGCTTGTAATTGAATTCCTGCTTGAGACCTTCACCAGAAAGCTGCCCAGAGCAGTTTCTGTTTGCTCACCAATCTCAGATGCTGATCAAAGGCACCTGGAGGAGATACGGCATTATTCTATTGGAAGAAAAGGCAAAAAGAAAGCAAGCTTTGTTCAGTGGCTGAGCCTCTAACAGCAAAAAGGCATGTCCTGTTGGCAGTAGGTGAGCCATAAAGGACTGAGGACCCAGCTTCAAATCCTGTGGGCAGCAAGAAGAACTGGGAAGTATTCTGTGGAGAGCATGCTATGGTTGTATTTCTGCTAGTAGCAAATAACAGCTGGTCTCTGTCCTAGAACAGATGAACAGACTTAAGGAATAAAGCTCTACACTTTAGGTTTGCAGAGAATGAAATCTCTTTTGAAAAGGGAGGGATAGCCTCAAGGAGGAATTGGAGAAAAATACGTGAAAGAGGCAGTAGGAAATCCCAACCTGAGTGAGGAAGGTGGTGGAAAAATGTGATCCAGAGAAAGAAATAAAGAAGGATCTTTGAATGTTTGGAGCTAAGTAAATAGGGATGGGATTCTTTCCATGGAAGAGAAGACTGGCCCCTGGCTCCTACATGGCCAGGAGGAAGCCACTTCCTGAGTTCTAAGGTTTAATGATGCTCCTCAGGGGCCACGAGGAGAGAGGCATCCAGTAGTGGTCAGAAGGAGCAACAAATGATGCTTGATGCTGCATCTGGCCTTCTGTTGAGAAGTACTGAGGTGCCTACCTGTTGAGCTGACAGGAATCCTAGGCATGGATCCTGGATGGAACAGGGTTGTCTGGAGAGCTGTCCAAAGTAACTGCTCCCTGTCATCCCTGGTGAGTCTCTGTGGACTGATGGAAGAGTCACCAGGAAGACTATGAAAGACTGGCCAAGAAACTGGATCTTGGGGACCCAGCTGGACTTTTCATCATTGCTATTGACTGAAAGTAGGGATTTCAGAAGAGAAAGGTGGATCTGGGGAGTGAACATCCCACTAAGAAGATGTCAGAGAACAGGGTGTGAATTTTTAGGCCACAATTTAAAATATACCTTACTTAGAAGGAACAAAACGGATAAAAGCAGCGGGCAAGTCATAATGCATATGAAAGAGCTCTATCCAGGTGAAGAACACGAGGAGGAAAGCATGGTAGAACACATTTGGTTTGGGCTCAGTGAAGGGAAAAACAAGTGATGTGTTGTTGTGGTTGTAGCATAAATAAAGGTCATTTAGATCAAAATGGGGAGGGGGTGTTGGTTAGAAGAAAACCCTTGGGAAACCTGGCCCAGAAAGAGTGATTGAAGGGAGGTTTCCAAGCACAGACTGTAAAACCTCTGGTCGGTAATGCTGTAGAAGAATTTTTTGTCAGGTACAAGCTGGACTAGATGGCCTACGAGATCCCATGTGACTTTGAATTCACTGAATTTAGTTCAACAAAATATTGAATAAAATCAAATTGAATCTAACCGCCCCTCAGAATCATGAATCATCTAGCCTCAGCCTGAGTACCTCTGGTGAGGAGAATGAAATGCCTCACAAAGCAGCCCAGTCTGTTTATTCTAGAATGGTTTGAGTTGTTGAGAAAGTGTTTTTTTTTTAAATCAAGCTAACCTCTGTCTTTGGCACTTCTATTGCACTGCTTGGTCTCAATAAAGCTCTCAGGGGCCAAGAAGAATAAGTCTAATTACTCTTTTTGGTAATAGCCCTTCAAATATTTGAAGATGGTGAGTTTTTCCTTTGGTGCTATCTCCCTCCATTACGTGTACTCTTTTCTAGCTTTAAATTGACTGAGATTACAGAAAGACTAATGCCCAAAGAGAAAGGGTAATGTAAGAAACATGAAGTAATCTCAGAGACAATAGGTCAGGATTTGTCTGGTTTCTCTTGACCCAAACATTGGGGCGGGGAGGGGTAATATGTGTAGTCACTCACTAGGTACTTACTACCCAACTGAATAACAGATGAGTGAGCCCTGAGCATCAAGTGTCAACCATGTCAATAAAACATTTATGTGACTAAAAAAAAAGTGACAACCCACTTTGTTATTGCTGGTGATGTGGCCTCCTTTCCTTAATTTCTTCAAGATATCTTTACGCTTGTAGTAGCCACTTAAATGAGGGTCATGTAGGTTTTTGTATCTGGTTTCTAGTAGCCGACCATAAGGATCATTTAGGTTAAAACCATAAGAGGGCTGAAAAAGCTGGAAACAGAGTTAAAAATATTAGTGACAGAAGATTGGTAAAATGGCACTTTGAATTAACAGCATTACTGAAATGACATGCACTGAGAATAAAACATGCAACTGAAAGAACTCGGATCAATGCAGTGAACCAATCATAACTGATGGTAATGCCCATCTTCCACCTCTCAGAAGTGGTGGACTGCAAGTGCAGAAAAAGGCATTCATTTCTGACATCACCATTGTGATTTGTTCTGCATGACTACTTATTTGTTTACAAAGAAGGGATCTACTGGGGGTAAGGGAGAGACAGTGATATTAAAAAAGAAAGAAATGGTTTGAGTAAGAACCCTCTGCTTCTTTTCCCTTCTTTCTCCCCACAGAGCTTCTTTCTCCCGTGTAATCACCATCACCATACACTGAGCACTGACCAAAGAGGGAAATGAGAGAAGGGAGAGAGAACAGGACAGGTAGGTAGCTGTTGCCCTCTTCTTTCCCGTCCTCCACTCTGCCTCACCACTGTGGGAAATGATGAAGGGATACCATTGCTACACCTTCATAATCTGAAAATGAACAAGAACCTAGAGTCCACTGTGGTTCAAGAATACAGCGTCCATGAAAACAGAAAGAATAAAAGCCAAATGCCATTGTTAGGAATCAGAGAGTTACCCTGGAATCTCATCCAGAGCAGGAACCTTCATCCCTTCCTTCAGACCTGCTGCCAGGACATGGGCCAAAGAGTTCACACCAGTACGCAGTGGCCTTCCATGTACTGAAGGACCACTTGTCAACAGTATTTTACATGAATAAAATGCGTGCTGCTTTCTTTTTCTCTCTCTCTCTCCTTCTCTGTCTCTCTCTCCTCTTTTCTGTCTCTTTTCTGCTCTGTTTCTCTGTCTCTCTCCTTCTGTTTCACTCCTCTGTTTCTCTCTCCTTTGTCTCTGTCTCCTCTCTCTCTGTCTCTCTCCCCTTCTATCTCTCACCATATCTGTCTCTGTCTTTTCTCTCCTCTCCTCTTTCCTTCTATGTCTCTTTCCCTTTTCTCTGTCTCCATGTTTGTCTGCTCTCCTTATCTCTCCTCTCTCCTTCCCTCTCTTTCTCTGTCTCCTTCTCTGTTTCTGTCTCTTCTTCCCTCTCTCTGTCTCTTCATCACTGTCTCCTCTGTCTCTCTCTGGTCTCTCCCCTTGTCTCTCTCTGCCTCTCTTTTTCTCTATCCTCTGTCTCTGCCTTTCTTTCCTTTTCTTTCTCCTGTCTCTCCTTCTCTGTCTCCTCCTCTCTGTCCTCTGTCTCCTTCTCTCTCTCATCACTCACCTTTTCTGTCTCTTATATCTGTGTCTCTCATTCTCTCTTTTTCTATCTGTCTCTCTCCTCTGTCTCTCCCTCTCTTTTCCTCTCCTCTCTTTCTCCTGTATCTCCTCTTTCTCCTTCCATCTCTCCTTCTCTCTCTCACATTCTCTGCCTCTCCCTCTCTCTCTTTCCTGCTCTCTGCCTCTCCTCCTGTCTCTCTCCTTCTTTGACTCTGCCTCTCTCCTTCTGTCTCTTCCCTCTCTCCTTCTCTGTCTTTCCATGTCTGTTTGTCTCTTCCTCTCTCTCTCCTCTCTTTCTCCTTCTCTGTCTGTCTCTCCTCTGCCTCTTTCTCTCTTCTTCTCTATCTCTTTCCTTTTCTCTCCCTATCTCTGTCTCCTCTCTCTGTCTCCTTGTCTCTATCTTCTTCTCTATCTCTCTCCTTCTGTCTCTCTTTGTCTCTCTCTCGGTCTCTCTGTGTCTCTATCTCTGTCTCTCTCTCTCACGCACATACCCCTCTAAGGATCAAATCTTCAAGTGAATGCTACCCACATCTGCAGTAAGAACCACAATGTAAATGCCACCATCATTCTGTTCACTTGCTAGGAAAGCTGTGATTCATTTTCTGGCCCCACTTGTAAATCAGCCTATTACCAAATGATGTGGGGTTTTTTCACTAGCAGGATGGTGGTGGCGGTGGGTCACAGAGGGTCCTTGGTGGGGGAAAGACAGAAGGAATGAGGTTTCAGGCTCTTCTCCCTTGCTTGCCCAGCAGCAGCAGCAGCAGCAGCAGCAGTCAGACTGTGGAAGATACAGTAAAGGGGCAGTCCTTGCCTGCCTATCCCACTTTCTGGACACCCTGAAGCTTAGGACCCAGCGATGGCAAGTGCAGAAGCAGCTACCCAGTATCCAAGATAAAAGGAAGGGGGTGGGATAAAATTGAAATTTTTTTAAGCACTTGGCTTTGGTTTTAGATTTCCTTAGTTGGGTTTTTAGTCCCCTGGTCGGCAACAGCCCCCAATTCACTACCAAACTTTCAGTGAAAATAAAAGAGGGGACATAATTGAGGACTATAGTCCAATTCACAAGTAAGAACTGATATAAATTGCAAGTCACTCTGGGAAGGATAACAATAATAAATGCAGCAATTTGCTGACAGATCTCTCCTTTACTTAGTTCAAAACACTGGTTGTGACAAGGCTATATTTTGTCTTAAGACTAATGACAGACATATTTAGTGAACTAATGTCCTGTCAATATGGTGCAGCTATTGCCAGATCCATCAGATTAGGATCACAGGCTATATGGCAGTTGTCAACTGAAATAATTTGTTTCCTTGAACTGAGTGAGGTCTCCTTACTTTATTACTGTCATTATTGCCTGACACTCCTGGCTTTCAATTCTAATAACTCACATTTCTTTTTTTTTTAATTTTATTTTAGACTCCAACACCAGAACACAAATACAGAATACAGAAAGATCCAAAAATATATTATAAGCTTAAATATAACTCACATTTCTAAAGCACTTTAAAGTTTACAAAGCACTTTTCCCACAGTAATCCTGTACAACAGGTACTGCATTATTATCTTCTTGTATTATACTGTAATATCATTCCATTACTGTATTACTCTTACTGCATTACTATCATTTTACAGATGTAGGTAATGAGACTCAGGATAACTGGCTTACTCAGGGTTATATAGAAAATATCTGAACTGGAATTTGAACCCAGGTCTTTGGACATCAAGTTTAGTACACTTTCCCATTAGCCAAGCTACTTCTTAAATCCTCGTCAGCCACATGCTAGTTTGAGGCAACTGAGGACTCTTCATGTTTTGTTCAATTGTAAGTTTCATTGTAATAGATCTTAAATCGAGACCTCTTGTCATGCTGCCATTTTCCTACCATCATGAACAGCCAATGTCGGATCCTTTTTTGTTCCCTGACAGTAATTATGAAGATCAAATGAGATAATATACGCATAAAGTGTTCTATCTGCTAAATACCCTGGGAAGACCCTAGGCAAATCATGATCTAAATGTAAATTAAGGGCCACAGTGTAGGCCAGTGGGAAGAACTTTGGCTGAACATCAGAGTCCTTTGTTCCTAATTTGAGTTCTTTCACTATGACCTCAGGACTCATTAAGAGCCAGAAAGCATAGTGGAAAGAATGTTGGATTTGGGGGTCAAATGTAGGTTCAGGTCCTAGTTCAGATGCCTACTAACTGTGATACCAAGAAAGTTACCTCATTCCCTGAGCCTGAAAAACTGAGATAATAATCCTTGAACTCTTTACCTTACAAGTTTATTGGGGAAAAAGTGCTTTGTAAACTCTAAAATGCTAGAGAAACGATGGTTACTATTTAGTCCAATCCCTTCCTTTTATAGGCAAGGAAATTGAGGCTCAGAGAAGTTAAATGATTTGTCTGAGGTCACAGAGTTAGCAAGTAGGAAGTCTGGACAGAAAAACTAGTATTTCTCTGATGAATAATAGCTAACAAAGATGCAAGGGCTCACAAAGCACTAGATGAACATTCTCTTGGTTGATCCTTACACCATTCCTATGAAGCAGATGCTGGGGGGGGGCAGTACCCTTTAGTCCTCAGTGACTAAAGTGAGCAGCTTGCAACTGTCTACTGACAGGCAGCCTTTGCAGTTAGGAAGCTGGGAAAGGCTGCTCTTGACTAAGTGGTTCTGTTGATGCAGATGGAGGCTGGTTGCCTGGAGACCATCAGAACTTTGAGGCTGAGTTCTGGGCACTGGGCAGTTAACCTCATAGAAAGGATATGGGTGCTGAGCATTAGGTGGGATGGGAGAGCCTGCTCGGTCACGTGACCACAACTTGTGGATTAAGAGTCTTTTTTTGACTGGGAGGAAGGTGGTCTTGCTCACTTTATTACAGTCATCATTGCCTGACGCTCTTGACTTTCAATTCTAATAACTCATATTTCTTTTTTTAAATTTTATTTTAGACTCCAACACCAGAACACAAATACAGAATATAGAAAAGAACCAAAAATGTATTATAAACTTAAATATAACTCACATTTCTAAAGCACTTTAAAGTTTACAAAGCACTTTCCCCACAGTAATTGCACTATTACCTTATTGCATTATATCGTCATATTATTCTTTTCTACTCTAACTTTAGGATGGGCCTGAGGAAGATAAGATCAGGGTGTCGGGATGCCCTGGGGCTGAGAGGTGAAGGACAGAGGTTTTGTATGAACATTCTAAGTCTGCCTAGGGTATTTAGCAGTGTTAGATAGTTGTGTGCCTGCCTACTTGCTCTGTTTATTAAGGGTTACAAAGTGCTTTATCTCATTTGAATCTCAGGACATTCCTGAGGAGGAATGCTATCACTCCCTCTGTTTTACAGACAGAGAAACTGAAGTTCAGAGAGTAACTTGTCCAAGGTCACAAAATTATTAAGTATTTGAGGTAGGACTCAAATTCTGGTCTTTCTTACCTGAAAGAAGAAAAGATTTTCTCGTAATACCTAAATTAAATAATCAGATCTGAAGAAATAAAGCATCAATTGTATCTGATTCTTTGAATTACATGAGTTTACCGGAGGCTTTACTGGAAATAGAGTTTAAGTAGTTTTCCTAAAATTCCAAAGAAACCAAGGAGGGTTGAGAACCTACACTTCCTATCCCATGGTTTGATATTCCCCCCAACTACCACACCTGATTTTACTTTACGGCTCGTGCTAGGTGGCACAGTCAGTAAGCGGGGATCTCATGACTGGCACATCATCTCTGGACTGGGTTTGGGAAAGTGCCTGTTTACCATTATTTATAGAAATGATTTTACCTTTTCATTTAAATTTGTCGTGTAGAATAAAGTATTACTTCCTGGGATCAGAGGCAGCTTGACGCCAAGAGGCAGATCCAGCAGTTGAGCAGCTCCTACTCCTTGAAACTGCATTTTGTGGGGGACCTGTCGGAAAAGAATAGTCTTAGTGGATGGTTTGTAGAAGAAATGAAACATTTGGCACTTCAGTGAGCTCCCAGTTCTGAATGCATCATGGTATCAGGGGGCATACGTACAATCAAGTCTTAGGAAGCGAGCAGAAAGGGCATCGAGTACAACCTCCATTCCGTGTAGGAATCCCTTTTACTGTGTGTAGGGGGGGGAGTACAGCCTGTGCTCGTTAGAGGACATCCAGGCCAACCTCCCACCAAGAACAGCAACACCTCATATAGCATTAGTGGGGTGGGAGGGATCATCTGGCTTTCATTTGGTTACTCTCTGGACCTGTCCCCTGGTGAGGGGCTTCCCTTCACAGCATCCTTGATGGGTATATGTCATCCCCACCATTTCTCCAACACCAGGAGGTTCACTACTTATGGGAGGCAGCCCATTCTAACTGCTCATCTTAAGTTTTCAAAAGAGAGTATCAGATGCAGCTGGCCTGGCTGGGGCAAGGGGAGCAGCCTCTCAAACCAAGGCCCTGGAAGTGCTCATGGTATGAGCAGGGGAGTCCTAGCCTCAGACTGCAGCTACATCTTCTGTCCCTTCTACACTCATTACAGGCCTCTACAGTCAAACAGTACTAGAATGCTGCCAAATAACTAGAAATGGTCGTTTTAACTTAGTTATATTAGCAGGAGATTGGGTGCTAAGGGAGGTGTCATTTTCTCTGGTCTACTTCAATATATTTCGGTAGGGTCTGATTACTGCCTAGGATGAAAAATCTCCTAACTACACTTCTGGTCACATCCCTAATTGAACATGTTCAGTCTTGTTCTGTGGGCCATACTGGCCATGGGGTTTTCTTGGAGTGGTTCACCATTTCCTTCTCCAGTGGATTAAGACAAGCAGGTTAAGTGATTTTCCCCAGATCACACGGCTAATAAGTGTCTGAGGGTGGATCTGCACTCAGGTTTTCCTGACTTCACTGAGCCACCTAGCTGCCTCCTGTAGAACATGACACTTTTCTATAAAGGGAAGGGGCAATGAGACATATAGCTCACACAAAGAATTATAATCTAAGATTGAAAGACTGAGGCTTTGCTGGTTTTCCCTTTGGTGGCTATAATTTTATTTCCCCTTTCTTTGTGGGTGTGAACATGTTAGTCCATCTGTCAGCATCCCCCACTCAAGTGGGACTGCCTGGGCAGGCTGGGCCAGGCTACTTGTGGACAGTCCAACTTGTTCAGAAGTTTGGGCTTACAATGAGTTGGAATCTGACTCTGCCACTTTTACCCATTTTCCCCAGTTCTGTCCTCTAGGGTCAAGTTGGCAGCCCTGCAGACATCTGAGGACAGGAATCATTTGTTCCACTTAAAACTGTTTCCTTTCTCTAG
This sequence comes from Notamacropus eugenii, assembly GCF_028372415.1. Classification (NCBI taxonomy): domain Eukaryota; kingdom Metazoa; phylum Chordata; class Mammalia; order Diprotodontia; family Macropodidae; genus Notamacropus; species Notamacropus eugenii. Next base: position 52,256,577 of record NC_092879.1, read on the forward strand.
GCTAAACACCCCCAGCTCCTTCAACCTAGCTTTGTCTGCCAGGGTTTCCAGCCTAGTTTAAGCTATACTTATAGGATGGGTATCCTCTACCAGATTCCTGAAAATCTCCAGTAATGTGGGGACCTACTATTTCATTTTTAGACAGTTCTGATTGTGCGCTACATGCCTCTTTCACAGTAGGGGTTCCACATTATGGGAATGTAGGAATTAGAACTGGAAAGGATCTCACAGATCACCTAGTTTATACCCTTCATTTTATAGATGAAGAGACAATTTAGAGGTATGGGGAGAGACTGAGGGCAGACCTTGGACCAATGGGCAGAAGATATCAACTCAGTGTATGGGAAAATTCCTTAACTATGAGAGCGGTCCAATACTGGGCCGCACGGGGAGGGGAGGTCCTCTGGCCGAGGCAGAATGACAACTTGGACTGCTTGAGAGAGAATTCTTGCTCACTTATGGATTGGGCTAAATGGGCCATGAAGAGCCTTCCAGTTCTAAGATACTTGGTCTCAAAATAATGAAGTGACTTGGGAGCTTAGTAGGACTTAGAACTTGAAAGTACCTCAGAGAGACAAATTGAGGCCTAAGTCCCTGCAGAGATCAACAGTCCCAGAGAGGTTAAAAGGGACATCAGAAGCAATCAAGTTCAATCCCCTGATTTTACAGGTAAAGAAACTGAGTCCCAGGGAGGGAAAATAACCCACCCATGATTACACAGCTACTAACTGGGCAGATCTGAACTCAGGACCTCTGACTCCAACTCCAAATCTCTATAGATGCTGTAGCACCACCAGAATGGGGGGGAGGGGGTGATCCTGACCTTCCCTCAGTCTCCTCACCTCTTCCCTTCAGGCCATTCCTGCCACTCCTTTTTACTGGCCCACTCACACCACTAAAATGGCTATGGAGCCCAGGGGACCACGAGTGGGGCCCAAGGCAGTTCAGAGTGAGGTTAGACAGTGGCTAAGGCCCTGAGCATATGGCTCCCTGGGTTTGGGTAAGCCTTTGGACCAGGGCTGGGGACTTTCAGGATTTGGGTGGGAGCCTTCCAGGTTAGGAGGGGTGCTTTGGAGGTTTGGGGGCAAGGCCTTCAAGGTTTGGGGACCCCTCATGCTTTGGGGCAGGACCTTAAAGCTTGAGGCAAGGTCCTGGGGCCCAAGGCAGGACCTTAGAGATTTGGGGTGGGGCCGTGGAGTTTGGGACAGGGCCTGGAGGAGGGCCCTTGGGATTGGGGGAATCCCTGGGGCTTTAGGGCATGGTCCTAGGGCCACAGGTGTGACTCCAGGTGTTTTGAATAGTGCCTTCAAGGTTTGGGGAGCAGGGTACTTGGAGTTTGGGGGGGTATAGGTTTTGGGGAAGATCTTCAGCATTTGGGGGTGGACTCTCATATTGGAGACCTCAGTTTGGGCTTTGGGGCAGAGCTTCAAGGTTTGGGGCAGATCTTCAGGGTTTGGGGGTGGCCCCTCAGACTGAGCTTTGAGGCAGAGCTTTGAGTTGTGGGGAGGGCCCATGAGGTTTTGGGGCAGCCCCTCAGTTTTGGGGGACCTCAGTTTGGGCTATGGGGCATAGCTTTGAGTTTTGGAGAGGGCCTGCGCAGTTTGGGAGGGCCTGTGGGACTTGGGGGCAGCCCCTCAAGTTTAGGGGCCTCAGGTTGGGCTTTGGGGCAGAGTTTTGAGATTTTGAGTGGGCCCATGAGGTTTGGGGGAAGCCCCTCAGGTTGGGGGGGATCTCAGTTTGGGCTTTGGGCAGAGCTTTGAGGTTTGGGGAGAACCCATGGGGTTTGGGGGCAGCCCCTCAGGTTGGGGGGGATCTCAGTTTGGGCTTTGGGCAGAGCTTTGAGGTTTGGGGAGAACCCATGGGGTTTGGGGGCAGCCCCTCAGGTTGGGGGGGATCTCAGTTTGGGCTTTGAGGCAGAGCTTTGAGTTTTGGGAAGGGTCTGTGGGGTTTGGGGAGGGCCTGTAGGGCTTGGGGGCAGCTCCTCAGGTTGGAGGGACCTCAGTTGGGCTTTGGGGCAGAGTTTTGCGTTTTGAGGAGGGCCTGTGGGTTTTCGGGGGGGCCCCTCAGTTTGGGCACTTGGGCAGCGCTTTCAGGTTTAGGGAGGGCCTATGGGGTATATGGGTGGCCCCTCTGGTTAGGGGGGGGTCTCAGGTTGGGCTTTGGGGCAGAGTCTTGAGATTTAGGGCAGACCTCTGTGGTTTGAGGGCCTCAGGTTGGGCTTTGGGATGCAGCCTCAAGGTTTGGGGAGGGTCCATGGGGTTTCAGGGAAGCCCCTCACATTGGAGGGATCTCAGGTTGGGCTTTGGGACAGAGCTTAGATGTTTGGGGAGGGTCTGTGGGGTATGGGAGTGGCCCCACCAGTTGGGGGGCCTCAGGTTTGGCTTTGTAGCAGAGCTTTCAGGTTTAGGGAGTATATTTGGGGTTTGGAGGCAGGGCGTGAGGTTGGGCTTCGAGGTCTGGGGAGGTCCCGTGGGGTTTGGGAGCAGCCCTTCAGGTTGGGGGAGTCTCAGGTTGGGCTTTGGGGCAGAACCTTGATGTTAGGGGAGGGTTCGTATGGTTTGAGGGCAGACCCTTAGGTTGGGGGGGCATCAGGTTGGACTTTGTGGCAGAGCTTTGAGTTTTGTGGAAGGACTGTGGGGTTTCAGAGTGGCCTCTCAGGTTGGGCTTAGAGGAGGGGCCTCAAGGTTTGTGGAGGGCCTGTGAGATTTGGGGGCAGCCCATCAGGTTGGGCTTTAGGGCAGAGCTTTGAGATTTGGGGTGGGCCTGTGCAGTTGGGGGCAGCACCTCTGGTTGGAGGGGCCTCAGGCTGGGCTTTGGGGTGGAGCCTCAAGGTTTGGAGAGGGCCCATGGGGTCTGGGGGAAGCCCCTCAGGTTTGGGGTAGTGTCAGATTGGGCTTTGGGCAGAGCTTTGAAGTTTGGGGAGGGCCTATAGGGTTTGGCGGCAGCCCCTCAGGTTGAGGGGACCTCTGATTGAGCATTAGGGCAGAGCTTTGAGGTTGGGGGAGGGCCTGTGGGGTATGGGGGTGGCCTCTCAGGTTGGGGGGGATTTTAGGTTATACTTTGTGGCAGAGTTTTGAGGTTTGGGGATGGCCCATGGTGTTTGGGGGCAGCCCTTCATTTTGGGGGGCTCAGGTTGGGCTTTGGTGAAGAGCCTCAAGATTTCAGGAGGGTCTGTGGGGTTTGGGGGCAGCCCCACGGTTTGGGGACCTCAAGTTGGGCTTTGCAGCAGAGCCTTAAGATTTGGGGGGGAGTTGGGTTTATGGGTGGCCTCTCAGGTTGGGGGACCTCCAGTTGGGCTTTGGGGCAGACCTTCAAGGTTTGGGGGGAACCATGCATTTTGGGGGCAGCCTCTAGGGTTGGGTGGGCCTCAGGCTGGGCTTTGAGTCAGAGCTTTGACATTTGGGGCAGATCTTCAGGGGTCTGGGGGTGGCCCCTCAGGTTGAGGGGCCTCAGGTTGGGCTTTGGGCAGAGCTTTGAAGTTTGCATAGAGCCTATACGGTTTAGGGGCAGTCCCTCAGGTTAGGGGGACCTCTGGTTGGGCATTAGGGCAGAGCTTTGAGTTTGGGGAAGGGACTGTGGGGTATGAGGGTGGTTGCTCAGGTTGGGGGAGTCTTAGGTTGCGCTTTGTGGCAGAGCTTTGAGGTTTGGGGACAGCCCTTCAGGTTGTGGGGTCTCAGGTTGGGCTCTGGGGCAGAGCCTTGATGTTAGGGGAGGGTTCATATGATTTGAGGGCAGCCCCTTAGGTTGGGGGAGCATCAGTTTGGGCTTTGGGGCAGAGCTTTTAGGTTTGGGGAGAGCCTGTACGGTCTAGGGGCAGCCCCTCAGGTTGGGGGGGCCTCAGGTTGGACTTTGTGGCAGAGCTTTGAGTTTTGGGGAGGGCCTGCGGGGTTTGTGAGTAGCCCCTCAGGTTGGGCTTTGAGGCAGAGCTTTGAGTTTTGCGAAGGGTCTGTGGGGTTTGGGGAGGGCCTGTAGGATTTGGGGGCAGCTCTCAGGTTGGGGGGGCCTCAGGTTGGACTTTGTGGCAGAGCTTTGAGTTTTGTGGAGGGCCTGTGGGGTTTGAGGGTGGCCTCTCAGGTTGGGCTTTGAGGAGGGGCCTCGAGATTTGGGGAGGGCCTGTGGGGTTTGGGGGCAGCCCCTCAGGTTAGAGGGGATCTCATTTTGGGCTTTGGGCAGAGCTTTGAGGTTTGGGGAGATCCCACGGGGTTTGGGGGCAGCCCCTCAGGTTGGAGAGCTCTCAGTTTGAGCTTTGGGGTAGAGCCTTGAGGTTTGGAGAGGGCCTGTGGGGTTTCGGGGAAGTCTCTCACATTGGAGGGGTCTCAGGTTGGGCTTTGTAGCAGGGCTTTGAGGTTTAGGGAGTATCTTTGGGGTTTTGAGGGAGGGCCTGAAGTTGGGCTTTGACATTTGGGGAGGTCCCATGGGGTTTGGGGGAAGCCCTTCAGGTGGGGGGGGGTCTCAGGTTGGGCTTTGAGGTAGAGTCTTGATGTTTGAGGAGGATTCGTGTGCTTTGAGTCCAGCCCCTTAGGTTGGGAGGGGGCTAAGTGTGGGGTTTGGGGCAGAGTTTTGTTTTGGTTAGGACCTGTGGGGTTTGGGTACGGCCCCTAAGATTGGGGAGACCTCAGGGTGGGCATTGGGGCAGAGCTTAGGTGATTGAGGAGGTCAGTAGGGTTTGGGGGCAGCCCCTCAAGTTGGGGGGCCTCAGGTTGGACTTTGGGGTAGAACTTTGAGGTATGGGCAGGGCCTGTGGGGTATGGGGGTGGCCCTACTGGTTGGGGGGGTGTCATGTTGGCCTTTGTGGCAGTTTTGAGTTTTGTGGAGGGCTTGTGGTTTGAGGGTGGCCTCTCAGGTTGGGCTTTGAGGAGGGGCCTGGAGGTTTGGGGAGGGCTAGTGGGGTTTGGGGGCAGCCCTTCAGGTTGGGGGGATCTCAGTTTGGGCTTTGGGGCAGAGCTTTGAGTTTTGATTAGGGCCTGTGGAGTTTGGGGGCAGCCCAACTGGTCTGGAATATCAAGTTGGGCTTTGGGGCACAGCCTTGAGATTTGGGGGGGTTTCTGGGTGGGCCTTCAAGGTGGGGGAACCTCTGGTTGGGCTTTGGGACAGAGCTTCGACATTTGGGGCAGACCTTCAGGGGAATGGGGGGGGTGGCCCCTGAGGTTCGGGGACCTGAGGTTGGGCTCTGGGGCAGAACTTTGAGGTCTGAGGAGGGCCCTTGAGCTTTGGGTGTGGCTCCTCAGGTTGGGGGGACATCAGGTTGGGCTTTGGGGCAGAGCTTTGAGGTTTGGGGAGGGTCCATGGTTTGGGGGCAGCCCTTCAGGTTGGGCTTTGGGGCAGATCCTTGAAGTTTGGGGAAGGTCTGTCAGGTTTGGGGGCAGCTCCTCAGGTTGGGCTTTGGGGCAGAACTTCGACATTTGGGGCAGACCTTCAGGGGTCTTGGGGTGGCCCCTCAGGTTGGGGGACATCAGGTTGGGCTTTGGGGCAGAACTTTGAGGTCTGGGGAGAAACCCATGGGGTTTGGGTTTTTAAGGCAGAGCCCCTCAGGCTGGGTTTTAAGGCAGAGCTTTGAGATTTGGGGCAGATCTTCAGGGATTTGGGGGTGGCCCCTCAGGTTGGGGGACATCAGGTTGGGCTTTGGGGCAGAACTTTGAGGTCTGGGGAGAAACCCATGGGGTTTGGGTTTTTAAGGCAGAGCCCCTCAGGCTGCGTTTTAAGGCAGAGCTTCGAGGTGTGGGGCAGACTTTCCGGGTTTGGAGGTGGCCCCTGACGTTGAGCTTTGTGGCAGAACTTTGAGGTTTCTGGAGGGCCTGTGGGGTATAGGGCTGCCCCTCAGGTTGGGCTTTGATCTGGAGCCTTGAGGTTTGGGGAGGGCCCATGCAGTGTTGAGGCGGTCCCTCAGGTTGGGCTTTGGGGCAGAGCTTTGAGTTTAGCGGAGAGTCTATGGGGTTTGGGGGAAGCCCCTCTGGTTGGGGGGGGGGGTCTCAGGTTGGGCTTTGGGGTGGAGCCTCGAGGTTTGCAGAGGGCCCATGGGTTTTGGGGGAAGCCTCTGTGGGTGGGTGGGCCTCAGGTTGGGCTTTGGGGCAGAGCTTTGAGTTTTGGGGAGGGCTCATGGAGTTTGGGGGCGGTCTCTCACATTGGAGGGAACTCAGATTGGGCATTGGGGCACAGGTTTGAAGGTTGGGGAAGGTCCATGGTATTTGGGGGGCCTCTCTGGTTGAGGGGGCCTCAGGTTGGACTTTGGGGTAGAACTTTGAGGTTTGAGGAGGGTCTGCGGGGTTTGGGGGCAGTTCCTCAGGTTGGGCTTTGGGGCAGAGCTTTGAGATTTGGGGTGGGCCTATGGAGTTTGGGGGCAGCTCCTCTGGTTGTGGAGGGCCTCAGCTTGGACTTTGGGGAAGAGCCTTGAGATCTGGGGCAGACCTTTGAGGGTTGGGGGTGGCCCCTAAGGTTGGGGGGCCTCAGGTTGGGCTTTGGGGCAGAGCCTCGAGGTTTGGGGAAGGCCTGTGGAGGTTGGGGGCAGTCCCTCAGATTGGGGGGAACTCAGATTGGGCATTGGGGCAGAGGTTTGAAGAGGGCCTGTGGGGTATGAGGGTGGCCCCTCAGGTTGGGGAAGCCTCAGGTTGGGCTTTGGGGCAGAATTTTGAGGGTTGGGGAAGGCCCATGGTGTTTCGGGGGGCTTCTCTGGTTGAGGGGGCCTCAGGTTGGACTTTGGGGTAGAACTTTGAGGCTTGAGGAGGGCCTGTGGGGTTTGGGGGTACCTGCTCTAGTTGGGGGGGGCCTCAGGCTGGGCTTTGGGGCAGAGCCTTGAGGTTTGGGGAGGGCCTGTGGGGTTTGGGGGTAGCCCATCAATTTGGGGGGATCTCAGGTTGAGCTTTGGGGCAGAGCTTTGAGATTTGGGGTGGGCCTGTGGAGGTTGGGGGCAGACCCTCTGGTTGGGGGGGCCTCAGGGTGGGCTATGGGGCAGAGCTTTGAGGCTTGGGGAGGGCTTGTGGTGTTTTGGGGTGGCCCCACAGGTTGGGCTTTGGGGCAGATCTTTGAGGTTTGGGGAGGGCCCTTGGAGTTTGGGGGTAGCCCCTCAGGTTGAGGGACCCCAGGTTGAGATTTGGAGCAGAGCTTTGAGATTTGGGATGGGCCTGTGGAGTTTGGGGGCAGCCCCTCTGGTTGGAGGGAACTCAGGTTGGGCTTTGGGGTGGAGCCTCAAGGTTTGGAGAGGGCCCATGGGGTCTGGGGGAAGCCTCTCAGGTTTGGAGTGGTCTCAGGTTGGGCTTTGGGGCAGTGTTGAGATTTATGGCAGACTTTCAGGGTTTAGCGGTGGCTTCTCAGGTTGGGGGGGCCTCAGGTTGGGCTTTGGGTGGAGCCTCAAGGATTGGGGAGGGTCTGTGCTGTTTGGGGGCAGTCCCTCAGGTTGGAGGGACCTCAGGTTGGGCTTTGGGGCAGAGATTTGAGTTTTGGGGAGGCCCTGTGAAGTTTGGGGGCTGTCCCTCAAGTTTGGGGTACTCAAGTTGAGCTTTGGGGCAGATCTTTGAGGTTTGGGGAAGGCCTGTGGGGTTTGGGAGCAGCCCCTCTGGTTGGGGGGACCTCAGATTTGGCTTTGGGACAGAGATTTCAGATTTGGGTTGGGCCTGTGGAGTTTGGGGGCAGCCCCTCTGGTTGGGGGGGGCCTTAGATTTGGCTTTGAGGTGGAACCTCAAGTTTTGGAGAGGGCCTGTGGGGTTTCCAGGAGTCCCCTCTTGTTGGAGGGGTCTCAAGTTGGGCTTTGGGCAGATCTTAGGTTTGGGGAGGGCCAGTAGGGTTTGGGGGCAGCCCCTCAGGTTGGGGGGACCTCAGGTTGGGTTTTGGGGCAGAGTTTAGATGTTTGGTAAGGGCCTGTGGGGTATGGGAGTGGCCCTCCTGGTTGGGGGGGGCATCCGGTTGGGCTTTGGGGCAGAGATTTGAGTTTTGGTGGAGGCCCTTGGAGTTTGGGGGCTGCCCCTCAAGTTGGGGGTCCTCAGGTTGAGCTTTGGGGCAGAGCTTTGAGGTTTGGGGAAGACTTGTGGGGTTTGGGGGCAGCCCCTCCAGTTGGGGGAACCTCGGGTTGGGCCTTGGGGCAGAGGTTTGAGGTTTCTGGAGGGCCTGTGGGGTATGGAGGTGGCTCCTTAACTTGGGGGCCCTCAGGTTGGGCTTTCGGGCGGAGCCTCGAGCTGTGGGCGGGGCACCCCAGGGGGCGGCTCAGGTTGGGCTTGGGGGCGGAGCCTCGAGCTGTGGGCGGGGCACCCCAGGGGGCGGCTCAGGTTGGGCTTGGGGGCGGAGCCTCGAGCTGTGGGCGGGGCACCCCAGGGGGCGGCTCGGGTTGGGCTTGGGGGCGGAGCCTCGAGCTGTGGGCGGGGCACCCCAGGGGGCGGCTCAGGTTGGGCTTGGGGGCGGAGCCTCGAGCTGTGGGCGGGGCACCCCAGGGGGCGGCTCGGGTTGGGCTTGGGGGCGGAGCCTCGAGCTGTGGGCGGGGCACCCCAGGGGGCGGCTCAGGTTGGGCTTGGGGGCGGAGCCTCGAGCTGTGGGCGGGGCACGCCAGGGGGCGGCTCAGGTTGGGCTTGGGGGCGGAGCCTCGAGCTGTGGGCGGGCCCCGCGGGTTCTGGGGCGGGCGCTCACCTGGCCGCACGGCTGGCTGTCCCCCGCCAGGTGGCTGGCGGCAGTCTTGGTGGCGGCGGCATCCGCAGCCTTCTTGCAGGCGCCCAGGTAGAACTCCATGGCTCCCTAGGGCGGGATCTGGGGCGGACGCAGTGTCCCCGCCTCCGTGGCCGCCTTTTCCGCCACTCTCCGGACCTCGGCCGCCCCCTGGTGCTCCTTCCCTGGCGCCCAGGTCGCTCCGTCTCCTCGCCGCTCCCTCCCCTCCCTGAGACCGGACTTCAAAGCCGGCTCGCTGCCTTGACAACCGTTCTTAATCCGGACGAGAGTTCCAGACACACACGTTGCCTGGCAGCGAGGAAGCAGCCCCTCCCCTCAAGCTCAATGGGGAGAGTCCGCGTACGTACGTACGTGGGTACGTGGGGGGGAGGGGCGGGGAAGGCTGAGGCCAGATGAGGAGGAAGGCGGGGGGGGCGGGGAAAAAAACGAAGGGTTGGGACTGGTGGGTGTCAGGAATTGGGAGGGGTTCCCTTAGGGGGCCAGTGCAAAAACTCATGTGCTTGTTCTAAGCAAGACCCCCCTTCTGAACAATACAAAGCCAAAGTCATCCAGCGCCTGGACCAGTTGCCCTTGTTTCCCAAGGGGTCAGAAGGTTTGGATGGGGAACCCCCCCCAGACGAACCCCTGCTGGTCTCCCGGATCCCAAGCGTCCTCCCTCAGACCAGAAGGAAGAAAGGGCCCTGGGAGGCTGCCAGAGGTTCACGGGCTCTTCGCTCTAGGGCTGCGAGGCAGAGGCTGCCCTCCGGCCCAGCCCCCTCATTCTGCAGAAACAGAGGTGAAGGGGCGGTGCAGGAGAGTTTGGTGTGTTCTTTACAACCGTGGGCCTTAGGCTTTGGGCACTTGGGTGTCTCTCAAGGAACTTCATCCGGCCCAGCTGTTTTTAGTTACTTCTTTTGTGTTGATAAGCATTGGTTTCTGAAATAGTTCTAACTTCCAAGTGAGTGTCTGATACTGTCCTCCGAAGCCATCATCCTTTTTAAGAATGTCATTTATTCTTAGCTCTTTGACCCTGAGCAAGTGAGTCACTTCAACCTGTGTGCCTCCGTTTCCTCCTCTGTCAAATGAGCTGGAGAAGGAAATGGCAAACCAGCAGCTCTGAAAAAAACCCCAAATGCTGCCAAGAACCGTAGGACACAACTGTAAAACACCAGCACCAACAACTCATTTTCAGAAAAATGCATTTCTGGGTATCCCAAAGCACCAGAAATCCTTACCATGGAGAGGTTGTTGTCCTGTCCGATCCTACTGGTCACTCCAGGGAATCAACGTAGTGTAGAAGTGAGCCTGGGATCTCAAAGGGATGCTAGTAGAGCCCAAGATCTTCTAGGCCTGAGTGGGGTACACATATACTCTTTTGAGGGGAGGTTTCGGGTTTCTTTCAAAGTAAAAGGATAATTATTGGAACCTCCAAAGAGAGAGAGGATTAGGAAATAATACTTGTACACCGCCCCCCCCCCCCAGGGGTGTGTGGGATTCTTGATGAGCCATTAGAAGGCAATTAGAGAGATCTGAGACCAACTAGAGGTCATAGGACATGTCATGGGGACTCAGCAGGGGGTGGATCCAGAAACTCGTAGAGGGAGATGTTCAAGCCTTGGGGAGTCAGGAGGGGGAAATTTTAGATTCCTGAATAGAACAAGGACATGGAGATTGTAGTTGTTCGTTGGGGAGAGACTTGTGGGGAACGGCTATGAGATTCTTGGGGAGTTCATAGAGGACAAGGCGAGGATATAGCGGTTCTAGGTGCTCAGTAGAAGGGCAGATGCAGAGACTCCTTGGGGAGAGACTGTGGAGTTCTTGGGGAATCAAGAGGGAGGAGTTACAGAGACCCTTATAGAGGGGTAAATATAGGGGCCTGCAGGTACTCAGTAGGGAGGTTGAAGCAGACTCCTGGGAGAGGTTTTGGGGTATCTTGGGGAGTCAGAAGGGGAGAAATACAGAGACCCTTGAACAGGAAGAAGATATGGGAATCATAGGTGCTCAATAGGAGGTGGATGCAGAGACTCCTTGGGGAAAAGTTGTGAGGTTCTTGGGAGTCAGGAGTGGAGAGTTAGAGACCCATAAGCATGGGGAAAATATGGGGGCAGGCCATAGGGGCTCATTAGAAAGGTAAATAAAGAGACTCCTGGAGGGGGGATTGTTTTGAGGGTATTGAGGAGTCAGGAAAGGAAAGTTAAAGAGATGCCTGAGTAGGGAGAATATCTAAGGGTCCCAGGTGCTCAGCGCAGGTAGATACAGAGACTCTTTGGTTACAGGTTATAAGTTTGTTGGGGAGCAGGAGTGTGCGGTTATAGAGACTCCTGAACAGGGCAAGAATATAGGAGGAAGTCATTGTGGCTCAGCAGAGGATAAAGACTCATGGGTAGAAGAAAGAGTTGTAGAATCCTTACGATGCCAAGAGGGGGAGGCCATTGTGACCACTGAACACTGGGAGGATATGGGGGGGGGGGGCGTCACAGGTGCTCAGCAGAGGCTGGGTACAGAGTCTGTTAGGGGAACGTTTTTGAGGATCTTGGGAAGTTACAGAGACTCCTGAACAGGGTGATAATATGATATGTGTGTGGCAGGGGGGGGGGGGGCGGTGTGGGGAGGCGGGAAGTACACCTCGGCAGGGGGTATACACAGCCACTTCTTTGGTGGAAAGTTGTAGGATCATTGGGGGGTCATGGGGGGGAGTTAGAGTCCCTTGTACAGGGAGAAGAGAGGTGATTCCTAGAAGCCCAGTAGGGAAGTCCCCACTTTGAGAGTAGGAGGGCGTAGTTATAGAGACCCTTGAACAAGGAGAGGACATGGGGATCCCAGTTGCTCTGCACAGGGTAGATATGGGGAAGGTTGTTGGATTCTTGAACTGATAGGATGTGGAAGACACACAGACCCCTGAATGGTGGGAGAACATAGGGGCAGGTCATTGGGATTCATTTAGGGGTAGATACACATATTAAAGGGGAAGTCTGTAGGATTCTTGGGGAGTCAGGAGGGGGAAGACACAGAGACCTGTGAACAGGGGCAGGATATTGGGGGTGTTAGGTGCTCCGCAAGGAGTAGATGAAGTGACTCTTTGGGGTGAGATTTTGAGCCTCTTTGAGAATCAAGAGAGAGGAGTTGATGAGACTCCTGAAGAGGAAAATGCTATGGTGGTGGTGGGGCTCAGGGTATATACAGTTACTCCTCTGGAGGAGGTTGTGGGGTTACTGGGGAGTCTTGAAGGCAGAATTACAGAGAGTTACAGGGGAACAGGGAGAAGATATGGGGCTCCTATTTGCTCAGCAGGGGGTAGTTACAGAGACCATATAACTATGCATACCCTTTGACACAATTATGCTGCTACAAGGTCTGTACCCCAGAGAGATCAAAGAAAAAAAGGAAAAGGAACCATATGTATGAGAATATTTATAGCAGCTCTTTTTTGTGGTGGCAAAGAGTTGGATGCTGAGGGGATGCCGATCAGTTGGGGAATGACTGAACAAGTTGTGGTATATGATTGTTGGGGAATACTATTGTGTGATAAAAAATGATGGGGGGGGGGTTGGTTTCAGAAAATCCTGGGAAGACTTACATGAACCTGATACAAAGTGAACAGAACCAGGAGAACATTGTGCCCAGTCACAGCAATGTTATAAGGATAATGAACTGTGAGCCTTAGCTACTTTGATCAAGACAATGATCCTCCACAGCTCCAGAGGACTCATAATGCAAAATGCTGTCGATCTCCAGAGAGAGAACTGATGGACTCAGTGCAGACTGAAGTATACTTTGTTCACCTTCTTTATTTTTATTCCCTACTCTCCCACCCCAGCCCTTCAACATAGGTAATGTGGAAGTCTGTGTACATGACTTCACATGTATAATGGGTAACGCATTTCTTGCCTTCTCAATGGGTGGGGCGGGGCGGAGGAAGGGAATTTGGGACTTAAAACTTAAAAAATTTAACCTAAAAAAGGAGAGAGGAGTTACAGAACCCCCTTAACAAAGGATTCAGGAGGTCATAAGGGCTCTGTAGTAGGGTCAGATGATAGACTCTTATAGGTAGGTTGCTGAGTGTCTTGGTAAGGAGGGGGAAGTTATGTAGAACTCCGAACAAGGAGAGGATGTGATGGGTCTTAGATACTCAGCAGTGTATAGAGTGATGTGTGTGTATAGGAAGTTTCATGATTCTTTTGGAGTCCAAAGGGGAAAGCCACCAAAACTTGTGAACATGGGGAGGATACTGGGGTCACAGGTACTCAGCAGAGTAGATGCAGGCTCTTTGGGGAGAGGTTATGAGGCTCTTGGTAATTGAAGAGGGGAGGGTTACAAAGATCCATGAAAAGGAGAGATCACATGGGAGTCAGCAGGGGTTAGATACAGACTGCTTGATGGAGATTGTGGGGGTTTTGGTTAGTCACAGGGGGAGTTACAGTGACCCCTGTATATGTCCATAGGGTGTTAGCAAGGGGTACATACAGAGACTCATGGAGGGAGGTTTTTGAGGGCCTTGGGGAGTCAGGAGAGGGGAGTTCCAAAGACCTCTGTGCAAGGAGAGCATCTAGGATAGTCTGACTATTCAACAAGAAATAGATACAGACTTGAGAGGGAAGGCTATGGGATTCTTGGGGAGCCAGAGACTCCTGAGAGTAATTGTTTAGAGTTTGAGAGGTCAGGAGGGTAGACTTACAGAGACCTCTGAATCCTGGGAGATCTTAGGGTACCAACAGGGGAGACACAGAGACTAGGCAGGGGGATGGAAGACATGGGAGTCATAGGGGCTTAAGGAGGGGGTCATTACAAAGTCTCCAGGAGGCAGGTTTTTGAGAGTCTTGGGGAGTCAGGAGGTCAGACTTACAGAGACTCCTGAAGAGGGAGATAATATACGAGATGCTTAGCAGGGGGTAGATACAGAGAGTTCTTGAGGAGAAGTTGTGAGAGTTATTGGGGAGTCACAGGGACTAGAGAGACCCCTGAATGTCATAAGAATATGGGGGGGTGTAGGCATTCAACAGGCATCAGATATGGAGACTCCTTTGGCGGGGGGCTGTGGGTACTTTGGAATTCTGGAGGGAGGCATTGCAAGGAGCGTTGTAACAGAGGAGAAGATTGCCACCGGTGCCCAGCAGGGGGCAGATGCAGAGCCTCCTTGTGGGGGATGTTTGGGGTTCTTAAGGGAGGACTGACAGACTTCTTCCCAAGGGGAGAATTTGGGGGGGTCATAGCAACTCCTCAGTGGGGTCAGTAGGCAGACTGTAGGTAGCTTGTTGGGTACCTTGGTGAGTGAAGAAAAGAAAGTTCCAGAGACCCCCTCAACAAGGAGAGGTTACAGGACAGTATCCTATGTGCTCAGCAGGGGGACTAACGTGGGTTGGATGTTGGGGTTAGCATGGGGGCAGGTAAAGAGCTTCCTTGCTGGAAGTTCTGGGGAGACCCCGACGGGGAGAAGATATGGGCTTTGCAGGTGCTCAAAGGTACAGAGACTCTTTGGGGAGAGATTGTGGGGCTCTTGTGTAGACAGGAAGGGAATGTTACAGAGAACCACGAAAAGGAAGAGTAGATGGGGTCATAGTTGCTCAGCAGAGGGGCAGATACCTAGTCTCCTGGGAAGAGGGTTTTGGTAGTAGTCTTGGGACCTCAGGAGGAATGAGTTACAGAGATCTCAAAACAGGGAGAGGATTATGGGGTCATAGGTGCTTAAGAGATGCCTTGGAGAAAGTTGGAGGGTTCTTAGGGAGTCAGGGAAGAATGATAGAGACCCAAAACAGAGAGGATGTGAGGGTGATAGTCGCTCAGCAGGGGGTAGCTACAGAGACGACTTGAGGAGAACTTGTTGGCTTCTTGAGGAGATTCCTGATCAAGGAGAGGCAATGGTGGCAGGTCAGGGGCTCCTCAGGGAGGTGGATACAGAGACTCCTTGAGGGGGAGGCTTGAGAGCATCTTGGTGAGTCAAGCAGCTGGGGAGACAGAGAGAATCCTGGGCCAGGGGCAATTGTGAGGGTCTTAAAATGATAGCGAGGATTAGATACAGACTGTTGCAGGGGAGGGATGTGGGGACATCTTGGAAAAGCAGTGAGGAGGTAGACCTCTGGACACAGGATTCTTAGGGCAAGGAGAGACCTGAGATACCTAGGTATGGGAGCTTGTGAGAGTCCTGGGGAGGCAAACAGAGACCCACTGGGGGAGGTTATGGGTATTTCAAGGAGTCAGTGTATAGAAGACAATGGAGCCCTGCTTGGGGAAAGGCTGTGTGTGTTCTGGGAAGTCAGCAGGGGAGAGAAACAAGAGACTGAGGGAGGGACTGTGGGGGTCTTGGCAAGTAAATAGTGGGGGAGCTAAAGAGAGCTCTGAGCAGGGGACTTTGGGAGTCAGCAGAGGGAAGCCCCTGCACAAGGTTGCAGTGTAGGGGCTGTAGGAGGTAGGTACAGATTGTGAGGGAAATTGTGAGTCTTAGGGAGTCAGTCTGACGGACTCCTTTGTCAGGGGAAAGTTGTGAAGGTACTGGGGAGTTGGAAAAGAGATAAAGACATGACTGGAGGAGAGTCTTGGGGAGTCAACAGACACACTGGGGAGGGGCTTGTGCCAGGCGCTGTGCTAAGCACTTTACAAATATTAGCTGATTTGATTCTTACAACAACCCTGACAGATAGGTGCTATTATTATTTTCATTTCCTTGCAGATGAGTAAACTGAGGCAGACAGAGGTTAAATAACTTGCTCAGGATCACACAACTAGTAAGGGTCTGAGGCAGGATTTGAATTCATGTGTTCTTATCTCCAGGTCCAGTGTTCTATCTACTACTCCATCTAGCTTCATAAGGAGAGCAGAAGGGAGACAGAGACCTCTGGGCTGGGTGGGGTTGTAGGGTTCTTGGAGAATTAAGAGGGGGTAGGTTCCCCAGGTGCAGAGGTTGTGGGGTTCTGGAGAGATAGTAGGGGGTAGATACTGAGACACCTGGGCAAGACCAAGTGAGGAGAGAGATGTAGAGACCTCTGTTTCAAGAGGTTGTGGGACATCAACAGAGGGGAGACAAGAAACCTTTGAACAAGAGGAGGATGAAAGGAGCCATAGGAGCTCTGCATAGGGTAGACCCAGAGAATCTTGGCGGGGAGATTGTGGGGTCTGGGGAGTCAGCCTGAGGGAGACCCAGAGACCTGGCACAGAGGGATGCTATAGAGGTTCTATGAAGTCAGTGGGGGTAGACACAGAAACCCTGGGAGAGAGCCTTTGGGGGTCTTGGGGAGTCATCAGGAGGAGACAGACCACCCAGAGCAGAGGCTGTGGGGTGTTTGAGGAATCAGCAGGGAGTGGATTCAGAGATCTCTTTGGGAAGGCTATGGGGATCTTGGGGAGTTAGCAGGGAGAGACAGAGAACCCAGGGTACTGGGGATTCAGAGAGGGAGAGACACCAAGAACCTTGTGGAGGATGATGTGAGGGACTTGGAGAGTCATTGAGGGGAGACACAAAGACTCATAGTGGGGAGATGTTGGGGTTTGGAGGAGTCAACATGGGTAAGAGACTGAGACCCCTGGACAGCAGAGGATTTACATGGTAGATAGGGAGACTTGTGCAAGGGAGACTGGAGGTGGGATCTTGGGAAGTCAGCAGAGGGAGATCCAACAAACCTTAAGGACAAGAAGGTGGTTGGGGTCTT
Source organism: Notamacropus eugenii (assembly GCF_028372415.1). Classification (NCBI taxonomy): domain Eukaryota; kingdom Metazoa; phylum Chordata; class Mammalia; order Diprotodontia; family Macropodidae; genus Notamacropus; species Notamacropus eugenii. The sequence continues at coordinate 52,272,842 of NC_092879.1, forward strand.
GGGGAACCAGTGTGGGGAGTCAACAGAGACTCCTGAGGGGGAGGGTGGGAGGATATAGGGGAGTCAGAAGGGGGAGACAGAGTCCCTTGGGAGGGGAGCCTGTAGGGTTGAGTAAAAGGGAGACACAGAGACCCCTGGAGGATGGTGCTGGAGGGGCTCAATAGAGACCCTTAGGAAGCGGGAGGCTATGAGATCTTGGGATATCAGCAGGGCAGAGACAAGGAGATAGATGAATAGAGAGATAGCTGCATAGATGGATAGATAGGTAGATAAATAGATGGATAGATAGATAGAGAGTTAATTAGATATATAGATAGATGGAAAGATGGATGACAGATCGATAGAGAGATAAGTAGACAGATAGATAGACAGATCATAGATAGATATACAGACATATAGGTACATAGATCAATTGATAGGTAGGTAGGTAGGTAGGTTAGGTAGTTAAGTTCATAACTAGTTACATAGATTCCTAGATAGATAAATAGTTAGATAGCAAGAGAGAAAGATGATAGATAGATAGAGAGAGAGAGAGATATAAAGATAGATAAATAGACAGATGGATAGATAGATAGACGGACAGACAGATAGACAGACAGGCAGAGAGACAGATAGATAGATACATAGATACTTAGATAGGTACATAGATAGATAGATACATAGATAGAAAGAAAGATAGAGAGAGAGATAGATAGGCAGATAGATAGATAGAAAGATAGATAAATAGAAGGACATAACATTACATCAGGGAAGCAAGCAGGGAGGCAGGCAGACAGGAATGAAGGAGGCAGGCATACAAGCAGGTAGGAAGCCAGGCAGATAGACAGAGACAGACAAACTGAGAAATATACACATAGAGTGATAGAAGGACAGACAGACAGACAGGTACATAAATAGATAGATAGATAGATAGATAGATAGATAGATAGATAGATAGATACACAGATGATAGATAGATAGATGGATGGATAGATAGATGGATAGATCGATCGATAGATAGATAGATAGATGGATGGATAGATGGATGGATAGATGGATAGATCGATGGATAGATAGATAGATAGATAGACAGATAGATAGATGGATGGATGGATGGATGGATAGATGGATAGATGGATAGAAGGGTGGATAGATGGATAGATGGATGGATGGATGGATGCATGGATAGATAGATAGATAGATAGATAGATAGATAGATAGATAGATAGATAGATAGATAGAAAGATAGATAGGTAAATAGACGGATAGATAGATTGACAGATAGATATTTTGAAAGATAGATTCTTAGAAGCTAGATAGACAGATAGAGATAGATAGATAGATAGATTGATAGATAGATAGAGAGTTAGATAGTTACACAGGTATATAGGTAGATAGATACATAGATGATAGATAGATACATAAATACATAGATACATAGATAGATAGATAGATGATAGATAGATAGGTAAATAGATGGATAGATAGATTGACAGATAGATATTTTGAAAGATAGATTCATAGAAGCTAGATAGTTAGATAGATAGATAGATAGATAGAATAGATAGATAGATAGATAGATAGATAGATAGATAGATAGATAGATAGGTAGGTAGGTAGGTAGGTAGGTAGGTAGGTAGATAGGTAGGTGGATAGGTAGGTATGTAGGTAGGTAGGTAAGTAGGTAGGTAGGTTGGTAGGTAAGTAGATAGATACATAGATAGACGGATAGATACATAGATAGATGGAGAGAGAGAGAGAGAGAGAGAAAGAGAGAGGGATAAATGATAGGTAGATAGGTAGGTAGACAGATAGATACATAGATAGATAGATTGAGAGAGAAAGAGAGAGAGAGAAAGAGAGAGAGATAGCTTGAATTATATTTTAGAGGAGTTTTACAATATTGTGATACATTAAAATCACAAGTTAAGGACAGCTGTTCTTGTATAGTTTCTACCTCTTTTCCAAGCCAGAATATAGCCTCTTTTAGACTTACCTTATTCTTCATGGTAGGTGGCATCCAGGCTGTCTTGGGTCAAGTGAAATCGTGACCCAGGAGATCTGTGTTTTCTTTACCATTAACATGCCATAACATAGTACATGTCCACAAAATATTAAGATATGGAAAAAGCCACATTATTCAAGATAGTGTTTCGGGTTAAGGGTCTCATAAAGTATGCTAAGTCAGCCCCATCTGGCCTTGTTGACAGAAGAACAGGTATTCTCTAAGTCTATTTCAGAGAACAAAGAAACTGTTAGGTCCAAGCTCTTCTAATTAATTCAAGTTCTGGCCCTTATTAACGTTCAAAAATGATATTAAATATCATCATTTCCTCACTTTGGTCAAAGCTAAGCCTAAGGCTTCGCCTGTAGACTAAGAAAGGTATGGAAAAACCTCTAATTAATCAGTTCTGGGTATGCAAGAGGCTCAGGTAGGGAGGGAGGGAGCTGTTCTTCATGTGGGCCTGGTCCAGACTCTTGGGAAAGCTGTCCACATCTGATGTCTTTTTCAGGCCCTTTCAAAATTGGAGGGTAAGGTCTCTTATGGGCTCAGATGTCCACTCAGGAGCAAGGGCAATGGATGTGACAGATGGATCCCAGAGTCTACAGAAAGACGTGGCAGGGGCTCCCACAAGACATGTGACTTGATAATTAAGAGGAAACAGTACAACACAGCTAAAGGCACATAGAAACAGTTCAGTTTCCCAGCCACGCAGGTCTAGGTTCAAACAACGCAATAAGGTTTTTCTCAAAATTCACAAAATTGCATAATTACATTAAATCAGGTACAGCTTAAACTTAGATGGGTCACAATAGACTAGTTTTGAGAATGGAGATTTACATGTCACCAAGAGGAACAAAAAAACTTAAACATGAACCATACAAATCAATGCTAACTAACCAATTATCAATGTTAACTAACATTAAGTTCCTGGTATCCCAGTAATCCATTATTAATATCCATTTAAACATCACTTTCTGAATCACAGATGTCTCATGTAGTTATCTGATACCTAGATAGCCTTTCTTTGACAACAGCTTTTATTCTTGGGACAGTTCAAAAAGGAAATTCTGCTTCTCTGGTTCAGATCTAGAAATTCCAGATAATTCTGGCAATGTAAATTAGTAAAATTTCTTAAAATTGGTTCTCCCCTTTTTTGGAAACTTGATAGAATTTCAGTTTGCATATCATTTACTGTTCTGTCCTTATCTAAATCCTGTACCTGGTATAAGAATCTTTTAAAATGTGAGGGTCTAACCATAAAATGAACTCATCTGCCCTTTAAAATTACTAGACAGGTACTTTAACAAAGAAGAAATAATTTCACTTGCTTTTATCACTATCTTACACAATTCTTATGCAAAAATCCAAATTTGAGATCTTATTATGAAAAACATAATAAATTCTAGAAGCCAGTCATACACATCTGTATATAATTCTTAGAGGAATCAGTCTGATCCTGTTGCTTTTCCTCAAAATTTGCTGTTCTATTTAATTAGACATGTATCACCTTACATGTTTGTGTTATTACTTGATCTAATCATTTCCTCCTTTGGAGGATGTTATCCCTATATTATATTTATTTATTTATTTGACTGAATATAGGTTAAAGTGGTAAGCTATTCATTCCTGCATCTCATTGTAGTAACTCAGAGATGTTCCAATTTCCACTTGTTATTTAACAGACTTAGTATTGTACTTACAGAACTTGATTATAGACATTTGCCCTAAGAGAAAAAGAGGGACAATGTCATATATCTTAACAGAGGAAAGAACTTTCTTAGCTCTGTTTGATTCCAAGAATAAGGCATTAACTGACAGCCAATCATGTGGTTGGTAGGTGGGGGGGGGGGGGAGGACTTAGGAGTAATCAAGTGAGGGATTGAAAGGAAATTGCACATTTGGGAAATAGTTAGCAAGATCCTACCCAGGCTATGTCCAAGGTTGTCTTCAAAACCTTTCTAGGCATCCACTATTCTCAGCCTGCAGCACATGTCAATTGGCTTTATGATAACTTAGACAACTATTCCTGTAAGCAGAGCTTCAGACAATAGTAAATTTCAGTCCCAGTCTTAAATAGCAAATAGAACACAATTTTTAACCCTTGCTTAGGCCGTAGAATGACTACAAATTCAGATCAGAAGAGCAAGATCTCTTCAGCTTTACAGCCTAATTTAACAGTAAATTATTTTGAAAATTAGTAGGCCTTCTAAAAATCACACAAGAAAAAAAATAAAATAAAAATCACACAAGAGTTTTCAAAACATTTCTTCTAAAACTATTTCCCTTCTTTAAAAACAGTTTAAAATTCATTCTGATGTTCACTAAACTTTTGTGAAAAAAATTAGTTGGAAACTTTTAAATGATAGGTAACTTTCTTCCTCCTTAAAGGAGAAATAAACCTTTAAAATTGTAATTCATTAAAACTGAGTTGTTATAAAAATGTCCTTAAGTAACAGGAATTCCCAAAGTATTATAACAAACTGAATTCTTAGTTATTGCAGAATTCCTAGATATCACAAAATGCTTTAGTAAAAATGGTGTTGTAATGGAATTCACATTAGTAAGAAACTGATCACAGAAAAACACTACTGCTTTTAAAATCTTTTTAAAGAATGGAACATCTTAAGGTGGGTCTCAAGTAGTTTACATAAATTTCTTCACATGCTGTCCCTACACTTCTACGTTCTCCTCTCTATAATTAGATCTGGGATGAGAGGGGTTAACATGTACTCTTGTAGGTGTTAAAAATCCCCGATCTGAGATACTCTTCTTAACTCTGAGAGGGAATGGGAAATGCTAAGTGATCAGGATTGAGAGGGAGTGTTTTAGCAAGGTGAGTTCCTGGAGCTACCCATAATCTTAGGATGTTTTTTCCCAGTAATTTCAAATGTTAGGTCCAGGCTTTCCTTAATTCAAGCTCTGGCCCTTATTAAAGTCCAAAAATGATATTAAATATTATCAGTAACTATTGTGAAAAGTGGGGGCTTACCTGTAATTCTTTTACTAAATTTATTAACTTCTCTATTGCACAAAGGCCCAACTTGAGTTCTTCATGAAGCTCTTCTAGTCCACATTGACCTGTCTTTGTCTGATTTCCTATAGCACCTAGCATTTAATGATTTCTTTTTGGTTTACTCTTGAGCTGTAAGTTCTTTAGCTTGAGAAATTCTTTGGGTATGGATTCTCTCCACCTTTGCAGATGGGCAACTCATCTTAGTTGCCTGAAGTTACAGCCAGTACGTGTCAGGTAGGATTTGAACTCATCTTGACAGTGTCTTGGCTTTTTTCTGTGCTAATATACTGTCTCATATTGTTCTCTAATTTTACAATGTTAGAGCAGGAAGGGACTTTAGATCCCTCTTTTTACAGATGAGGCAGTTTTGAGGTCCAGAGAGAAAAAAACAACAAGGTCACTCAACTAGTGAGTAGAGCCAGAACTGAAGCCTAGGGGCCTGTCCTCTTTCCATTATACCCCATTTCCTGTGTGTTAGGTTAGTTTTGTCTCCCCAATAGTCTCTAGTATCAGCTCTATGGGGGGGGCTTCTGCTTTTTTGTAAATCGTGTACTCGAGCTAGTGTTGTGCATCTTTGTATACAGCTAGACATGTCAACAAATTGTTTTTAAATACAAAGCTCTTTGTCATGACCTATCCTTGTATTACCTTACCCTTAGGGAATTCTGAAATGCTTAGGACAGAAAGCTCCCCTCCTTCAAGAGTGTACTTTTCTCAGAACCCTTTGAGAGGAGTTAGCTCCTTTTACAGATAAGGAAACAAAGGCTCCCTCCCCCTTAAACAGTGCAAGCAGGCTTCTGCTTCTATAATTTATCAATCCATTCCTTGGACACACCCTGATTGTTTTTAAATATATTTAACTTTCTTTGACATTAAGTATGTACAGCATTTTCAAGGCTTGTCCTCCTGGTTAGGTGGTATTGATGCAACGTCAGTAGCAGTGCTTGATCGAGAAAACAACCTTGACAGAGCTGAAGACACCTTCTCAAGCATTTTGGAAGATTGTCTGGAGACTTGAGCCCTAGGAGTTCCTGTAGACAGACATCATGGGAAGTGTAAAGAGCTAGGTTAGAGCTGTTGGACTCTTTTTAACTCCTCTATGAGCAAGGTGAGGCCTTGGGCTTATGTGGATGGAAGGCTTCTCCTACTCTTAGCCCCCTCCTCTCTTACTTTGTCATCTCTTTTCTCTAGGGCTTCATGTTTTACAAAGCATGTTCAGAGGTTTTCTTAGGTGAGCTTTAAGATAAGCCTTGTAGGAGGTAGTTTAAGGATTAGCATTCCACAATCTTTTGTCAGTTTACTTCCGTGGTCTTATTTTCCAAATGTCCCTTCATACATTCTAATACCAGGCCAAACTCTAGAGTCCTACTCTCATGACTTGCCTTCTCTCACCCCTCAGACTCCAAGTGTCCAAAAAGGACATCTCTACCCAAACCTACTCTTTGGTTCAGCTTCCCACCTTGTGTTAGTCACGTAGGCTTGAAACCAGGGAGTCATGCTGGATTACCCCCTCATTCCCCAACAATTCAGTTGCCATGTTACCTTCACAATATTTGTCCCATCCATCCCTTCCTCTCCATTCCCACCTTCTAACTGCTCTTTTTGACCCTAGTCTTCTCACTCCAATTCAGCCTTCACACAGTGGCCCAAGTAATCTGTCTAAACGGTAGGTCTGGCCATGTTACTCCTCTGTTCAACAACTTGTGGGAAGCAAGAAAGCTGTTTTCCACAGTCCTAGGTGATAAGGGTTGTGACCTAGCATGGACAGGTTAAAGGTCAGAGACTAATGAGCAGGCTCAAGGAGCTGTATGAGGAAAAGCCTATCAGACAAGAGAACATGGAATCACATGGCCAGGGTATGGTATCCGAGGAGATCCAAAGTTAGGAAAACAGTATAAGAAGCCCCATGTTTCTCTGTGTTGTAGTCATCCTGTAACCTTACTGGGGAAGCTATAAGGCTACACATCCATTCAGGGGGAATGGATTAATAAAAGCTTTCCTGATTTCACAAGTATTGTCCTTTGTTTAAGGTGAGCATGTTTCTCACTGTTGGGGGCTTATTAGATGAACTTGTTTGCTTCATCTGGGATGAAATACAGATTCCTGAACTTGGTATTCCAGTTTTATTTTGTGCATCTCCCCTTCACAAAGTTTCCTCTGTTTTTCTCAAACTGTACTAATTAAACTCTTCCCCAGTTTGGATATGCCACCTCTTGCCTCCATATATTCTTGTAGACCTAGGATAAACTCCTGCCTCATCACCTACAAGTCTCTATTCCTTCATGTCCCATTTTGAAAAAATTCTCTTTCCTCCCAAACTTCCCCTCTTCTGGACTACCCTATTTCTGGTGCAAGTCCCAGTTCACAGGTGTCTCAGGTTTATGGCCTTGGTATGATCCTTAGCTTCTCACTCTCTCACCCCACCCCATATCTGTATATTTATGCCATCTCTCCGTTGGCCCTCATCACCTCTCACCTAGAGTATTGCAACAGCCTCCATGTTGGTCTCCCTGCCTCATATCTCTCCTCACTTCAGTCCAAGCCCAGATCTAACCGTGTGACTTTTTTACTCAGCCAATTTCAGGGGGCTCCCTGCTGCCTCTGGGAGAAAATATAAACTCCTCTGCCTAGCTTTCTGGCCAAACTGTTGTCCTCTTTGTTCCTCACCTCCATGCCTGGAATGCACCTTGTCCTTTCCACCGCACTCAAGTTCCTTTCTGCCATTTAGATGCAGCTCAGGCACCATCTTGTGCATGACGCCTTTCCTAATCTGTCTCTCCATCCCCACCCCCTTCTTGTCTTTAACTGCTTTACTTATTTGTATTTTCTGTACATTGATGCTGGGTATACTTAGTTATCTTCTTATTTGCCTGTGAGGTTGGAAGCTCCTTGGGAATAAGGATTGTTGTTGTCTTTGCCAGATTGATGAAACCGATGAGTTTTTCTCCCTTTTCCCAGCACCCTTTGCTTAGAAATCTACTTTGTCACACTCTTATCACACACACTGTACACCTATGGCTCCCTCCACCCAAGGCAAGGGCCAAAGGACCACCATTCTTCCCCTCTAGGCTGCCCGAGCTTCCTGCCTCTGTTTTTCTGTGTATACTACCTGGGGATCAGAATGCCTCTGTGCCTTTGTTGGAGCTGGGCTTTCTTCTGCCTCTTAGAGCAAGTGCATTAAAGACCCAACTTCCCAGTTGCAACAAGGATGCCTCCCATCAGGCTGGCAGCTCCTGATATCTCAAATGGGAAGGGATTTGAGATACGGATTAAGTAGTAGAGCCAGTCTTCAAACCCAGCTCCTCAGGCTGTAAATCTGGTGCTCTATTCTTCTACACCAGTATTGTGTTATAGCTTCGCAGAGACACTGGTTCTTGAGAAAGTCCTTAATAGGTAGGATCCCAATAGCTCAGGACAATAATTGTGTTTCCCTTGACCAATGAGTGATCTGAGTCAGCAGTACTCATGCAGGCTTCCAAGAGCCTGCTAAAGCTGAGTGAGTAGGCCTGGTACCCAAATGCCTTTTTGCTACATGCCAGGATGCCATCCCTCCCCCTGGCCTGAGTCCTATCTACTCTGAGCAGTGGGGTATGATGAGAAGTAGAGGATTTGGAGCCAAAGGGAGTCAGAATAAAGCCTGCCTCTGTCTGCTGTTGACCATCATGGTATTCTTGGCTACGTTTTCCTCTCTGGGTCTTGATGGCCTCTCTAAAATGAGGGGGTCTAGACTACTTTTAGGTCTCTTATCTTTAATCCTTTAAGCCCATGTGAAAATGCAAGGTTAGAAGAGCATCTGTTTTTCTAAACTTTCTAAATTAAGTTGACTTTCAAAACAAAACTACCATGAAAAATGAAATAGTGGGGCTATCCCAACAACTCTAATCTCCCTTCCCCACTACACATAAGTATTCTCTCTCCTCTCTCCCTTTCCGCTCTCCTCCATCCTCTCTCCTCTCTTAAGCCAAGGCCTTTCCTCTCACTTACAAATGGCCATCATCAGTCATCATGGTGTGGTGGCAGTGGAGATGGTCACAGAGCCCAGAGGGAGGCCTTTTTTAGGTCACAACAAAGACTGTGCCTCTGACTTGCCCACAGTCAACCAGCTGGTAAATATCAAAGGTGAAATTTGAACCCGGGTTTTCCTAACTACAGGGCTAGCACTATCTACTGTACCACACTGCCCTTCTAAGAGGCAAATGACAGAGGAGAGTAGACAACATGAGAGAGATTTATTACATGGAAGCATACATATATTCGTATATATGTATATATACACATACATACATCTGAAGGGGAATGAATGAAAACATGAAAAAAAGAAGAGACAAGCACTGTGTCTCACGTCAAAGTCTTCAGTGCCCGAGTTGTATCTAGTTTCTTTGAATAGACTGTAATACCGACTGTATCTGGTAAAATCAGTCTAATTTCTGGGCAGTGGGCCTGCTTTATTGGTCTGAGATGTCTTGGGCATCTTAATTGCACTAGATGGTAGGTGATTTATAATGTAGTTACAGCAATACTGGCTTAGAACAAAACTTACTCAAGAATTCATTTGACAATTTTAACCTCTCTCCAGGCAGTGTGGTACAGTTGATAAGAGAGCCTTGGACACAAAACCTCAACCCTGGCTACACAGCTAATCTTCTGTAATATCAAGTAAAACCATTCAAAGAAGAAGTGGCATCCAGTGCCCTGGATTTTGAGACTGATGACTTGGGTTCCAATCTCATCTTTGCTAAGTATTAGCTGTGTGACCTTGGGTAAGTCACTTCTCTTTTCTGGGCTTCAGTTTCTTCTTCTGTAAAATGAGGAATTTAAACTAGATGAGCTCAAAGGTTTAAATCCCATGATACATTTTGGAATAGGAGAAGGAAAGCCCTGTCTGAATTAGTAAAAAGCCTAAATCACAGAGAGACCGTGGCAGTTTAGTTATGTGGTGGGACACACAATGACAAAATGGAAGGCTTCTGCCAGTTTGGGGACCACTTGCTATTTCTGCTTCTTGGGCCTGGGGGCAGAAATGAGGGAAGGAAATGATCACAAATCTTCAATTCACAGGGACCAAAGTGGGAACTTAAGCTAATATTTGAAGAACATGTTACATACTTGGTGTGCCCTCCTTGGAGGCCTGATTGGAGGTTGATGTAGTGCCTTCGTAGATGGTGATAAACTGCACCAAGATAAGAGAGAAAAAGAAAACATCAATATCCTCTCTAGTACAGGATGGTAAAGTCCTATGACCTCTAGCATGGGTCTTCTGTAGAAACCAGGGAAGGGCTCAGGAGTTGCTGAGGTCACAGCAACCACTGCTCTTGTGACCCAATGTCATCAGTGCCTTAAGACCTCCAGAAGTTTGCAGTACAACCCACACCCCAACATGCACAGCAGAAAAGAAACCAGGCCACCCAGTAACCAGACTGCTAGTGCCAGACTGCTTGTGCCATGGTTGTACAAATCGTTCTCTTCAGTTTTCCTATTCAATACCCTTGCTTTAGCGTGTTCATGAGGCCAGTTAAAGCACCCAGTGCTCTCCCCTCTCAGGAAAGGAACTACTATCATTGACTCCTTCCTACAAATGAGAGGAAGGTATTGCTTCTCCCAAAGGAATTTCCATTTATACTGTATTTATAGTTGGGGAATAAAAGGTTTTATCCTCTTAAGAAAGGAGTATCAAGCATCACATACATCATCCTTTCCCGAGAGGGGCACTGAATAGGAAAACTGACGATTTGTAGAACAGTGTAAGGACAGACTACTTTGGAAGCTTTAATAACTTGGAGCAGGACAGTGAAAGAGCAACCATGATTCCAGAGGACTCATGGTGAAGCAGGCTGCCCACCTCCTGACAGTGGGGATGGACCCAGGGTGCAGGATGAGACTTTTTGGACATGACCACTTTGGGGAATTTGTTTTGCTTGACTTGGCAAATCTATCACAAGAGTTTTGTTTTTCCTTTTTTTTTCCAGTGAGGAGAGGGAGAGAAAATAAAACCTTGTCAGTTGAAAAAAATTAAATGTTTTGAATACCAAAATTAAAGGAAGCTGGCAAGGGCAGTCCTTGTGACAAAAGTAATCAGGTCACATTGGCACACACAAGAGGAAAGAAGCAAGGCCCATTATATCTGGGGGCCAAATTCCAATGTCAGCAATGACTACCATCAGGTTTTTTCCCTTAGTTTGTTTCTTCAACTATAAAACTGGAATCTTAAGACTTGCCCAGTGCTGCTGTGAGGACCGTGGCTGGAGAAACGGGAGCTCTTATTAAGGGGCTGGCTCTCCTTTGGAATTCGTGGACTTTTAGACCATGGGGAAGCCAGGAAGGGCCAGAGGACCTCCAAGTCATCTTGGATGTGGTCACTTCAGGCCAACTCTGCTGTTTTGTTGGGGTCTCAGCTCACCCTCCACTCTTAGGTGTAACTTTGAAATACATACCTGAAGGCTACTTGTTTCATCTAGGGTCTTGGCCTCTTCCAGATACACTGTGAGTAAAACACAGAGTTGTGAAAGTCTAAGATCTCTGTCTGAAAAATGATCATTTCTAAAGGAGGTCAGATTTCTATCACACTTGTTCTCCATAACTCACCCAATATCCCACAACCAAAATTAGTGGGTGTTTAAGTCAGTTAAATTGGAATCTTTCCAGAGTAAACTGAAGCCTAAGGAGGTGTGGTCCTTGATAGTGTTGGGGGTTGGCTCTGGCTCCCTTGGGAGAGATTATAAAAAGATGGAGCATGGTATAGCATTAAAGTCCAATAGATTAGATGCAGGGCTGGCCCTGCCAGGAATTCTGCAGGACCTTGGGCAGTTACTTCCCTTCTCTGGTCCATGTGTAAAATGGACGGGGTAGGGTTGGCCTTTGCTTTAATTCTAGGATGCAGGGAACACATATGTGATACTTCATGTTCTCCTTAGACTGCAGGCTGTTATTTCTGGTGAAGGGTTGGCAGTGAGACATGGAGATGGACAGTCTTCCTTGAGGACTGGTGGCTCAACTTTTGCAAGTAGTTTAAATGGGTCACAAGACTGGAAAGTGTCGGGCTAAACTCAAGTACTGAGGCTTGAACCTTACATCCCCCTCAGGGGTTTTCATTCTACTCCTAAGCTTATACTAGTACACTCATTTGCTCTCTCCTTCCTCCCTCCCCCGCCCTCCTTTTTCTCTCTCTCTCCCTCCCCTCTCCCACATATAGAACAAACTTCTCAGAAATTTAAACTAGGAAACTGTGACAGTATTTTAAAGTTATACATTCTTTTACAAGAATTGGATATCAAAGATAAATCTGAACCTCCTCTTTTGTCCCAGGTGTGGGATAGGGAAATCCATGAGAGCCTACCTAACCTGTGGCTGCCACTGAGAAACCCTATACCCCCAGAATCTAGATTCACTCCTATGCTTTAGGGTTTTCTAAGTGCTTTGCTCACAACATATTTTATCATATCCACATTTGTAGATGAGGAAACTGAAGCACTGAAATCTGGGTTATCAGTTACAGTCTGACTGTATAGGGTAGAGTCATTGAGAGGAAGAGAGGTCAGTTGTCTTGCTTTATCTCCTGCCTCCTCAATTACTGATTTTTGGCTACTCTAGCTGCTTCACACTGCAAATACTTTTCCTTGGCCTATACCCACGTCCTTCCTTCTCCCTTGCCTCCAAGTCCACACCACCTGTCTTGGCCAAACTATGTGTGACAAACTCTTCTGCCTTGAATGTTTGATTCTCTGCTTTTTCAATGGATCTGTGGTCTTATCAACAGATGTGTTCCCTCCATTGATGCAGATCTTAATTTAGCCTCACCTTCACAACCTGGGCCATTTTTGTCCACGTCCTCCCATAGCTCATCCCCAGAGACCTTCCTAACTCTAGGGTTTTTTACATTTTGGGGGGGAACCAATACAATCCTCAAGCCAACATTGATACTTCCAGTATTTCCATTCAAGAATTGGAATAGGCAAGTATTTGCCATGAGAGCATAGTTGTCTTAAAGTCAGACTATGGCATCATTTAGCATATCTTAATAATGATTCAGACAGACAAGCCATTACTGTGTTGACTGTGAGTTGCATGTGTAAGTTATTCACTTCTGGAAAGGCAAACAAACTGGTGGCCTAATCCTGAGGATTTCCACTCTGGCAGCCTTAAGAAGTAAGTAGAGTAGAAGGTTCAAAAGCTCCCCTACTAGACTTGGCTCCAACACTTCCTTCCTACCTGAGTGACCTTGGACAAGTCCCTTCCCTTATCTGGGGCTTTGTTTCCTCATCTCCAAGATGGAAATCATGAATATACCACCTTCCTTTTAAGGTGCTTGGTTATAGACATTCTAGTGCTATATAAATATGAGTTCCTACAAGTATTCCTCTACTGAAGTCTTCCCTTGCTGCCTTAGCATGAAAATGATACTAGGCTTTTGGGCCTAGTAACAACTTCTGACCTCCAAGGCCTACCCTATGAGAAACTTTCTCATTAGAAACTTGACTTTGGAGTAATAAATGTTTTCAGTCATAAGAAATCATGAAGACAGTATACTAAGGCATGGAGGGAGGATTAATAAGGATGAAATCATGTATATTTTAAAATATTTTATGTATATTATTAGTATTATTTAATAACCTCAAATTTAAAAGGTATCAAAGCAGTGACCAGTGTTTCTTAAATAAGCTCTAATGCAAATTAAAAATAAGTAATCAAACCGTCAGTTGATTTCTTGCCTGATCCTTTGCTGTCACTGTTGGAAAAAAAAGAGAATGTTTCATTTTTTGTTTAGTCAGTAAAGGAAGAAATTACATGTTAATTAAAAGAACAACTTGTCAAGTATTGATATAGTCAGATAATGACAAAAATGATCCCTTCTAGGTTCCAAGTCAAGCAGAATGTTGTAGAACCAAAATACAGTGATACCTGAATTGACCTTGGTTTAGATTTATCTGCATCCTCTCTCACCTCTGTTGCTGCCAATTCCAGACTCTTATTACTAGTCCTAACTGCTAACCATTGGGGTGGCTTAGCATTTAGCACTTTGGGAAAATTTGGGGTGGGGCTCACCTGGGGTACAGCACCAAGTGGAAGGGAGAAAGTAAACCTCAGGTCATGGGCTGCATTCCTGTATCAAATGGAGGGTGGGACCTGGCAGGGGAGGAGCTGGTGAGTGAAGCATGCTCGCTCTCTCCCTCCTAGAAAGTGCTGGAGGTGCTCTTAGGGCTTGCTACTGAATGAAATCAGATTAAGTGAAGACCCCTCAGACATGAATTCCCCAAGAATACCCACCCTTCCTGCCAAAACTTAAACAACTGCCACAATGGCAGAAGGACATATGTCCATGACAGTATACAACCCAGGTCCTACTGGTTTCAAGCCCACCTTCTATCCACTATGCCATGTTGACTTTCCATGGGGGACGTATGGATAAATAGCCATGACAGAAATGATTGCTAATGATCTGGAGAGATCCAGAGTTGCCCTCTTTTTCTAAAGTATTGATTTTAAAAGTTCAGTCTTTTGAAGGACATCACTGATAGTAAGATTGGACTTTCTTGGTCATTTGCCTCCTTAGGTAAATAAAATGCTCCGAGATGGAGGTGAACCACCAAAGTTATGGTCACACCACATCAGCATTCTTCCCTTAAGTTCCATATTTGGTAACAAAAACCCTCATTGGTGAGCAATGATCCTTTCTGTGTTCTTTGTCTCTGGGGTAGATTCCCGTGCTTAGGCTATATGTGTGGATTCCCAGCCAATGGGAAGAGAGGCTACAGGGTTTCTGTTTTAGGACCATACATTGCTGTACTCTACTCCACTCAGGTGCACTCCCTTGCTGTCCCCACCCATGGTCTCGAGGGAAGCACCCCTTCTCATGAAATTGTAATAAATTCCTTTTTGCCTTCTACCTTGAGAAGCCTCTGAGTTTAATTTGAGTAAGGGTCACTCTATCCCACACACTAATGCTATCCCTGACAGGAAGAAAAGATTTGGAAGCTGGGGCATAACTGGAAAGGAAACCACAGTGGGGAGAAAGATTTTAGATAGCCAAGGTGTACCACAATGTCCATGGTTGCCTGGTGCTTGAGGGGACAAAGTATGGAATTTTGTCTGCTTTATAGCATAGTTGACGACATAAAAATTTGATCAGAGCATCTAAAGTTTGAAGGAGCTTTTGAGATCATCTAGTTCTCTCCCTCCATTTTACACAAGGAGGAAAAAAACCCAGAGAGTGAAGCAAAATTGTCCAGTGCCACTCAATAAATAGCAGAGGCATGAATCAAATCCAATTCCTTTCTCTCCAAAGTCTGTGGTTATCCCACTAAACAATTCTTCTTTTCACTTAGTTTCCTACTTAAATACTAGTATAATTGAAAGTTTCTACCTTTTCAAAAGATGGTATTAGAAAGCCCAGGACCCTAGTACCCTCCAGAAGGATAGAGGCAGAAATATCAAAAAATGTCTAAAAGGTGAGGGAGAAGAGGTAGGAAGAAAGGATAATCAAAGCTTCTGAAAAGATAATAATGCTGGGGCAGAGCCAAGATGGTGGAGTAGAAAGATGCACATATGCTAGGTTCTTCCCCCACAGCCCATAAAATAGCTGCAAAGAAAGACTCTCAATAAATTCTAGAGCAGCAGAAGCCACAGAAAGATGGAGTGGAGGAGATTTCTGGTCCAGGGTGACCTGAAAGGCTAACAGACAAGGTCTATCACAGTGAACGGCATAGTGCAGCCCCACCTTGGCCTTGTGGTGCTGGGAAGAGCAGGACTGGAGCAGGCCTCCGGGGTTGGAATCCCCAGAAGCCGCAGCAGCAGTTTGCAGATCTCTCAACCCGCAGGTGCCACAGACAGCTTCAAAGGTCAGTGAGAGAGCTTTTTCACCTCTGTAACAAGGGACCAGGGTCCTCCCCTAGCCCCGGCCCCAGGCTGCAGTGGCTATGGTGGCCAGGCAGGCAGCAGTCAGCATCCATTGGTGGATAAAGCCCCTGGGTGAATTGAGCAGCTGATCTGAACCTCAGCCCTGAGTGGGGGCTCTGCCCCTCCCCACCCCCTGCCCAAAGCCCCTGAAGGAACTGAGCAACTTATCTGAAGCTGTGAGCCTGGTCAGAGAGTAAACTCCTCTTCCTTGATTGTGCCACCTTGGAGGAACTGAGATCTTACAGGTCCCCAGAGTATACCCTAATCTTGACAAAAGACCCTAAAGTCAAGTAACTGGTTGGAAAAATGCCCAAGAAAAAGGAAAAATAATAAGACTATAGAAGGTTACTTTCTTGGTGAACAGGTATTCTCTCCCATCCTTTCGGATGAGGAAGAATAATGTTTACCATCAGGGGAAGACATAAAGGTCAAGGCTTCTGCATCCAAAACCTCCAAAATAAATATGCAATGGTCCCAGGCCATGGAAGAGCTCAAAAAAGGATTCTGAAAATCAAGTAAGACAGGTAAAGGAAAAACTGGGAAGAGAAATGAGAACAATGCAAGAAAATCATGAAAAGTGAGTCAACCACTTTCTAAAGGAGACTCAAAAAATGCTGAAGAAAATAACACCTTTAAAAATAGGCTAACTCAATTGGCAAAAGAAGTCCTAAAAGCCAATGAGGAGAAGAATGTTTTAAAAAGTAGAATTAGCCAATGGAAAAGGAGGCTCAAAAGCTCACTGAAGAAAATAGTTCTTTAAAAATTAGAATGGAACAGATTGGAAGCTAATGATTTTATGAGAAGCCAAGAAATTACAAAACAGAGCCAAAAGAGTGAAAAAACAGAAGATGATGTGAGATCTTTCATTGGAAAGGCAGCTGACCTTGAAGATGGATCCAGGAGGGACAGTTTAGGAACTGTGGGACTACCTGAAGGCCATGATCGGGGAGGGAGCTTGGACATCATCTTTCATGAGGTTATCAGGGAAGATTGTCCTGATGTTCTGGAAGCAGAGGGCAAAAGGAATGTTGAGGGAGTCTGCTGATCACCTCTCGAAGGACATCCAAAGAGAGAGACTCCTAGGAATGTTGTAGCCAAATTCCAGAGTTTCCAGGTCAAAGAGAGAATGTTGCAAGCAGCTAGAGAGAAGTGGTTCGAGTGCTGTGGAAATACAATCAGGATGGCACAGAATCTAGCAGCTTCTACACTGAAGGATCGAGGGGCATGGAATGTGATATTCCAGAAGTCAAAGGAACCAGGACTAAAACCAAGAATCACCTACCCAGAAAAACTGAGTATAATACTTCAGGAGAAAAAAATGGTCATTCAATGAAATAGAGGACTTTCAGGCATTCTTGATGAAAAGACCAGAGCTGAAAAGAAAATTTGACTTCCAAACACAAGAATCAAGAAAAGCATGAAAAGGTGAACAGTAAAGAGAAATCACAAGGGACTTACTAAAATTGAACTGTTTACATTCCTACATGGAAAGATAATATTTGTAACTCTTGAAACTTTTCTCAGTATCTGGGTAGTTGGAGGGATTATATACAATATAGATAGAGGGCACAGAGTGAATTGAATAGGAAAGGATGATATCTAAAAATATAAAATTAAGGGGAGAGAGAGGAATATATTGGGAGGAGAAAGGGAGAAATGGAATGGGGCAAATTATCTCTCATAAAAGAGGGAAAAAAATCTTTTCCAATGGAGGGAAAAGGGGGGAGATGAGAGGGAAAAAGTGAAACTTACTCTCATCACATTCGGCTCAAGGAAGGAATAACATGCACACTCAATTTGGTATGAATATCTATCTTACACTACAGGAAAGTAGGGGAGAATGGGATAAGCAGGGTGGGGGGGAAGATGGAAGGGAGGGCAAATGGGAGAAGGGAGCAATTGGAAGTAAACACTCTTGTGGAGGGACAACAAGGTCAAAAGAGAGAATAGAAGAAATGGGGGGCAGGATAGGATGGAGGGAAATATAGTTAGTCTTATACAACATGACTATTAAAGAAGTCTTTAGCAAAACTATGCATTTATAACCTATATTGAATTACTTGCCTTCTCAGTGGGGATGGGTAGGGAGGGAGGAAGGAAGAGAAGTTGGAACTCAAAGTTTTAGGAACAAATATTGAGAATTATTTTTGTGTACAACTGGGAAATAAGAAATACAGGTAATGGGGTATAGAAATTTATCTTGCCCTACAGGACAAGAGAGAAGATGGGGATAAGGGAAGGGAGGGTTGTTAGAAGGGAGGGCACATTGATGGAAGGGGCAATCAGAATGCATAGCATTTTGGGGGGGAGGGGAGAGATGGGGAGAAAATTTGGAACTCAAAATTTTGTGGAAATGAATGTTGAAAACAAATTAATTAATTAAAAAAATTTAAAAAAAGATAATAGCCTCTCAGAAAGGGAAAAGGAATGGTTAAGGAAATGAGCAAGCAGGAAAATAACACTGGAAACATGATGAATGTATTTTCTGCATTGAAAAAATTCAAAGAAAAGATACCAGAAGAAAAAAGGACTAGTACCAACAGTGATCCAAAAAATGAATCCAGAAGTTTCACAAGACTCATCAGATTTAATAATAAAACACTTAAAGGAAAATAAGGAAGTGGTGAGACCTGCCATTAGGCATTCACCCCCTCCTTACCCTTCCCCCCCCCCAAAAAGGAACAAGATAGAATGATAAGAAAATTAATGTTGAGAGTGCTGTGGAAAACTGAGAGAAAAATCAGGAGTTAATGAGAAATCGAATTGTTCTATTGAAAGACCAAAAGGCTGCAAAATGTGATGGAAAGTCACCTGCAGGGAGGCTTCAGGATGTAAAGAGTAAAGAAGATGGAACAATGCAACAGGCTGTGGAGAGGTGAACCATCACGCATTCTCAAGAATGTGAAGAAAGGAAGAGTCTGGACACCATATTTCAGGAAATCATTTCTCACCTGGCTGCCCTACTATGCCTCTTCGTGGAGTACTTTCCCTGGCTCCCCTCTGCACCTTGCTTTTTGGCTTATTTTGTGTGTTGCCTTCCTCCATTAGACTGTAAGCCCCTTGAAGGGATTGTCTTTTTTTTTTAATCCCTTGTGCTTAGTGCAGTGTCTGGCACATAGTACACACTTAATAAATGTTTCACTGACTACTGGCAGTCTGAAATAATACAAGAAAAAATTTCCAGAATTATGGGAAGATCAAAGGACAGGCTATAAAATAGGCAATGCAACAGACACCAACAGGAAAGAATGCCAGATTCAACTCACCCAAACACAATGATGTCAAACACTAAAGATACCCTGACAAGGAGATTTTACAAGTAGATAAGATGGAAAACATTGCTTATCAAAGAACACCAATTATTCATCTAATATTAAAAAATTACTGGCAAAAGTAAGCCACAGTGAGGCCTTTGATATGTAAATCAACCAAGAACTTCTCCTGGTAAAGGAGGCCAGGCTTAGCTAGGACCTTTGATATGCAAATCAATTATGAACTTCTGCCTGGACTGGCTAAAAATGGGGTTTAGATTTAAACATTTCACAGGGTGAGCAAAACACAAAGGGTAGGGAGTGGTGTGATCCATAGTTGTCTCTGGGTAGAAGGGGACAAACTTGGGAAAGGCACTAGAATGATAGATAGTAAAATTGAATATTCTTCCACTTTCATCAGTATTGAGGCAACAGTGGCTTTGACTCTGAACCAATAGCAAGGTAGCAGCCAGGTTGTCCGAACTGACAATTAAAGGCCACAAACAGGCTGAGGGTGGGGAGGGAGAAAGAGTAGATGAAACGTATATATAGGTATATGAGAAAGTGTGTATGGGTAGATGGATAGATACATTCACATATACATGTGGAAATATGCATATATACATACCTGTATGTTAACGTATGTATACATATATAAAACACATATATTACAACAGAATTCCCAACAAGAGCAAAGTAAAAGACAAGGAGGAATGAGAAGATAGAATTCTTTTATTGCAGGTGTTACAAAAAATGGATAATTGAGGGAGAAGGAAGAACAGATAATCCCAAAGTAGCACTTCCATTTAGGAAAGGAGGGAAAGAAAGGGGGAAGATTGAAACCACTGAAAAACTTTGAGAGGAAAGAGTAGGAATTTAGGATCCATCTTTGGTGATGAATGTATGTTCTCCCATGCATATGTGTAAGACAGGTTTGGACTAATTCTAGTGAATGAAGGTAGAATACATTCCTTAATGATAAAAACGTAATTTAGCAGAGTATGACAGAACCATATTTAACTATAAATAGATTGACTTCTATTATTAAACAGAATAGGGTTATCGAACTGATTAAAAAAAAATCCAAGACAACCATATGTAGCATTAAACACCCAAAGGCAGATTTAAAATGAAAAATTGGAATAAGATTTACACTGCTTCAGGTAAATCCTGTCTTTGACACATACGAGCAGTGTGACCCTGGAAGAGTGGTCCCTAATCTCTCAGGGCCCCCAAACAACCCTCTGAAATTATAAATGGTAGAGCAGTTGCTCCTTTACATTTCCCTAGCTGCCATTAGCCCTTCAGCATTGGTTGGAGAAGTCACAGGTCTGGCCCAGAAAATCAGAACCTGTAGCCATGATAGTCAGGCAAGGCTGAATTCAAATTACAAAGTATTTATGAGATGGGGACGACATCATGCTTAAATGCACCATTCATAAGGAAAGTATACCAATATTATTTGCCTAACAGCACAGCAACTATATTTTAAAAGAAGGGAACTGATAAATAGGAAAGGAACTATAGACATCAATGGAATCTTGGAAAAATTAGTTTGTTGCATTTAGATAAATTAATTCACTTCTTCAAACCTTCATGGAACATTTTCAAAAAGCAGTCCACATTTGGATATTAAAAAACTTATAAATTGAGAAAACAAATTCTGCTACCTTTATAGAAACCCAATTAAAAACAGGAAACTACTAAAATGTAATCAAAATAGAGAGTCCTAGATGGAAGAGTGATAGGTACAATGGTCGAATTACAGAAAGTAAAAGTTTCTGAATTGTAACGAAAGCAGTCTTCCCATGCTCAAAGAGGCCCAGCTCAAAGGCCTTCAATGATTCCCTCTAGCCTCTAGAATAAAATACAAAGCCTGCCATTTAAAGACTTTTATAATCTAGCTTCAACATATTTACAAGTCTCATTTCATATTTCTTTCACATAGAAAGGTATAAAGTGATGCCAACTGGACAACCAAAGAACATACACAGTGACTACAACTACGTAATTAGAGATGATAACGGCAACAAATTCATATGAGAGAAATGACATTCAAAAGGGATCACGGAAACAAGATGCTTTGATCACTACAGGGCTAAAGGCAAGGTGAGCTTAATAAAGGCCAAAGAATAGAAGGTGAGGGACATGAGGATGATCATTTACAATCTCTTCTGGGAGTTTCCTTATGCTTGCTCTTCTAATATCTTTTTCTTATGCTGTTGTTTACATATCGGAAGACTTGGGCTTATCACAGGAAGTCAAAATAAACTTATTGCTAAAAAGCCCCCCAAAAAACAACCAAACCATACCCTTCGGAAAGCATCTCTTGGTTGTATGAGCATGAGCTCATAGTTCTGTGTATCAGATAACGTGGAGGCTCCGAAACAATGTTTCTCAACTCTTCTTGCTGAAAAAAGTAGAAGAAAAACATCAAAGCACAGGTTTAAGCAAGGGGAATAAAAATCTATCATAGAAATGCCCTTAACTGCCCACATAACTCTAGCACTTCTGAGCACATCTAATGTTATTGGGTCATGTGAGAGGGTGGGGGGGGACAGCGTAGAAAAGGTAAAAGCATGAGCCATCAAAATAAACCCTGTATGAGGAGGGCAAGAAAATGAAGAAAAAGAATAATCTGGGGCATCAGATTGGGGGTGGGGCCCTCCTGGCTTGGTTTTGCTATCATGCCATTCCTGTCCAGAAAACTCTCAGAACTCTACAGCATCCAGAGTGGAGACCAAATGTGTTGAGAGGCCCTCCTGGAGATGATTTTTTTTACACTTGACTCAGGGCAACCTCATTTTCTATTTTTCTAATGCTTCTTAGGATCATCACAGGACTACAGTTTTAGAGGAGGAAATGGAGGCCCAGAGAAGTGAAGTCTGCAAGACAGGATTTAAACCCAGGTCTTCCTAACTCCAAGTCTGGTGCTCTATTCACTACATCCTCCTGCCTTTTCTCAAGACCATCAGTGTTGCTTCATCTTTTATGCATCTACAGCTTACTTCACCACTTCAAGGATATAGGATTCAGTTGGGGGTAAGGGGCTTCTTTGGCAGACATAAATTTCAATCTCTGGGAGATGCTTTGGCTAAAACTTCATCCCTCTGTGGCCAACCTGACTCTGAGTCTGTAGGAATTATCTGGGCACTCCCTATCTGTCACTGGACTTACACTTCCATGTCCCAATGAGGCATCAGAGGAGGATTTAGTGAAGGAACTATTTACAGTATGATAATATAATTGGCACTGTGGTGACACTGTGAAATCACTGAATTTCAGACATGGAAGGAACCCTGGAGATCATAAATCAGGGGAAGACTGACCAGCAACATATTCACTTTTTCTGCCATTCTCCACAATCAAAGAACTGACCAATATTATAAGAGAACCAAAGTAACATAGTCACATTTGTCACTTACGGAGGAAGGTGACTTTTCTTCCAAGTCAAAAGACTTGATCTTTGTCAGGGATGCTACCTGGGTAAGCACTTTGCTTTCTGCAACAGCTATTGGCACTTGTGGGATTTCTGGCACTTCTGGCTCATCTGGTTCTTCTGGCTCATCTGATATTTCTAGCACTTCTTGGGCTCTTGGTTCCTTGATTTGACTTAGAGAGGTTTGAATACTTTCTGATGTGCTAGTAGGAATAGTTTGACAACACTTGCTTATGGAGAATAGTTTCTTCAGGCTACTGGAGCTCAGTGAAACCTTGGGTAAACTGACTTTACTTTCTTGCACTGGCTCCTCTTCCTCATCCTTTATAGTCATATGCATTAGATCAAGAGCACACTCTTCCTTTAAAACAACTTCTCGCAAACCATATTCATCCTCGTCAGAGGTTAAGCCATCATCCCTTCTGTTCTCTGTCTCTTCTTCATCAATATCGTGGGCAACCAGACGAATAATAAGGTCCTTTTTGCTCCGGACATCTTTTAAGAGTTCCACCTTGGTGATATCAGGCTTTCTTATATTCTGAAATGAGTTCCTGCAAACAGCCTGAAAATAAAGAGATTATGAGTATTTCAAGTAACTGTCTCAGGGTATTTTTTTCCCTCAGGCTTTTATTGCAATATAGTGATTTGCACATGATTTCTAGTTTTAGTAAAATGATGTACTATCAAATCATGTTTACTAGTACACTGTAGTTTTCTAAGAAACATGAAATGTATAAAGAATGTTTGGTGTTCCTACACTCTTCTCATATTTGTGATCATGCTGATTTATGACAATTTGTTTGATACACAGAAAAAAAGGGACTAACATGAATTCTGGCTTTTTCTCCTAATTTCTATTGCTTGAGCTTTATCTTTTCCATAACCAAGATATGCACTATGCATAAGAGTTTAGAGGCACCTTAGAGATTACCAAGTTCAAGTTTTGCACTTCTAAATCTTATTAGCTTGAGGTGAACTTCTAGCGTGGATATTCCTATCACCAGTGCAGATCTGGCAAGATTTACTGTCAGACAATTCTGCAGAACCTATGATGAAAAATGCCATCCAGCGCCAGAGAAAAAACGGATGGAGTCTGAATGCAGTTCAGAGCATACTGGTTTCCTACTTTCTTTTTCTTTTCTTTTTTCGGGGGGAGGGGGTGTCTGTGTTTTCTTTCACAACATGACCAATGTGGAAATATGTTTTGCCTGACTGCACATGTATAACCTTTATCAGATTGCTTGCCTTTTCACTGAGGGGGGGAGGGAGTGAGAGTGGGAAAGAATTTGGAACTCAAAATTGTAAAAAATGGAGGTTATACATTGTTTTTACATGTAATTGGGAAAAATAAATATTAAAACCAAAAAAGAAAAAAAAAACAGATTTACTGTCAGAGAATAACCTGAAGCACTTATGGGGTAAGATTATTGACCACAGTCACATAGTACCTTCAGGGGTAGGCTATGAATTGAAGTCTTCCTTATTGTCTCTCTACTACTTCATGCTATCATCTCCCCTCTCATTTTACAAGGGAGGAAACTGAGGCCCAGAAAGTTTAAGCAATTTATAATTGCACAGGTACTAAGTGGTAGAGCTGGGATTCTAATTCAGGCTAACCCCAAAATCATCAGCTATACCCACTGTGTTTCCTGAAGTGTATATACTTTGTTCCTTGAAGTTTTTCCATCACCTACCCTGGCAGTCTTATGATTTCACAAACCAACCCACAGATAGTTCAAAATGCAGATATTTTCCTGAAGGAGGACAAATCTTTTAATAAGGTTCCTCTTCTCCCTGCCCCACCTGGCACTATGGACATTATGGTTTTAAATTGCTTTAATACATTATTGTATTTGATCCTCATAACAACCTGTGAGTTAAGTACTGTTGGTATTCTCTCCCATTTTATAGATGAAGAAACTCACATTCAGAGAGGTTAACTGGCTTGCCCAGGATCACACAGTGTTTGAAATAGGACTTGAACTCAGTTTTTTTCTGACACCAAGCCATTTTTCTGACTCTCACCGTTATTTTATAAACCAAAGTGCCATCATAGCTTCTGCAGAAATTAAGACATAGTCAAATCTCAGTTACCTGTGACATTCAGAAAATCCACAATGGTAGAGAATGGCCAAATTATTTCTATTTCACTTTGAATGTGTTTCTGTATTTGTATTTGGACATTCATGCTTCAGTCATTCTGGGAACTTGCACCACTTCCAAAGAGATAGTGTTCAAATTCTCTAGCTCGCCCAGCTCCCTCCTATTTTTCCCCTTTTCTATGTGAGGGATGGTCCATCTATACTTTTCTGGGAATGTGATCATTGATATTCATAAAAAGGAGTCTGAAACAGAGAGGTGTGACTAGTGTAAGTAGGATAGGCACATCTTGGGGGTGGGAGACCCAATGAGGTACTCATTTTAATCTGACTTTTTAGAAATGCCAGAAAATTCCATCCTCCATGATGTATAGGGATTTTTAAAAATGTGTGTGACCAGTTAAGTCATATGGATTGGTGTGTGGACTTGGAAGTCTCTGGTAGAAAACAGTATTTTCATTCTTTGAAAACTGGAAGGCTACACTGTACATGGTTTAATGCTAAAGTAATAAGGTCGAGCCTCATGACAGGTTTCTGGAAGCCAAGTTTGTTACTTCAGCATCACACTTAGCTGTAGCAATTTTGGGTTAAGCAGATATTATCTGACCATGCCAAGATACATAGTTGACTGTAATTTACAGACAAAAGCAATGCCTGCTCATTAATTTTTTGGGGGGGCCATTGCTTTTTTGCTTACCTCAAAGGGCTTTGCATCCAACCGTCCTGTTTTATCTAAGGAGATTCGTCTTTCCTTTTTTCTTGATTCTCTGTCCACTATTTCCGAGGAGTAGCTCTTCCCACTTATTGAAGCTCTTCTTAGCTCTGCTAGACTGTGTCCAGTTCTTGACAAACACTGCTTCTTCAGTTTCTCTAGTGGTTGAGTTTTGAGTGAAAGCACTGCCAAGTGTTGAGAAACAATGTCTGGATCTATTCTCATTGGCTTATTTCCAAGGTGAGGGACAATTTTAACTTGCAGGTCATCCCCCTCAATGTCATCTTCTTTAAAGAGCACAGAGCCCATTTTTGTGGCATGCTCACTGGCTTTTTCAACAATTCGGTCAACATCCAGATCACTGATGACATCAGTGGATGAACTATGGGAGCTAACAGATTCTGGGGGATGATGAGAAATCTCACTAATTATGAGGCTAGCTACTTTTTGGGGGAAAAATCTGTTCATACCTTTTATATCATGAAAGAATTCCTCTTGGGTTCCAGATTGTCGCAAAACGTTATTATAAACAGAATCAACAACCTGAGAAATCATTTCAATATTTTCTGGGTTCAAAAAGTACACTTCAGGGTCAGAAGCCACTAGACTAATGTTACTTTTGGAAATTTCAGCAGCCACTGATTTTGTCAGTTGAGATGCAATTTTATTCAGTTCAGGTTTGGATAAGCTTTTTGCCTCTTTGGTTACAACACAGGGCAACTTGACTATTTTTGCTAGGAATAATGCCAGTGTTTCCTCCAAAAAGGAGGCATCCAGTACTGGAGTTTTGGGGGCTGAAGGTTTCTCCTGTGACTTAATGTCATCAAGAATTTTAAGGACTTTTTCCATAATTTTGACAGCTTCCAGTGCCAGTTGCGGACCTGATGCCTCTTCCTCACAAGGGAATTTTTCCTCATGGGAGATTCTTTTTTCACTAGTGATTCTTTCCTCCTGAGCGAATTTTTCCTCAGAAGGGAATCTTTCCTCACGAGAAAAGATTCTTTCTTTTGGAGGGAATCTTTCCTCATAAGCAATTCTTTCCTCATGAGAGAATTTTTCCCTACAAGGGACTCTTTCCTCACGGGAAAATTTTTCCTCACGAGGGATTCTTTCCTCAGAAGCAGATTTTTCCTCACGAGCAAGTTTTTTCTCCCAAGACAATTTTTCCTCATGGGGGATTTTTTCTTCCCAAGAGAATTTTTCTTCACGGGGGATTCTTTCTTTCCAAGAAAATTTTTCTTCACGGGGGATTCTTTCTTCCCAAGAAAATTTTTCTTCACGTGGGATTCTTTCTTCCCAAGAAAATTTTTCTTCACGGGGGATTCTTTCCCCCAGAGAGCGTTTTTCCTCCTGAGGGGTTCTTTCCATATGAGGCCGAAATTCAGGTTTGGAAATTTCCTTGACCATTAAGAAGGCTATTATATCAGCTAGAACATTGCTCTTTCCTATTAGATCTTTATACACAGAAGTGTGAGAGCCAGAGTGTTTTAAAACGCTGTCATAGACATTATCGACTACTTTTTCAATAGCCTGGTTATCTTCTTTAGGCAATGTGGGAGGTTCATTGGGCTGCTGTACAATTTTAATTGAACTTTTTGATATAAACTCTTTCAGTGATGTTATTATTTTGTTGGTAATTTTTTCCAATTCAGCCTCCAAAGCCTTGGTTCTTTCCCTCTCTATCATAGGGAACACAGACAAAAGTCGGGATAAAAACTGTACTGCAATTTCTTCTAGGATATTCAAAGATAATTTTTGATCAGAGGTTTGTTTGGTTGGAAGACCTGCTGAGCTCTGGGAGATATCTTTAAGAATACTTTCAACAACATTGTCAACCTCAGCACATTGATGGGGTGTTAACTCTCCAGAAAAGTATGTCTGCAGCTGATTTCCAGCAACCTCTCTTATAACTAGGTCAGCTATGCTTTCAGAAAGCATTCTGCATCCGCTTGTTGCACAGTTCTGTATAACCTCTTGAGAGCCAAACTGTGGCAAAAGATTACTATAAACAGACTGTACCACTACCTGAATTACTTCATCATCGTTGGGGTGTAAGCACTCAACATACTGTATTACCATATCTTCGTCTTTTGTTATCTCTGTCATAACCCTGCTGACTAATTTCATTTGAATGAAGTTCATTTCAGTAAAAAGACTGTCACCTACTTCTGAATCTAGATTTTTTTCTGATCCTGATGGAAAAATTTTGGCTAGAAGAGATGAAATCATTTCTTCCAAAAATTCGTGAGGCAGCATGATGGTATATGGTGAGGAAGTTTGACATTCTCTGGTGTGTTTTTTGGCCACTTGTTGTACTTTTGTAACAACATCCTTAGATTCCAGAGGTATGCACACTTCAGTGGGCAATTCATCCTGTAGTAGTAGGCTGAGCTGATGCTGAAAGATTTCTTCTATTACAGCACCAGCTAATCTTTTGGCTAACTTATCACTATCATTGATGTCTTTGCAAATTGAGTCTTGAGATCTGTATTCGTGTAGAACATTACAGAGAGAGGAGTGCACAACCTTATTGACCAATATTTTATCCACTGGTGGCATATCAATGTAATGTTGTATATCTGTACATGATCCCCTATCAACCAAGGTTTTGGGGGGCACAGGTGGCATTTTAGGCGGTGAGGGTGTTCTCTGGAGAGTTGGTGCTTCCTGTGTAACAGAACTGTGCTTGTCTGGTACTTTCTCCTCAATCAGTACTTTAGGTTCCTGGGGCAAAGGTTGCTTTTCTTCAGTGGGCCTAAACACCCTAATTCGGGCGTCAGAAAACTCTTTTAACAAGGAATCAATCAGTTTCATTGCTGTTTCATAGAGCTCAGTCTGATTTGCATCATCCTGAATTTTTTTACACTCTTCACAAGTTTCTGGTGAAGAAGAAAAGACCAGTTTGTTTACAATCTCAGTGACAACATCTTCTAAAAATCTTGCTGAAAAAATACCCGATCTCATTTCAGGTGAATAGCATGATATTTTGGCATCAGCAGGAGGGTGTTTCTTCACCTCTTTGCCTTTGTCAGGAACACCCTTGTGAACCAGGTGCAATGAAGCCCCTGATGAAGGTTGGCCAAGATTCTCAGCATGTGCTTTTTGGGTAGGAATAACATTTGTATAACGGGTATCATCTAGAGATGTCTGAGTAGATATATCTAAAACATTACTATAAATATTCTCAATCACATTTTCATAATACACTATTGGTTCATCTTCAATATCTGTTTGAACACAGATCTCTCTCTTGCTTTTAAAGGTTGATTTTATATTTGGACTTTTCTCCGTAGTGACTGCAGGAGTGAGACTAAACGCCCCTTCTTCATCATCTGTCCCAACTGAAATGTCTTTTTTCTTTTCTTCAAACTTCTTACTACTTGATAATTTCAAAACTGGTTCTGGTGTTTTTTTACTTTTTACTGGAGAAATGCGTCGTATTGGTTCTTCTTCATTGCTTTCAGCAGCCAATTGGTGTTCTTTCTTTATACTACTCTTCTTAGGTGTTCTCTTAAAATCTGGTTCCGGGATCCCCTTACTGCTTTTCATAACTGCAAAGACTTTTATTGACTCTTCCTCGTACTCATGTGCCTCATCTTTGGCTGAAAACTCATCACTCTTTTGATCTGATGTTTTCCAAGCATGGTCCTGGTGACTTTTTATATTATTTTTAATACTGGTGGCTACAGAAGTGAATTTTATTGAATCCTTGTCTTCATCTTTTCTGGTTGGGCTCTCACTTGTCTTTTTCTCACTTTCCCTTTTGTCAGTTAGATCCCAATCTGCAGATTCCAGGGCACACATTTTAGTTTTCATAGTACTAGCTAGAGAAATGAACATTGAATCCTGGTTATCGTTTGTAGGTATAGTCTCAACCTTTTCTTCACTCTTCTTTTCACCTATTGTGCCCAGATCTGTTTCATCTTTTATATTTCTAGTTAGATTTACAACTGCAAGGGAATCTTTCAGTGAAGAATCTTTGATAGGAGCACCTCTTATGTCTTTATCAAATGAGATCTTTTGTGGCAGATATTGGACTCTTTGGGTGATGTTATCTGGTTCTAGAAATGAAAAGAATGGGGAAAACCAGTCTCCAGAAAAAAGTGGCTTAACCTTGAAACCTGAGATTGCATTCTTTGCTAAGTTGGTTATCATTTCAATACAAATATTGCTCTCTTCCTCATCATGATGAGTACCCTCAGATCTGTATTTTTTAACAACCTCTTCATACACAGAGTCAGACACTTTATTAATAGTTTCTTTATCTACTGGTGGAAAAGAAAACAATTCTTCAGCATTGGGGAGAACCTTAATATCACTTTTTCGAAATTCACCTATTAGAGAATTTACTAATTTGATAGCCATGCTCACAAGGCTGGTCTCTGTCATACTTTCACCTTCATCGTGCTCAGGAGTTTTTGGGACAGGGTACAATTTCCTAACAAGATCAAAAATAACATCTTCTAAAAATGTTGCTGAGTAGAGGGAAGGCTGGGGTGTGCATGGTGGTTCTTTTTCTTGCTCAGGAACATCAACAACAGACTCTTTATCAGAAGTTCCACCAGAATCAGAGTCATCCTCGTGTAAGAATGGCTGGAGATGATGATCTACAATTTCCTTCATAATGAAGCCAGCTATTTTGGTGAGGAATGTGCCTCCCTTCTCACTCTCCTCTTTCTGGACTTCAGCTTGCACTTCAGCTTGGAATTCAGCTTTCTTCAAAATATTTTTGCAAATTGAGTCAACTATGCTTTCAATAGTTTCCAGATTCATATGTGAGGCATTCTCCTCTGCAGCGGTCAGTCTAATTTCATGTTCAGAAATTTCAGCTATAATAGCATCAGTCAGTCTTGAAGCTGCTGACATAAATTCATCATCTGGTGGTGCCTCTTGTTCTTTAATTTGAACGCTGGCTTCAGATGAAGGAAAAATATGAACTAGAAGTTTGGAAACCATATCTTCCAAAAGAGAGCGAGGTAACACAGTAATGAAAGATGGCAAATAATGGCTTTCTTTACCAATAACATTTAGTACACTTCGAATAATGTTCTCAGCTCTAAGTGAAGAACAGGCAGACAAAGATAATGTTCCAGAAATTAATCCCTGTAATTGATAATCATAAATTTCTCCCAAAAGTAAATTATATATTTTGCTTCCAAAATTTTTAGTGTCATGTTCTATGTCTGTGTAAACGAGATCCAGAGATTTATAATCACTTGTTATTTTTTCATAAATTAAGTTGACTATCTTACTAACCATTTCTTTATACCCTTCAGAAAAACACAGATTTTCATCAAAATTTTCAGCAACAAAAATTTGAGATGCTGCAAACTCAAGCACAATTGATCGGACTAATTTTGTAACAATGTTAGCAACTTTGGCTTTAGACTTTGGATCCTCAGATGAGATGAAATTACGTGAAAATGCATAAAGGAGTTTGCATAAAAGCTCAGAAATTACTTCCTCCAAAAATATAGCTGAGTTAACAATGAGAGACAATTCTTTTGGGTCAATTTCTACACCTTTGTAAGTCTGTTTCCTAGTTAAGTCAGTTGTAGATTGAGATAGGATTTGCTCTTGAGATAAAAATGACTGAAGGTGATGGTTAAAAATTTCTTTGATTATGAAACTTGCTATTTTGGAAACAGGTATATTATTTATGTCTTTTTTATCTTTTGTAAGAGACTGGTAGAGATTTGAATGTGAAATGTCAGCATAAATGGATTCCACCATATTCTCAATATCTGTTTCTGAAATCATACTTTCTTTTTCATTTCCATGCTTTGTAATCCAGATAGCATGTTTGGAAATGATGGCCATGATTTCATTGATTAATTTCACAACAGCTTTACTGAAATCAGGCTTTGAAGTAACTGAGTCTTCCACTCTGGAGTCTGAGGACATCTGTGATAAAAGCTGGGTGACTATCTTTTCCAGATGAGTATGTGATAACATAGTTGTATATATTGTCGAAGTCTGTCTCTGAGGTTTTGGTTTGTTAATTTCACACTGAACTTTCTTAAGCAAAACATTAGCATTGAGATTTGACAGAGCTTTGAATGGTAGCCTTGCGACTAAATCTGGTTGGAGTTGAAAATCAAAGATTTCTGCCAGAATGATTTTGGTTATCCTTTCGGCCAAAGTCTTTGTATCATTGAAAAAATCTTTATCAAGTGTTAGGTCTAAATCGTATTCTTGCAAAACTTTGTTGTAAGCTGTGTCAATTATCTTAATGATGACATCCCTATCTACTTGTGGCAAACCTAATTCCTCTTCAGCATTTTCTAGAATGCTTACTTCTGCTTTTTCAAACTCGTCTGATACTGAATTTATGAGTCTAACAGCTGTCTCCTCCAGTTTACTTTCAGGTTCTCTTATTATTCTGGCAAATGCAACACCCACTACCCTGTAAAAGATTTTGGATAAAACTCCGGAGACTACTTCTTCCAAAAACGTTGAGGAATAAACACCAGCATAAAACTGTAACTGCCTTCGCCCACCAGCGTGGTACATTGGGGGTGGAGGAAATCTCTTTCCGGACACAAATGGCTGAAGGTGTTGCTGACAAATATTTCTAATGATAAAACCAGCTACTCGATCAATGAAAGCATTGTTACTGCTCATTATTTCTTGTTCCATTGCTTCTTGTGAGCCAGAGTTTTGCAAGATGTTTTTGAAAACAGAGTCAACAAGATTTTGGACATCATCTTCTGAATAAATATATTGTGGTTCTTCTGTATCTTTGGAAAGTTGAATTTCGTGTTTTGAAATTTTCTTCCGGATATCGCTGATTAGCTTTGAAGCAACTTCATTGAAATTAACTCCAGATGTATCTTTTAGATCTTCTTGATATGGAACCACCCCAGAAGTTGAAGGAAAGATTCGAGATAGGAGCACTGTTATCATGTCTTCTAAGAAAGTATAAGGCAGTAAGGTATTATATGGAGTCAGGCTCTGGCTTTGTTTGCTAGTTTTGCTGATTCCACTTAGGACTTCTTGCACAATGTTCTCTGCTGTCAAAGAAGAATAGGAAGAAGCAGAGAGCTCTCCAGAGAAAAGGGGATGAAGAAGATAATCAGAAATTGCTGCTACAATTAAACTGGTAAGATTTTCAACAAAAATGTCCGTCCTCATTAGTTCTTCTTGCTCACCTGTAGGATCTAGTCCATGCTGTTTCAGGACACTACAGTAGACAGAGTCTACCAATTCATCCACAATATCGATATTCAGAGGCGGGAAAGGCTGTGCCTCATCATGACGTACCACTCGGACTTTGGCTCGGTCAAAGTGAGCATTTATGGAATCTACAATTTTGTGTGTCACATTGTTTAGTTCTGCCCCAGTTTTCACTTTGGGGCTGAAGATCTTTGATAAGAGTCTAGCGACAATTTCTTCCACAAATTCAGCAGGGTAAACCCCCATGCTTAGAGAGGACGCTGTACGGGGTCTTTGCAGCCCTGTCA
This sequence comes from Notamacropus eugenii, assembly GCF_028372415.1. NCBI lineage: Eukaryota > Metazoa > Chordata > Mammalia > Diprotodontia > Macropodidae > Notamacropus > Notamacropus eugenii. Next base: position 52,305,693 of record NC_092879.1, read on the forward strand.
CTTCATTGAGAACATTCTTAACCATGGTGGACACTTCATCAGTGGCAGCTGTTGATTGAGAGGCACTATCCCCAAACAAAAAGGGCTGAAGGTGACTTTCAGTAATCTCTTGAATAATAAAACTGGCTATTCTGTCAACAATGATGGGACTTCGACTTGTTATACTTTTCTGTATTGATGAGTGACCACCTGAGATTTGCAAAATATTATTGTAAACTGAGTCAACCATTGTTTGTAGATTTCTCTCTGAATATAAATATTGATGATCATATTTGGTGAGCCAAATTTTGTGTTTAGAAATGGCTGACATAACTTTGTTTATTATGCAGGCAGACATTTCATTAAAGTCTGAACTCATTAAATATTTCTTTTCCATAGACCAAACATCACTAGATGATGGAGGGATGATCTGTGATAACAGCTTTCTAATGACATCCTCTAAAAATGAATGAGGCAACATGGTAGTATATCCTGCTGAAGGCTGAACTTGGGAACTGAACTCCCTCAGGTTTTCTTGAAGTTTCTGAAGGACATTTTCAACTTTTAGGGGGTAGTATGACTCAGGAGTGAGTCTTTCCACAAAACATGATGGCAGTTGGTAGTCTAAAATCTCATCCAGCACAGCATTGGTTGTCCGCTCAGCTAATAAGTTGAGGTCATCAGCTGCATCATTCTCATTTACATAAGTCATTTTTGATTCGTATTCCTGCAAAACTTCATTATAAACGGAGTCAACAATTTTGGTCACAGCTTCTTTCTGTACAGGTGGAAAACACAACCTTTCTTCAGCATTCCGGAGCACAGTGACTTGAGCTTTATTAAATGCATTCACCACGGAATTGATAATTAATGTATTCATCTCATTGAGCTGCTCCTCTGTGACATTTTCATCTCGGTCATACAATGAAGTATAAATAGAAGAAAACAGGTCAGAAATAATGTCCTCCAAAAATGTGGCTGAGTAAACACCTGTACTGAGTGGGTCTGATTGCAGCATTCTGGGAACTGTTTTAATTTTTAGATCTTTCCTCCTCAGTTTTTTCATAGAGGAAGCAGAAAACTGCTTAAAGGGTGGTCTGATTTTGGAGCCAATTATTCGGAGATGATTGAGGGTCTCTGATGTGAGTTTGTCCCTGGGCCGCATGTGGTCTTTTGCTGATTGTACTCCTTGGGCATTGGACAGTTTTTCCCTTGCACTGTATTTTAAAAGTTTATTGGCATATGGAGGTTTTGGGGGGGCTGCCTGTATGCTGTTTGACAGCTTTTCCATCAGAGATTTTACCAAGCCATGGGAAATTACACTGAGCATTGATTCTGAGGAAAGCAACTCATGCTCACTTTCAGCCAGCTGTTCCAACACAAATTCTGATACATAGTCCTCTGCTTGAAATGGCTCAGTTTGCACTGGGCTCACTTTTCCTTCTCCATAACCAAATTCTTCCTCCTTGACACTTTGGATTACATTAAAAAGCTGCCGTTCTGCAGCAGACAATTCCTCAGAAACAGGGCTGCCTGTCAGCATGTCTGTGGTTGTACATTTTTCCAAAAGTGTCCTTATAAGTTTCTCACATACAACATTGAGGAGGAATACGGATTTGGGAGATAAGCCCAGGTTACTAGGCTGCTTCTCTGGAGAGTCAAAAAAATGTCTTGTTGATGCTTTGACAGAGTCCAAAGCCCCACTTTGGCATTCATCTGGCAAAAATAAATCTAAGACAATATTAAAAATTTTATTCACCATTTCTTTAGATTCATGACTTTTTAGGCTCCCTAGTAGACTGTCTAATTTAGATGCCACAGAATTGTTTTTATTTTTCTGGACAAGTTGATCTGTTCTATGAGTAAGTGATGGGTCCCAGCTTCGTTGGCTTACGTCTCTTTCTATGGGTCTAGTTTTTTGGCAAATAGGAATACTCTGACTTTGAAATCTGGGAGTTGGTTTCCCTTTAGTATTACACTGATTATTAATTCCTATTTCTTTTGTCAGCACATGAATCACTCCTGATAGGAGATCTTGAAAGAGATCATCAATGTCTATGGTAGCCATATCTGGAGAATAAATGTATTTTGTTTCCAGGGAAACAGCATGCTCAGTAACATCTGCCTTTAAAATGTTACTATTAGACAGGATTTGAATAATAATTTCAAAAATGCTGAAAGCAATGTCGCCAATAAGAATTGATCTACTCTTGGATCCTTGGGCTCCCAACATCTCAGAATTAATTGAAATGAATTTCTCAGATGCTGAAATTTTATTTCCAGCGTATTTCAGTTTTGCTCTGCCATCTTCAGTACCATCTGAAACACTTGAAATTATATGGAAAATAACAGCATCAGTGAGATGTTCACAAAACTCATTTAAAGATGATTCAGTTTGCTCACTTCTCAGAGGCCTCTTTGGATCTAGTTTTTTTCTTGATAGCAAAGAAGCAACAGGTACCTTTTCATCACAGGAACCTTAAAACAGAAAGCATTGTGATTTTTAGCATGTAGTGAGGAAATTGTATAACATCCAAAATATTTTTTCAAACATATGAACATTTTACTATGTATTATTTTTTTTTTAAACCCAAATGTTAGCAAAAGAGATGAATGGGTTTTCTCCCACTTTCCATTTTCCTTCCTACCTCTTTCTTCCTCCTCTATTATTGTAACTTTTTATCTTTTAGCTGTCACCATTCTTAGAATGAAAAGGGAAGGAGAAAAATAAATACAGTAGGGGTGGAAAGGGAAAAGAAAGTTATGGACATATATTAGGGACATAATATGTGCAAGTAGAAGCCATACAAACAAGGAAAAGGGGGTGGGGAGAGCAGCTGGCACTTGAAATAGGAGGGAAAGAGGAGAAGAGAGAATTAGAGGGAAGGTAGATTAAGGGATAAGGGCAGTTAGGTGGTACAATGGGTAGAATACTGGGCCTGGAGTCAGGAAGACCTGAGTTCAAATCTAGCCTCAGACATGTACTAGTTGTGTGACCCTGGACAAGTCACTTAACCCTGTTTGCCTCAGGTTCCCCATCTGTAAAATGAGCAGGAGAAAGAAATGGCAAACCACTCCAGTATCTTTGCACAAGAAAACTCCCAATCAGAATGCATGGTATTTTGGGGTGGAGGGAGGGGAGAGATGGGGAGAAAATCTTGTGGAAATGAATGTTGAAAACTAAAAATAAATAAATTTTAAAAAAAAGAAAGAAAAAAGAAAACCCCCAAAAGGGGTCATGAAGAATCAGACATGATGAAAATGAGTAAACAACAAAAGTTGAAGAGATGAGATCATTCCTAAGCAAAACAAACTTTAAATATGAATGTACAAAAATGTTCATAGCTCTTTTTGAAGTGGCAAAGAATTGGAAACTGAAGAGTACCCATCCATTGGGGAATAGCTGAACAACTTACAGTATTAAATTTGATGCGATAACATTGTGTTGTAAAGAATAATGTACAGGACGGTTTCAGAGAAACCTTGGAAGACTTGTAAGTCTGATGCAAAGTGAAATAAGCAGACCCAGGAGAACAGTTTAAGCAATAACAGCAATAGTGTAAGTGCAAACAACTTTAAAACAAGTAGGAACTTATGAATGTAATGATCAACCATGACTTCAGAGAACTTGGATAAAACATGCCACTCACTTTCCTTTAGGGAAGCTAAAGATTCAGAATGCAAAATGAGACAATTTTTCATTTTAGACATGGTTAATGTAGAAATTTGTTTTTGCGTATTTGTTAACAGTTTTTTTCTTTCTTTTTAAATGGGGGGGTGTGTGGATGGGAGAGACAGAAGGTAGATTTTTGTTGTGGGAATTTTTTTTTAAAGAAGACAAGATAAAAATAAATTTGAGGACCTTGAGATGGACCAGAGTAATGGGAAGAAAGTGAGAAGAATCTGTGGGAAAAGATTAGAATCAATTTACTCTAAGCAAAACTAATCTCAAGGCTTAATTGTGAACTTAAAAGAGGTAGAAAAAGGGTGGGTAGAATCAGTGTAAAAGAATTAAATGGCAGAAAACAAAAACCTACCAATAACAAACTTAAATGTAAGTGGTTTAAGCTTCATAGTAAAAATGAAAGAAAATGAAACTCGACAATTTGCTGCATATAAGAAACACATTAAAAGGCAGAGTAAAATTGAAGGACTAAAACAAAAAAGGAGCAGTTTTTTGGAAAAAATACAACAAGTAGCACAGTATATAAGTACCTAAAGGAAAAGCTGACTGAATGGCAACAAAAAAGTAACATGACTGTCAGATAGTGTTCCTCTTTCAGAGCTGGATATTAGTTATCAGGAAGGAAAACAAAAAGAAAACAGCTGAACAGACTTGTTAGAAAAGAGATTTGAAAGACTTTTGTTGTCCTTTGAATGGGAATATTAAATAATATGCTATTTCACATCATCATTTAGTATGCTTACAACTGATTATATACAAGGAAATTATAAATCAATATGAAAAGGTAGAAATAGAAATACATTCTTTATAGATCACAACAATAAAATAGTAATTGATATGGGGTATAAGCAAAAGATAAGGTCTAAGTGGAGATTAAGTACCAACATTCTGAATCATAAGTAGGTTATAACATCACATGAACAAGAAATAACCACTGAAAAGGATTCCAACAATGAGACAACACATAAAATTTTTTTTTGGATGCAGCTAAAGCAGTCCTCAAAAGAAAAATTATATCATTAATCACATACAACCCATCAACAAGCAGTTATTCAAAATTTCTATGTGCCAAACCTTGTGCTAAGTGCTGGGGATACAGAGAAAAAGGAAAAATAGTCTCTTCCCTCAAAGATCTTACATTCTAATGAAGGTGAAAATATAATAGATAAATTGGTATACAGGAGATAAATGTAGAACACATGAAAGGTAGTCTTAGAGGGAAAGCATGGCTAGAGGGACCAGGAGAGTCCTCCTGGAGGAGGTGGCACTTGAGCTGAGTCTTAAAGGAGGCAGGGATTCTAAGAGGTGGTGATAAGGAGGGAAAGCATTCCAGGCAAGGGGAACAGCCAGTACAAAAGGTACAGGGCCAGGAGGTGGAGGAATAGCAAATGGGCCAGTAAGGATAGACTATAGTGGACGTGGAGAGTGTAATATACAAGAACATTGGAACAGGGTTCTACTGGACTAGATTGTAAAGAGTTTTAAATGCCAAACAAAAGATTTTGTATTTGGTCCTAGAGGGGGCCAACAGAGTTTGTTGAGTAGGGGAGTGTTATGTCTGACCTGTGCTTTAGGAAAATAACTTTGGCAACTGTGTGGAAGATAGAGTGGGGAGAGACTTGAGGCAGGAAGACCAACCAGTAGGCTATTGCACTATTTCTGGTGAGAGGTCATTAGGGTGGTGTCTGTGTGAATGGAGTGAAAGGGATGCATGTGACAGAAAAAAAATCTTCAAAACACAACAAATATAGGTATGGAAGGGCCATTTAAAAATATGGCCAAAAGCATATATCTCAAACCATGGACTAGTTACTTGCAATGAAGAAGCACTTCCAGCTTTCTTAATAAATACAGGTTTGTCAAGTCAAGGTTGCCCTGTCTCCTTATTGGTTTTGGCGTTGTTCTAGAAATGCTAGCTACGGTAATGTGACAAGAGGGAGAAAATAAAAGTATAAATGTCAGCAAAGTGGAGGCAAAATTAGTCTTATTTGCAGATGACACATCTACTTAGAAAATCCCAGAGAATCAGGGGAAAAACTAATCAAAATGATTAACAGCCTCAGTGAAGTAGGTTACAAAATCTGTAAAAATCATTAGCATTTCTACATGGTACTAACAAAAATTGGGAGAATAAGCTAGGAAAAATCCATTGAAAATATCTACAAAATGCATACGCTAGCCGAGTGCTTGCTTACGAAGATATTTAGGATTCATGTAAATACAACTATAAAACACTTGTTAAAGAAATAAAGGAAGATAAATGGAGAGACATTAGATTTTCATGTTTGCATACTATGATAAAAATATGACAATTTAAAAACGACACTACTTGAATTATTTTACAGATTTAGCACTAAACTAACCAAATTACTGATTTTATCATAGACAAAGTGACAGTAAAATTCATTGGAAGAAAAAGTCTAGAATCTCAAGGGAAGTAATGAAGAAAAATGGGCATAGGTCACCAAATCTCAACCTCTTAAACTCAAGCAGTAATCATCAAAATTAGTTTGTATTGGTTAAAAACAGAAAAATACACAGCAGGTTGGACAAAATAAGCAACACCAATCCAGGCCATTACAATAAGTATCTCCTGGGCACCAATTACATGCAAAGGCATTGTGCTAGATAATGGGAATACAAAGACAAAATGCAAAATAATCTCTGGACACGAGGAATTTATGGCTAGTGGAGAGTGGAAAGGAGAACACAACTTTTAAACAAATACGTATACATAGTAATCTGAGGAGTAAGGAGGGAATACTAATAATAAGGGAATCGAGAAAAGCTTCCAGTAAGAGGTGGCATATGATCTGAACCCTAAAGCAAGGTAGAAATTGATTCTAAGAGATGGAGGTGATAAGGGACGGTAGAGAGCCTACGTAAGAGTCTAGAGATGAGAAATGAAGTTCTGAGTTTGGGAAATAGCAGGCACGTCTATTAGGCTAGATTGTAGACTGTGAAAGGGAGGTAACATTAAGCTTCAAAAGATACCCTAGATCCATCGCCACAAGTGTTCCACTTCCATGTTCGTGAATCCTGATCATAATCCTTTATCATTCCATCTTTCCTGTGCCTCAGAGTCCCTAATCTTGTTTCGTCCTCATCATGACATCCAATCCGTCCACCCTTTAGTTCTTTCCCAGGCTATTACCCCTACACTGGCTACATTCTCCTCCCTTTCCTACCCTAACCCATCAGTGGACCAATTCAACTCTACGCTATTCTCTACTTTGAATCTCCTATGGCTAATCACGCCTCACCAAACCCTAAGCCCAAACCCAAATTCTTTTTACCATCTATCTCCTTCATTGATATTTATGTGCTGCTAAATGGAGCTGGAAGAAATCATGAAACTATGCTGATTACACAAAATTCATATTATCTAATTATATCTATTATTTGCTACAAATTTATGTTATCTAATTTCAAGTAGGCCCTTACTACAGCAAGGCAGTCCTTTTTCTCCCCAGTTCACCATTTTACTTTCCATAGTAGCTGTTCTAAAACTTCTCATTTCTCCTCAAGTCTCCCAGTGGTACCCCTTCCCTACCATCTCAGCTGAGGACCTCACCTTATACTTAAGTGAAAAATTAGGCCATTCATTGAGAGCTCTAGCTTTTCTCCTCTTTATTTCACATCACTTAGCCATAATTCCCTCTATCTCCTTCATTCCAGTCTTGGATGTAGAGATGGCAGTTCACTTTGACAAGACTAACTGCTCTACAAAGACCCTTGATCTCATTCCCTCACATCTTTTCCAACAGATTGCCTCTGCTCTCACATTCCCACTGTCCATTACCAGCTGTACTGGCCTTACTTGCTGTTCCTCACACATAACATTCCTTCTTCAGTTTCTGTATCTTTGAGGTATCCTTCTCATGCCTGGAATATTCTTCTAATCTAGGGAGGAATACACCTACATTTTTTAGTTTCCCTGTCTTCCTTTGAGACTCAGCTAAAATCCCACTTTTTACAAGAGGCCTTTCCCAGTCCTACCAGCTGCTAGTACCTTCCTCTCTTAAGATTATCTTCCCTCTCCTCTATACCTAGTTATACATGTATGTACCTGGCTAATTACATATTAAAATGTGACCTCCTTGGGGGCAGGAGTTGCTTTTGCCTTTGGGGGGGGGGGTATCTCCAGCATTTAGCACAATGCCTAGGACATACTAAGTACTTAAATAAGTAATTTTAAAAAAATTGATGGTTAACTATTTTTTTCCTAATGTGGTCATGATTCTTTAGTCACTTACTTTGGAGATTCTTGAAATGTGTGACCACAGACGTGGTGATATGTCTTGCTATCTGGTTGATTTCAGATGGACCTAGTTCATAATCAGCAAAAGTAATGACTTCAAATGTTTTCAAAGTTTCTATTTTATCTGCCCTTGGAAATGTTTTGTTTTCCCACTTTTCAAGTAAAGTATAATCTTTAATTCCATGAGATATTGCCTTTCCAAGGCCTTTTAATACTTTTTCTTTGGCAGATTGGAGTCTTTTTTCCCATGTTCTAAGCAGATTACTTCTCTCGTCCTGATATACAGATTGTGAGGAAAGAGTGGATAACGATTGTGACTTTGATAAGAAAAATGGTTTGATTGTCTCTACGTTGCTCCCCATTTCACGTGCCTGAGTCCCCAGGCCAGAACAAGCCAGAACAGTATTGACAATATTTTCAGCAGCAAGACATATTTTTAGTGGACTAACAGTTGTATGTCTCAATATCTTTGACTCAATATCTGGTTTTAGTTGCTCACAGTGAAATGTTCTTGGTTCCTCCTCATTCTCTACCTGGCCCACAAATGGCATAATTTCTTTCAATACCACATTATCAGGTTCACTGTTTTTCTTGAACAATTTTTGTAAGACACTCCCTTCTGGAAGAGAACTCTTTTGTTGCATGGGATCTTGTTCAAAATAGTTAAAATCGCATCTTCTTGAGGGTTTATTTTGCCCTTCTCTTCTACTTGAACTTGGTCCTGGTTCCGATTCAGGTGTGCCCACTGTGCTTGAAGTTCTAGAAGTGTCTCCTGCAGAGTATCTGGCATATGAGGTAAGATTAGATGAATTCCTATTATATTTTCCTAGTTCTTCCTCTGAAAAAATCACCATACCAGGCACTTGAAAAGGTGGAATGCTTTCCCGAATAGTGACTTCTTTTAACTTGCTATTGGACATTTTCATGCTAGCTGCCACTTCAACTCGGTGAACAGTATAAGTATTTTCAGCTCCTCTAACTGGGCTTTCCTTAGGTATATTTTCAAGCACAGAATCACTGAAATGAACACACTGATCTATTAAGTTACTAATGATTTCACTTGCTATCATGTTTTCTTCTAAGATGTTAATTGGAGATTGGTCCACTTGGTTGATTTCTTTGTCTAGCTTGCACTTAATTATACTTAGCATGTCATTAACAGTTTTAATTGCATAAGCACGCAGTTGTGAATGGAACGAATGAACCTGGAAAAGTGTTTTCTGTATGTTTTCCTTTGTGATAATACTACTTAACTTTGATTCATCAGGAATATCATTCAATGGTTGTAATTTTGGCAATATTCTCCTATTAAGTGGTCTCTGTTGGGCAGGATAAAAATTTTCAATAGGTATTTTCAAAATTTCAGAAAATTCATATTTAGAGATATGTTTAAATTGCAAATCTACAAATGCTTCCAAGGTATGTAACACATTCTCAACAATCTCTCTAGCAATTCTGCTATTAGAACTCAGAGAGGTCTGATCCTTCAGTTTTGTACTGTAGAAAGGTACATTGCTTAAGAGCTGTCCAGTTGGGGAAAAATATTTAGTCCTAGAATTAATCTGCTCTTTTTTTCTTGCTAGAATTTCCTTGTTATCAGAAATTGGCATCTCAGTCAAAAAACATAACTGTAATTTTTCAAACAGAATTTCAACAATTTCTCTGCCAAACAAATTAATTTGTGCGTTGGCATCATCAACACTAGCAGGTGTTCTTTTAAAATTATTACAGAAAATGCTTTCACAAGCCTCAATAGGGGGCATCTTCAGGAGGGAAACGGAACATTCTAACTCTTTCACTTTTATTAAGATTTCACTCAACACATTTTCGGCAACCATTAGTAGCTTATATTTTCCATTTTCCATGTCATTTGAATCTGTTTGCCATCTATCAAACATTTTCTTAAAAATACCTTCTTTAGGAAAAATTTGTTCTAGCTGTGAAGAAACATTCTCTAAGAAAACACAGGCTTGAGGTTTGGAAAAAGACTCTGTACCTATCTTCCTTTCTGGAAATTTGACATCTTCCAAGTGTGCAGGTTTAATCTGATAAGTGGAGTTATTTGAATCAGAGGAATACAATCCTTGCAAAACTGTATTAACCAGTTCACTTGCTGCTGTGATTTGGTCAGAATTTGGTAAACTTCCTATGTTGATCATCATTTTACTGCATTTCACCTGTTGGAATTCATTTACAATGGTTCCTAGGATGTTACTCACTATATCTTTAGCATAGTTTTTTAGTTCACATATAGGCAACTTTGCTTGCATGGGGGAGGTTTTGGCATCTCCTGTCGATAAGACATGTGAAAGGCTAAGGAAAGACTTGGAACGACTTCCTCTCAATGCTATTTTTTCTTCTATGGGTATTCTGGCCTTCCCTTTTCCCTTAGAATTGCCAGATATTGCCTGGGATTTTGCCTTACATTTATGCACTGAGCTGAGTTTCAAGCTTGTTTTAAAACTGCTCCTAAGACCTGTCTTGGGGCTGGCTTTAGCCACATGTTGCCCGGAAGATGGGACACCATCACATGGGATATCAGAGGGAGAGTACTCCGCTAGGTTCAAGGAAGCAAAAGATATGATCTTATTAAGAACCATTTGCACCAGATCTTCGCCCACTCTCAATGGAGAGCAGTGCAATAAAGTGTCTTCCAACAACATATTTTTAATACTTGAATGACGATAAGTTTGAGGCATTAAGGCCTGAGAAGGTCTCCTTTTTTCTGACAGTTTAGACACACTGAAACATGGTGTTTCTGCCACCAATATATTTTTACTGCCAGTTGCAGCCACTTCTCTCTCTGTTTCACCATTCTCATATATGGATGTGGCGATAATAGAGTACATTTTGCCAAGTACACTATCAACTATGTCATTTGCAACAATACTAATATTGGACTGAAAAGATTTTTTGGGAGCCCCATTTGGTGTCTTCATTTTTGATTCAGATGTAAGGTGAGAGAGTTCATTAAAAGGAGGTAAATGGCTAATGGTTTCCGTTATTCGTTGATTCACCTTATTTAAAACATCTTCAACCGTGCTGAATACTGGGGCAGTTTCTTCCTGTCTGGACTCACCATTCCTCATAAATATTTCTTCCAAAACTGTTCTCTGACTTTCACTTTCAGAACTCAGTGAGCTTTGTTTCAGGGGATGTTTTGAAAGAAGAGATATTTCAGTGCTTTTATCCTGTCTTTCTTCCAATAGCATTTCATTTTGCATAGCTACTTGTAACTTTGAGAAAGACGACCCTTCTTTTGAAGATCTTTTATCACCAAACATCTTTAATAGGTTGTTTACAATTTCACTCGCTATGATATTTTCTCGAAATAAAGCATTATTTGAATAAGAATACATCTTTTGCATCTCTATGTCTAAATCATGTTTTATAATTTTTAATACAGTACTAGCAATTATGTCAGCATACTCCCTAAGATTGGTTTGTGACAGCTGACTTGTAGATATAGTATTTTCTTTGTAACTAGCTAATGAAGTATCTCTGATATTCTGGCCAAGAAAAGCTTTGGTTGTAGGTAATTTCAAGGTCTTCATATTTGACTGGACTTGGCCTGGTGCAAGAAAGTGACCTTCATCCTGTAGATGACTAGAAAGTTCAGTGACAACAAAGGATTTTTCTTTAGTCTGTGAATCATTGCTGATTAAGGAATCTACTCGTTCTGTGGCAAAAGATTCTAATCTATTCAGAATGTTTTTAGTAATATAGTCACATGGATCAAAAAGAGATTCACTGGCATCGTCTGCCTTTGCCACTGGCATTTGCTCATCATCATCATGAGGAGATTTCACCCTTACAACCTTGGTCTTTTTCTTTCCTACATCAGAAAGACCACTTCCTATTTTTTCTTCTGTTATATCCCTAAGAGTGGGAGGCTCACCTTCTGTTTTTGGAATTGCATCACAAAGGGACTTCAGTGGTAAATGTGCCGAAATGGGCTCCTTTATATTTCTGCCAACTATAACAGCAGAACTGAGGTTCTGAAGCACTATGTTCACCATATCACTAGCAATCATGATAACATCTGATTTAGGAATTGAAAATTTGGGGCTGCTGTCATTTGTATATTCAATTGCCATCTCAGGGCTTGCTGTTAGATGTTTAGCATCCACATTATCTTGATGAAGAGTGATTGGGGAAAGTGGGACATGATTCAGATCCAATTTTCTTTCACAAATGTCACTTAAAATATTTTCAACAATACCTTGTATTTGAAATTGAAGTTCTTTTCGATATTCTGTTTTATTAAATAGTTTTTCTACAATGCCTTCTTGAAGATCTGAACTATTATCTTTCTCCAGTTTGTTTTTATCAGATTTGCCTTTGGTAGATACAATATCTAAAACAGTATTAACAACCTGACTTGCAATATTTTCAGACATGACAATGTTATGAGTTACCACGTGACTTTCTGATCCTTTGTCTAGCTCTTGTTTGATTCCTTGCAATATTTTCCTGGCCACTTCTGTTGCATATTTATTTAGTTTAGAAACAGACAGTTGACATGCTGAGGTCATATTTTCTGGTCTGCTACGATCCACTGAAGGATAGGAAATTTCCTCAGTGGGAGAATGGACTTCTTTTGTAGGTAATAACTCTTTGCTTAATGAAGTAGGTTGTTGAGGTGTAGGTAAAGCCCTTGAGATGGTAAGGCTAACTGGAGGATAAAAGAGGGATTTGACTTTAGAAGTAGCAAAAGATTCCAAATTGCTTATGACTGTTTGTACAATATCTTCAACTACTTTGACCTTAGTCAGTCTCTCAACATTGGAGGAGGAATGTAGCTGATGTGATTCTCTATTCAGTGCTGTCGGATACACAGATGTCTTTCTTTGATTACTTTGTTCATGAAAAGGAGCATTGGCTGAAAATGTGATGGTTTTATACCTACTTTTGTTTGCATTTCTTTCTGCCCTGGCGGCAGAGTAAAGCTTTTGAAATACAGTCTTAACAATGTCATCTGCAACAATAGTTACATCTGCTTCAGACACCAAAGTGCCCATAGTTTTATCCATGAATTGAATGAATGTTTTAGTGACAGGTTGCTCTGCAGAGTGAGAAATACCACACAAAGGGGAATGGGAGAAAGGAAGTACATTGAGTTGGTTAACTAAAGCATTCTGGAAAATTTCATTTAAAACATTTCGTATGATTGGCATTACGGGTGACTTGTGTGGTTCTTTCAGTTCCACCTCAATCTTTTTAAAGGTTTTTTCTAAAATGCGTTGTTTAACAGTATCCTTCTTATCCTCATCACCTGATGGCTCTCCCTGTTCCTCTGCTTGTTCAGAGTCTTCCAAAAATGCATCTGATTCAGCACCTCCAGGAAGAAAATTGCCATAGACTGGCTTATATCGGTAATATTCAATATCTCTCTCTTCAGACTCAGGTTGTTGAAATATTCCTGGAGACACAGCATCTAAAATTAAATTGACCAGATTTTTGATCACCACTTTTTCTTGAGTTGGATTACTTACTTTTGTCTCAGAATCCAATGGGTTTCCATTTAGTTCTACCTGAATAGCCTTCAAAATGGCACTTGATACCTTTTTGGCATTTATCTGTAGAGTGGATTGCAGATGATCATCATGAGTTTCCACTTTGGTTGATGTACTGGCTTGTGGTGACAATTCGCCATGGTTTTCACTACTACCTCTAGAACACAAATTTAAATTGGCAAAGCCCTCTAATTTATTAAAAACAGTTTGAAGAATGTCTGAAGCCACCATTTTTAGATTAGTTCTGTGGAATCCTGGAACACTCGCTCTCTGAGAAGGATCAGCATCTTTCATCTTATGGCTAGACTCCTCATTACTGTCTTCCTGGATACTATCAGGTACCATATAAGACATTACATCTGTGCACTTCGCCACTTCCTCCACCACTACAGTAGGATATAGGCTGTCCTCATCTAGATCATCTGAGATTTTCCTACTTTCAGAATTGGGGGGTTTGTGATCCATCTCAGAACATAATTTTTCAAGGATGTCTTCAAGAATGACATTAGAAACTACTTGAATATTAGAATGCAATGCTGGAGTTGCTCTCAAACTCTCATCGGCACATTCTTCATGAACAGATAAATGACTCAAACTAGGGAGCAGAGGTTCTCCCATCATTTTGTTCAACATTTCAAATAATGTATTACCAATTCTTTCTAACACTTGAGATCTGGCTGCCTCGTTGACATTCTTCCCACTAAATACACTATGTAGAACACAAGGGATAACTGGACATTTTTGAGATTGAAAAGGAACCTTCACTTGAACATTAGAGGACTGACAGGAAATTGGCTTTTTATATTGCCCACTTGTTGATCTTCTTTGTACATCAATATAATCAGTTTCAACAAAAGTACCAGGCATTGACATGTGTGATGGGAAGACAGGATCGTTTTTATCAGTACTTCTACCAGATAACATCTCACAAATGCATGTTACCAATGAACTTGCCATAACTTCATCATTGAGATTTGATACAACAGATTCCAGTTCTTTATCAGAAAGAGGAAAATCATCTTCCTCTACAAAGGTTATTGAGGGCTTAGGCTCCCTGGCATTTTTTTTCTTCTTATAGACTTCCAATTGACTGCGAATAGCACCTAAAACAATATTCACAACTTTGGTTGTATAAGCACTAAGTTGTGATCGAAGTTTTGAGGGTGAAGACAGTTTTGAGCGTGAAGGGGCAAGTGTTTGGTCTTTGCTTGAAGGTCTCCGGAAAATTGAAGTTGTTTCATAGCACCGTGGCCTAAAGCACTTTTGCAATTTTGGAAAAACAAATAATTTCAGCTTTTTAAAGATTGTGCGGATGATCTCGTCACTAACATTATCAGCTTCGGGTGCCTCTTCACTTGCTGGAGATTCAAGCCAGGGAGGTTGTGCTTGCTCTATATTGAACAGAGATTTCATCTTCTTTTCACTCTCAAACCATATTTTCAATGGCTCTTTGGGCACCAATGGGGCAAGCTGATGAATTTGATATATATCTTTGATCTCAGGGGGAGTATCTGGAGCATCTATGGAGGACCGATAAAGTAAGGTAGTACTGGAATCTTTTTTAGCATCTGAAATTTGACATGATGAAGCTGTATGAAGTATTTTTAACACTGCATCTGTCATGTCATTAGCCACTACATTGATTTCTGATGTTGAGAACATCTCATTCCTAACTTGGTCCATCCATTCTTCAGGGGACAATCCATGAGGCATTTCAGAGTCAAAAGATGAAGTTTCATTAACATCTGTAAAGCTCATCTGACTAGGGGTCATGGTTATCATTTCTCTGAGCATGTCAGTTAAAATGTCTGTAACAATATTCTCTGATGCTTTCTTTATTTGATATTTTTCATCCTGGCTAAAACCTAACATTTGTTTTTTTGGCTTTACTTCTTCTGAAAGCTTGTCTTCACTTGAAGAAGTTTGTAATTCAGATGGCACTCCCCACTCATGAAATGCTCCTCTGCTATGGGAAGCAGGCTTTGTTGGTGATTTGACTTTTCTCTTGCGTCTAAGACCAGTCACTTCCCTCTTAAACTGTTCTTTCATAGCCTGTTCTCGCAATAGTGCTTTCTGATCTTTGAAAGATGATGAAAGGACACTTTCCACCATTTTGTCTATTTCTTCATTATCATCTTCTGAATAAAAGACCATGCCAGGAACATTAACAGGTGGAAGTGGTTTTCCAAACCTAGGACAAACCTTTGTTGTGCCTGTGAGCCTGTATTCTTCCTTAAGAAGACTAGGGCTTTTCAGTCTGGGATGTTTACTTTGACAAATATCTACTTGCACTTCTTTTTCTACTTCCTCTTCTTCTTCCTCTTCTTCTTCTTCTTCTTCTTCTTCTTCTTCTTCTTCTTCCTCATTCATTTCAGTGAAGATATCATCAAGTAGCTGCAAGACTATTACGGTTTCCTCAGATGCAATTAGTCTTTCATTGTCAAGTTCAGTTTGTATATAACCCAGTATGGTGCCGATTGCTTCTTCAACATAACCAACCACAGAAGACTGTGAAAAAATGTTTGACACTAAGTTATGGATTTCTTCTTTTACGATTACGCAAGCAACATCAGATTCAGTACTATGAACAGGCACAGGCCTAGGCCTAGGCCTAGGCCTAGGCATAGGCATGGGCACAGGCATGGGCATGGGCATAGGCATGGGCTTGGGCATAGGTGTAGCCATAGGTGTAGGTGTAGGCGTAGGCGTAGGTGTTGGCGTAGGCATAGACATGGGCATGGGCATAGGAAAGGGCATAGGCATGGTCACTGTGCTAGTACTGACTTGGGTAGATGCTTCATTATAGTTTTTGGGTGATTTTTCAACATGTTGTTTCTCAACAGTAACTTCTGTTGCTTTTGTTTCTTTTTTCTGAGACAAATCACTTTTCTTGGAAGCTGCAAATGTCATCAACTTTTCTAAAATAACATGCACCATGTCCTCTGCAATGTCGCACATTGGTTCCAGAGAACCAGAGACCATTGCTTGATCTGCTTTGCTAACAAAATGTTCCTTACTGGGAGATAAACCTGGCTTGAAGGTGACTGACAGGTCTTCTTGTGAAAAGATTTCAATGCATTTTTTTTCAACTGCAGACTGCAGCTTATCAAGCATATTTTCAACTATATCTGCCGCTGCTGAGCCGACATCCACTGTGGAGAGCACACTCTCCTTGCCAGTTTCAAGATGGTCAACAAAAACTTCAGCAGTAACGGCAGAGAGAGAGGGAATGGCTTGAGCTAAATCAGATAGTATTTCTTGAAAAATGTTTTCCAAAATCAGTTCCGTTTCTTCTTTTAGGTGACATTTAAAATTAACAAAAACATTTTTTAACTCCTTCATCTCAGTCATAGGTTTTTCTTTTTCTTCTGGGGAATCAGCAGGTAATTCTTCTGTTTCTGTAGTAGCATCCTTCTTCTCACTTGCTTCAACTGGAGATAAAAGTTGACTGTCAGACTTACAGATCTTTGTCTTGGGGGCATCATAGCTCATTCCCATCTGGTTATAATTAAACTGAGTTACAGTTTGTGCCTTACTGTTATATGTTCCTTTCAAGATGGTGGTTTCAATTTGGGTAGGTCTTGATATTTTTGTTACCACAGGCTGCCCTTCTGGCACGGTAGGCAATTGTACTGTCTTTGAGGTGACATCTGTATAACTGATCTTTTTAGCTGCGGCTGCAGAATAAGCTCTATATGCAAACTCGTCACTGCAAGTACTACAGAAACTTGAGCTACCCGAAGAGAGAACCGAATCATCAGATAACGGGTATATATTTGTACGCAACCTTTCTTCATACATTGTGATGGCTGGATACAAAATACTGGTCACTGTAGCTACAACCCAGGTCATTACATTTTGAAGTATGGTATTTAATTCTTCAGCAGATATCTGCAAAGAAAGCAGATAGGGATGGACAGAGAATTAAAACATTCATGGGCTTCATGTGTACAAAGTGACTTACCTTGCACACTCCTCATCACACAAGGTACGCTAGAGGAAGCTAGAATAAATTCACAGTTTAGAAAAGGATTCAGTGTGAAGAGAATCATGGGAGAGGAACTCTGGAGCCTGGACTTAAGTTAGCTCTACTTCCATTTTCTAAAATGAATCTCTCTTATATAATCTATGATTTCTATTCAGTGGCATAGTGGAAAGACTACTGAACTTGAGAGTCTGATAACCTGGGTCTGAGTTCTGGCTCTGCCTTCTACTAGTTGGGTAACTTCACTGAACCTTAGTTTCCTTATTTTCAAGATGGGGATGATAATACTTGAGCCATCCACTTTGCAGGGTTGTTGTAGGGCTCAAAATAAATGACATGCAAAAACACTTTGTAAACTTAGAGGTGCCATATAAATATGATCATTAGCTAAAATGTCTCCACCAAAGTCTTCCTTCTTGGTTCAGAGGTAACCCTGGGTCCTCCAAGACCATAACAGCAGATAGGGCCTACTGAGCTGGAAGGTTTCAAGTACTGGCTAGCGATGGACTGCATGGCTGCTGCCCATGGACCAGGCTGACCAAGTTCAGAGACCCTCATCACCAAGAGATCAACTACTCAATGATATATTTGGGCTACAAGCAACTCAGGAAACCATCTACTGAAGTGTGAGAAAGCTGTAAAGTGTATGAGTGAAGGGAGTACTCAAACAGGTGAAATTACTGAACACTATTATTAGCCAAGTAAACATAATGTTTACCGAATCATACTTTTGCATTATAATGTTGTTGGTGGCACAGCAGATAAAGCATTAGACCTGGAGTCAGGAAGACCTGAGTTCAAGTATGGCCTCACTTATTCATTAGTATGGTCATGGACAAATCATTTGACCTCTATCTGCCTCAGTGTGGTCATTTTTAAGATGAGAATAATAGCAGCACCTATCAGATCTGTTGTGAGGAAAAATGAGATAATATTTGTTGTGTTTTGTAAACCTTAAAATGCTATATAAATGCTAACTATTATTAGAACTGTTATTATACATGGTGTCCCAAAAGTCTTAGTGCAGTTTTAAACTTTTAAATCTTAAAGCTTAAAACTCTACTACAACCTTTGGGATACTGTGTATAAGAAGAAATAAAGCTCTTCCATCTCCAGACCTATAAGAAATCTGAGTTTTTTCACTCTTCTGGGTAAAAGACTTGATTTTTTTTTTGACTCAGTCATTTTAAAGGCAAAAGAATAGGGTTTCTAATGAATTTGGTTTCTCTGCTGTGGTTTAACAAAAAGGGCTTGGCAAGAAAGCAGGGCAAAGAAGCCTGGGCAATGCCTCTTAAAGCTACAATCCAAACTTCCCTTGAAAGTATGAATAAGGAGGACATTTCTTTTCAACTTATATATTCTAGCATATTGAGGAGGCTTCCTGCCATCATGGAGAGGTCCCATGTGGTCAGGTGACTTGTAGTTAAGAGCCTGTCTGGCTGAGGTAAGACAGGAGGGCCTAGATGTGTGACTCTGTGGCCTCTGCAGTCAGGTGCCTGGCATCCTTCTGCTTGCCTGTACCAAGTCGTTCAGCACACATCCACTCATATGTATCTGTATATGTAGAATTATATATATTTGCTTAAATACACATGTACTTATACATGTATACCCTATACGTCCACATCTGTATCTAGATCTCTAGTCCTATGCACCTGTAGATGGATCTGAACAAGCCTGGATGCCTCTGGGTCAAACAACAGATCAAAAAGGCAGCCTAAGTTTTCCAAATAAAAGGTAGTTCGTGAGAATAGAAAATTAGGTTGGTAGAAGTTGGGGACTAGGACCCTTCCTGGTCCTCTTCTGTTCATTTAGTCTGGGCTGCAGTTGGGAGAACATGCTTGCTCAGTGGCCAGGGGGACTCAGCTCACTGTGGCCCAGCTATAGAAGTGGGGGCAGAATAAAAATAAAATATAGACTGCTTGATTATTAAGGCAAAGAAAGTTCCAGTCTGGATTTGGGTAGTTGAACAGGGGCACCTAGAACCAAGGAATTCCAAGAGAAAATAAATTTCTCAGCTGGATGACACCAAATTCTTTCTCTGCTCTACAGACCTATACTCACCTACCTGCATATATTTTTGATTTTCATAAGTCCTGATGCTGAAAAGCCCATTTTGGGGGAGTGTTTTTAAGGCTCCCAAATCTTCCAGGCATTTTGTAGTTATTTGGAATGCAACTTTCCTTTCTATTATTTCCTCCCGGATTTTGTTATTACATAGAAATATCGTTGGGTTTTGCAGGCTTATTTTGTAGCTGGCAACTTTGCTGAAGCTATTAATTGCCTCAACCAGTTTCTTTACTGATTTCCTAGGATTTTTAAGTATCATGTCATCATCAAAGAGGAATCATTTTGTCTCCTCTTCGCCTAACATTAAGCCTTTGATTTCCTTCTTTTACCTTATTGCTTTTGCTAGCATTCCTGGTCAAATAACAGTGGGGAGAGTGGGTGCCTGAGAGAGTCTTGTTGTACATGGCTTACTTTGACTATGGATGATAGCAGAGAGATAAACTTCAGGAAAGAATCTAAAGCCCATGCATGGAGTTCACCTCCCCAGGCCCCAATTTCTTCACCTGTAAAGTGTGGATAACAGTATTTATGATATAGACTTCACAGGGTGTTTTTAAAGACCAAATGAGCTAATGGATGGAAGCATCATGTAAATCTTAAATTGGCACATAGCAGTTATTATTAGTAGCCTACAATAGGGTCATGTGATTTGGCTCTGAACCAAAAGCTCCCAGGATATTTTATCATCTGCTGTGCTGCTGGATGTTATTGTGTATGGAAGAACTGTGTGGGCCAATGTACTTGTCTTGTATGACTATACTCTAAAAGGAACATTCCTAGAGGTAAATCTGCAAAGTGCATGGAGAAAGCCAGATGGTTATAGGAATCTCCCCTTACCAGACCTGGGGAATTAAAGATAATCTTGTTTTCTAAATTCCAGAGGCAACAGAGGGCAGACCTACACTGAGGTTCTCAGACTGGCTATACAGAAAGCAATATGAAACAGACATATTCCTAAAAAGTTGTGGGTGAAGTGAAATTTGAAAAATAAGAATTCTCTTTTCCCACTGACTGCCATTATGAAATATGATGGCTTTGTATTTCCTTAAAGATAAAAACTAAGCTTTTGGCACCAGCATCTGTCATTGTGTAAGGATGTCTTGTGTGTTTATATCAGGTGTGTGTGGGTGGGGCGTGGGATGGGTCTGTAAAGATGTCAGAATGGATGCTGCTCCCTTGTCTCTCTTTCTCTTTCCTGACTCAGGATTTAGGGCTCATAACATGAGGCTACTTGGCATTTCCTGATCCCAGTCCCAACTTCAAGCAACAATAGCTTACATTTATAGAGAGTGTTAAAGTTTACAAAATTATTTCCTCCCAACAGTGTTGGGTGATGGGTAATAGAAGTATCATGATTCCTAAATTTCAGACTGAGGCTTCAAGAGTCTAGGTTAACAGCCTACCTAGTGACATAACACAGACATGGCGGAGATGGGCCTGGAACCCAGATCTTGTGGCTCCAAATCTAACATTATCTTTCCACTATTAGATGTTGCCTTTTCTGGACAATCTTGCCCATATCCCTCTGAAACTTGAGATCGGAGTAGACCCAGGCATTGTGGCCTATTTGTCAGGGAATTCTCCAGGATAGGCTGAGCATCGGATACCAAGGAGCTGTTATAGTCTGCAAAGATGTTAGCTTCCTGGCATGAGGTCAGGGTGTGCTTTGGACATCTGATGGCTGTCAGGTCCCTTAAACCTTCCTAGAGTCCCCATGGCTTCTCTTAAGAAGTGGCATATCTCTTTCCTAACATGATATTGGTCCTCTGCAAACAAACTTCATCTCTTTCCAGCAGCAAGAGTTGTTCTGAACAGAGGGAGAGAAACTTGAGTAACATCTGGATAGAGGGGAGACTAAATGACTGTCATGAATGAGGTGATCTGCTGCTTCACTTTTTACAGTATAACCCAACAGAAAATCAAATTGCCACCTTGTTTTCTCCAAACATTTTTTCATACATACCTTTTCTTGTAGCCTGTTTTGCAGGAGCTGATGTTGCCTGAAAAGCAAAGGATCATTGTTGAGTTTTTTGCTTCAGTGACCAAAAAGCTAGACATCTTCCTTCCAAAGTCCTCATTATTGAATCTAAGGCTTGTCTTTATATTTGGGAGAGTGTTAGATGTTCACAAAGAAGAGAAAAAACTTCTTTCTCAAGGTCCCTCTTGCCCTGTCAAGTAGATTTGGGTCTCTGTGGTAGACAATTGCTGTTCAGGCCACTGTGTAGGCGATATGGGGAATCCAGCCACTCTGCCAATGCCATACCCTGAACCCTGCCCCCCCCCCCCCCAACTAGGTCTGGCTCCTCCTAACGAAGAACACACAGAAATGGTTTGCCATAGGGATGAGATATTCCCTTAAATTCCACGGGGCTCTGATGGGGTGCTTGGTTGCAGGTACTTGGGCCCCAATTCTAAAATCACATTTCTCCCTAGCCTCAAAATACTATCTCAGGCAGTTTCTCCCCAGCCCAAGGATACAGGCTGCCCTAGCAACAGCTGTTATCTCCCTTCCTGCTGTAGTAGCCAGATGCACCTATAGAACTCATTAGTTTGAACCAGTTGTGTACTGGCTTAACAGGCTGTGCACTAGGTCATAACATAGGACATTTACTACTCACTGACCAATCATGTATCCTAGGCTTGGACATACCTATACTCCCTTACATTTATCTTGTCTAACAAGACATTGATGAGAACAACCTGGTTTTTCTGAGCCAGCCCTGACCCCTGGTTGACTTAGAGACATTTCAGACCTAAAACCACACCTCCCTTGGGCTATTTCCTGATGAATTCTGGGTAAAATATCTGTGCAGTAGATACCAAAAGTGCATGTTCCTTTAAGAATTGACCACTCCTTAACTACTCCCTAATCCCACCCCAAAACACCCAGGTAGCATATTTGGCACAAGTGATACTATAGAATATCCTATATAAACTTTCCCTGTACCCTTTAAGGTTGCAGGTTCCCTAAGAACTCTTAGCCATTGAAAAGTGTAATAAATCTTTACCTTGACTTCAACAATGCTTGAGTCCGTGAATTCTTCTGCAGATGACCTGCCCCCGGTACCCTGGTCTTTGTGGGGGTCTCAAACCCCCCCTTCCAGCCCTCATCAGTTCCACCATAGCATTTGATGAATGCAACAACTTTTACCTTGTATTTGAGTGATATCCTGTTTCACATCTGGAAAAGTCTACCTGCTTGCTCTCCCTTGTCCCAACTCTTGAAATTCATTCATCCCACTCCCAACTCAAAAAGTTTCTAACCTTTCCTCCAATTAGAAATCTCATTTCTTATATCCTGTTAATTGTTTTCTTTTAATGCCTAAAAATCTCTCTCTCCCTGTATTCAGGGTCCCGGTTTGTTATGTCATTGGCATGCATTGTTTTAATAAACTGATATGCTCTTAAGCTCAAACTTTTGTTTCCTCATTTATTTCAGATTTCACCATGACAGTTTTTGGTGAAGCCAGCCAAACTGAGAAAGAACTCCAACCCCCAGGATTGCATATTCATTTTTATGGAAGACTGCCCTGGAGGTAGGACCCCCCTCTCGATTTCAATTCTTTTGAGCCAAGGTAAAGTTTACCCCCACACTGCTGCGGAAGACATATTCTGTTTAAGGGGACAATGAGTTTTGGTAATAGTAAAATACCAAAGGATTCCTCCTTGGAGAAATTTCTTTTGTCATGAAACCAGGGGACGAGCTCATTGTTAAATTGACACCCCCACCTTAGAGAAATTCTCATTGACCTCGAAACAAGTATAGATTCCCATACAAGAGTGAAAGAGGCAGCTAAAAGATAGAGCTCTCATATTATGCTAAAATATATAAAATCCAAATGGGTCCCAAAATTTACACGACAGGATCTTTAATCACTGCAAATTTTGGAAAATTGTGCACACTGTTTTCTGTCTTATCATTTTGTCTGTTTTTATGTCTTTGTAAAATGCTCAGAAAATAATCTTTGTTGTGTGTCATGTTTGGTGTTTGTAGATTCTGCTACCTTGAAAACATTTCTTAGGGGAAAATGCAGCCAGCCAGGAAAACTGCTGAAAAGTTGCAGCCAAAGAGTTTAGTATACTGGGAAAGATGAATAAAGTTTCATTCACTCATTCAGCAGTTTCCCCAAACTTCTGTAATCTGATGCTAACCTCTGTCCCAGTAATCAGGACTTAACTCCTACTTTAGGTTTTCAACAAAAGATTAGGTTACAAAGGAAAAAAGACCTTCAATATTCTTTCTCTGTTATTTCAGCCCTGGTCACCATGGAGTTACAGAGATAAAATCAAAGAAAAGATAACTTTTTCCTAGTTTGTAGGAATTTGTGGCATTATATATGAATGAAGACTGCAAATTATAGTAACTGCTAAAAATATCTTAGTAGATGTTGGAAGTTTGGAGATTAAGGAGATTGGAAATTAATCATTAAGGAATTTGGAGATTAATCATTTTAAGATTTCAGGGGAGAACTACTGGGATTTAGGGTAATTCCAAGAACTCATTCGTTTCTCTTTATCCAATCGGATAAGTCACTTAGCAGATGCCAAACACATCTTAGTGAGTTTTGGGGTATCACTCTGTAGAATTTGTTTTAAGGAAAAATAAGAATTATGTAAAAATTTTAGGAGTAAACAGCACTTAGATTCCTTTTTCTCTGACGATGATAAATGAAGGAAGGCAGCTAGCCAGTTTGAAAGTAATCCCAGAGGGAAGAAAATAATTGGTATGAAGTTCACATTTTAAATTTATCTACAACTTAATAGGCATGTCTTATGAACCTTTTCTTGACCATGTTTAAATTAGGGAGCAACTTAAAAATGAGAAAAATTTAATTAAGAAATGGAAAGGGTGATTTAAACTGAAGAGGGATCTGTGTGAAGCGACCACTCACTCCTCTTCCACCATTGCCTGGACCTAGACCTTGGATTCATGGTGATGGGAAATAGGGAAAGTGACCATGAATTGGAAATATCTTTCGGGAACACTAAAGTAGAACTTTCAAAGCATTACACAACAGAACTGTTTAGGTAAACTAGAAGCAAAATCACCAAAGAAAATTAGAAAAAAACCATTAGGTTTCTCTCAGGAACCTAAAAGGGTAACACTACTGCAATTAATTAGGACTGTGCAAAATTTTGTGCTGAATTGCACAATAAAATAAAGATTAGTTATTTAAATAATTTGGGATATGGTTAGGAAATATAGCACTCTGCTCCTCAAAGATTATTCTGGGGGTATATTCACCAGTCTTTGGAATCTCATGAGCTCCAAAGCAAGGGGATGGGAATACAAGGCTGCCACTTGGAATAGTTTAGGATTAAAACTGAAAAGCCTCAGGGAGAGGGAGGATGAGGCCAGGTTACGAACATGAAAGGAACTGATTTGACTCTTTGGGTGATTTTTGAAAGAAAATAAATTAAAAGTTTATGGAAAGATCAAAGTGCTACCATGAACCTTTGTAAATGAGCTGTTAACTCTGAGCTCTAAATTTGAAAGCACAAGTGACTAATAGCCCTGGGAAATTGAGATTTTGATATTGTGGTTGTAAATCCAGATTTCATTTGGTTGAAATTTATCCTGTAACTAAATTATGGTGTGGTGAAATGTGATCTCATATTAATTGTGGCATTAAATGCAAAAAAAAATGCTGGAAAAATGCAAGGAAGCCTGAGTTACATTCCTGTCTCAGAAATTTATTAGCTGTGTGATCTTAAGAAAGTTATTTTATCTCTGTTTATCTCAGTTTGCTGACCCATAAAGAGGAACATAATGGAACCCAGCTCCCACCGTTGTTATAAGGATCAAATGATATGATTGTGAAATACTCAATTTGGTGCCTGGCTTATGGTAAGTACTATATAAAGTTGACTATTTCATTGGATGTAATTGTTCCATACTTGATAACTTTATACCAGGTTTTTGATGTGATTAATACGAATTGCCAAAGGTAATAAGGTCAATGATTTTCTGTGCAAGATATTTTAGGAAATACATTTGGTTGAATCGATGCCTTCTGACTGGTAAAAATTTTTGTTTCATGTTTTAAATACATGATATTATGTCAGAAATGCTGCTAGACAAATACCTCCTCTTTTAATCTGGATGCCCTTAAATTACAAACTGAGCTATTAATATAATGTGATAAAAACAGATATATGAGAACTGTTAAATGCTTAATGGGTCACATTTTGTTTTAAAACAGAGAATCATAATTGACTGTTTGGGAAAAAGTTGCACAGACTCTTTAAGATATTCTTATCTGTGAGGTCCCTTGAGACTTTGTATTCAGGAAAGAGTCATAAGATCTTATCAGCCCTACTGACTGAATGTTGCAAAATCGAAATGACTAAAGTCTGAGAACCTAGAACTGAGAAAATAGGATCCCCTCTCCCACTCTTTGTCAAAGTGGAGAATTCACAAGTTTACTATAGGACAAAATGAGTTTTCATTGTTAGCTATCACTTATAAAAATTATGAAATGTACAGTGCGGTTTAAAGCTGTGACTTCAATACATTATGTCAACTATCATGTATTTGCTGTGTATCTGAAACTCCAGAATGTGGTTAGTTTTAATTTATCAGTAATGGATAATTGAAAAGTAATGACATGTAAGTGTTAGGGAAACATGAGAAAACTAATAATATTCAAGCCTGTTAGAAGTGAGCCCATCTAACAAGCCCCAGCAGTGAGAAACATGCTCACCTTAAACAAAGAACAATCCCTGTTGTGAAATCAGGAAAGCTTTTATTCATTTTTACGTCCATTCCCCCTGAATGGACGGGTAGCCTCCCCAGGAAGGTTACAGGATGACTACAACACATTTAGAAAAAGGGGGCTTCTTATATTATTTTTTGAACTTTGGCTCTCCCTCTATACTGTCCCCTGGCCATGTGACTTTACGTTCTCCTCTCTAATAGGCCCTTCATTAGTTTCTGACCTCCAATCTGTCCATGCTAGGTCCCAACCCTTCTCACCTAGGAATGTGGCCAACAGAACTTTCTTGTTTACCACACAGCCTATACTCTGATTAGTATAATTTTGTAATTTGAGGTAAAAACTCTTGGGGATATAATTTGATTACAGGGATGGCTGAAGTGCCCATTAAATCAACAGTTCAGCAGTAAAGCAGAAAATGGCATGTAGTGCAGTCCATTGCAGGTAGATGTCTGTCCCTGGGAAAAGCTGAGGGGGGTGACCTTGGTATGGTTTAAGGTAATATCCTCCTGACTCCGTTTCTCCATTGTGCTATTTCTTTTCTGAACAGAAAATTTTACTACCTGGCTAATTCTGAACGTATGGTACCCTGTGAAAAATATGGACATATGGATTGCCTGTCAGATATGACTTGTGCCTAGAATCAAACAAAACGAAGGGAGTTTTTCCTCTGTTATGGTAGACGTCAAGTCATTCTGTGCCCTTGAAAGGATGAGTCTTGACATTGTTGCAAAAACTTGGGAGTCTCCTTTTCCTTTCGTAGCAAATTTCCAAAAATCAGGTCAGGCGAGCAGTGGAGGTTTTGTAAGTACAATACTAAATCCATTAATTAATAGATTAATACTGGAATATTTTTGAGCTACTACAATAAAATGCAGGTATGAAAAATCTTATAATTTTCATCTATATTTTTGGCCAAATTATAATATAGTGATGATATCCTCCCAAGACAAATTAGACAAAATAATAAAACAAGGATGTAATAATATATAAGTTTTCTAATTAAATGGAATAGTAAAATTTGAGGAACAGGAATAGACTTTTCTTTAAGAACTACATACACATGCATATGATTGACTTCTAAATGTTTCTAATTGGAAATTCAGGCTTTATGTTTTAGTAGTAAGTTCTCAAAACTGGATTGAGGATTTAATATATAAAGTTGTATTGATAATTGTAAAGTGAAATAATTTTCCCATTTGAAAGTATGTCTAATAATTTTAAAAGACAGAAGGTTCTGACCTTCATGATTGTTTTTAGATTCTTATATCAAGGAGGGGATTGAGGTAAAGATAAAAACAGCAAGGGGTATATAGAAATTCTCTAAAGTCTCAGGTGAATTATGGGTTCTAACTTGATGTTCTTATAGCTCTGTTGTTAGTAGGATCAACTCTATAAGGCTTGAACTGGTTTTCACCAAATGAACTAGTTACTGGAAAACAAAATTTAGGAGTTGTACTAAGTTTTATTAAGTCTTGTTATTGGCAGATTTTAGCAGAATTATTTAGGAATTTCTGTAAATGACTTGAAACCGAAGAAGCATAGCCCCTTCAGAGCTGTCCTGAGACAGCTATTGGTCTATTCCCAAATGCCCAAGATATGTCCAGGGACTAGAGGACTACATGGGGCATCTGGGACTGAATACAACATGTGATGATTAAATGGACATTGGGAGTGAGGTTACTAGGTTACAAGGAGACTTGATGTTATTTGAAACTGATGATCACCATTGTATTGCTTTGGCTTTTCTTTGTTTCATTGTGTTTATGTTTGTTGAGTTTTCTTGGTTACTTTGGTGACATGTAAATCTCCCCTCTCAAAATTAGTCCATTTAGCGTACCTGTACAGGCTATTTAACAAGATTTGTATATCATCGTAATTGTTCTTAAATTCTGTGTTAGCTGTTGTACTAAACTATGTAAGAAGATGCTTCCCAGTGGTCTTTTCTTGGTATATAATGTTGATGGTAAGCATGAGCACATTAAAAATCTTATAAATTTGGCTTATAAATAAGTGATCTGTTGGGGGAGTGGACTAGCCTCCTCAGCAATGAATCAAAGAGGGAAATTAAAAGAATGATGGGACTTGTGTAAACCAAAGTGACTTCATCTTGTAAAACTGACTTCATTTTGAGACCTAAATAACATTTTCCTGTAAATTCCACCTGCTTGCTAATCATGGGATTGAGTGACATTCTGTTTCACATCTGGAAATATCTGCCTGCTTACTCTCCCCTGTCTCAACTCTTGAAACTCATTTATCCCCCTCTCAACTCAGAAAGCCCTTAATTTTTCCTCCACTTAGAAATCAGATTACTTAATCTTGTATCCTGATTTATATCCTGTTAATTGTTTTCTTTTAATGTATAAAAAATATCTCCCCCTGCATTCAGGGTCCAGTGCCAAGCTGAAGAATCCTGGTCCCGATTTGCTACGCAACTGGTATGCCTTGCTTAAGAAATCAATATGCTCAGAAGTTCAAACCTTTGTCTTCTCAGTTATTTCAGATTTTACCCATAACAAAAGTCACACTAATTTTGTTCTTTACTTACGTATTTGAGAGAACATGAGAAAGGAAGGCTCTTTGGGATGGTTGCCCTAAAAAAAAGATTCATTATTTTCTTGTAACATTCAGAGAGAGAAAAAGAGAGAGAGAGACAGGGAATAAATATTTCTTGGTCCCAGGCCATTTGAAAATATAAGAGCAACTCCAAAAGTGGGTATTTATACTTCTTCTGGGAGGCAATGTGAATGTGTTAATTATTAATTCATCTACTTGCTCAAAGTTTGGGTAGTTCTCCATGTGTTTCCTTTCTGTCTTCCCACTCAAATATTGTCTAGCTTAATTATAAGTTCCCAGAAGGCAGGAAGTGGCTTCTGTCAATTTGCTTAGGATATTAGTTTGCAAAACTCTACAGGTAGACAGGGGCTGAATAAATAGTTTGGGATAATGGTGGTGATAATATAAGCCTCTACAAAGAACATGTATGCAGCCATACAGTGATGATGGGTACAACATTCTGTCCATACTTACGATATTCCTGCTGAAATACAATAAAAAATAGAATTCTATTAGAAGGATCTATTTTAAGGGCTCTTATCCCTTTTTTGTTTCATGGATCCCTTGGGCAGACTGGTGAAGCCTGTGGACCCCTTCTCAGAGTGTTTAACATAAAATACATAGGAGTCCAAAGGAAACCAATTATATGGAAATACAATTATCAAAATATTTTTTAAAGCAAGCTCACAAATCCCTGGTTAAGAAACTCTAGTCTACTTTAAGTTAGCTCATGCTTAGAGAGTTATTCCCCTTTGAGCTTGGTATTTATAGAATCAGAGATTGAGGTCTAGGAGAGACATCAGAGGCCATTGAGTCTACTTCCACCTCCACTTTTCCCACAAGGAAATTGAGGCACAAAGAGTGACTTGCGTAAGGGCCCAAAATTAGTAATGTCTGAGGATGAATTTAAGCCTAGGGCCTATGACTCCAAGTCCAGTGTCCCTGTGCTGCCCCCTTTTTGAGTTAATTCAAAGTGGAAGGCACGTTCAGAGTAAAGGCTAACTGGTAACTCTTTTATTTCTCTCAGTACTTCAGGGAGCTATGATTTCCTTGGTGATGGTGCTCCCTGTTCTGACACAGATTGCCATTTGCTTCCAACCTAGGTAGACCATCTTTATGAATTGCTGTGGCCCAAAGAATTCATCATCTGATAGACAACCACCCTGCAATGAGCCTTGTCAAATTCAGTTCAGCTTGTGCCTGGATGCCAGACCAGGGGTCCATACTGGAAGTCTTTCCAGCTTGGGAGGATTGGCCAGCTCAGCTTCCCTCCATTGTCTCAATCTTCCAGAATCCAGGGCTCAGCTTTCAATTCTCTGTGAGGTGTCTGAGGTATGATTTGAAGAAAGCTGGTTCTTTTTCAACCAAGATAAATGACTAAGAAAAACTCACTGATTCTAAGAGTCTGTGCAAAGAGAGACTTTCTTCAATCCTTTGTGCTGCATTGGGATTTGCAGGCTTGTTGAGAATGCACTTATGCTCCATTTGGGAGGAAAGGGAAACTGGAAATGTGGAAATGTACAAGGGTACTGAAGAGTGAGCCTGATGGAATGGCTGTTTAAAAACCTGCTTCTTCAGGTCAGATGAAAATATGTTTGCACATAGGACTATCTGAACTCCATGACCAAAAAAGCCTCAAGGGCCTAGACATTACATTTCAAGAAGCCTTAAAAGGAAACTGTCCATATCTCTTAGAATCAGAGGGCAAAATGCAAATAGAAGGAATCTGCTTGTCATATCCAGAAAGAAACCTCAAAATGAAAACTTCCAGGAACATTATGGTCAAAATGCAGAGCATTCAGTTCAAGGAAAAAACACTGTAAGCATCCAGAAAGAAAGAATTCATGTACCAAGGAGTCATGGTCAGGATCACATAGGATTTAGTAGCCCACCACTGTAAAGGAGCAGAGACTTGGATCTGGGATATCACATCCCAGAAGGCAAAGGATATGGGCTTATAGCCAAGAATAACAAGCAACAAAATTGAGTGTAATGCTACAGGGGAAAATACGGACCTTTAATGAAATAGAGGACTTACAAACATTCACGATGAAGAGATCAGAGCTGTGGAGAAACTCTGAAATTCAAACACAGAAGTGAAGAGAAACATAAAAAGGTAAGCATCTTTTTCCACCTTGCAGCACTCCTCTGAATTTCCCCATCAAGCCCCAGTAGTGTCTGCCTCCTGCAAGATCACATACCTCCTCAGTATGCTCTAATTAAAGGGCAGAGGGCTCCTCCTGGAACCTCCATTCAAGGAGGGGGCCTCATGCTGCCCATCTCTTCATTTCCTAGGAGGCTACTCTTGGGGGTATGCAATACCCAAACACACTTGTTCCAGTCTAACTGTATTTGCTTCTTTGGATTTTATTGTTTTATTCTCTATCAGTCTCTTACCCAAGTTACAAACTTGAAGGGCTTTCTTTGCTTTGGCTAAATGGTACCTTGAAAGAATGTCACATGTGTTTCTTCTGGCGTCCCATCATCATACTATATTGCTCTACTGGTCTCTGTAAGCATGTTGCCATGTAACTGCAGGCCTTGAAGTTTTTAGACTCTACATAATTCTAAAAGCTGTACCCCTGATACTTCTAGCAGTCTGTCTCTTTTTCCCTGC
This sequence comes from Notamacropus eugenii, assembly GCF_028372415.1. Classification (NCBI taxonomy): domain Eukaryota; kingdom Metazoa; phylum Chordata; class Mammalia; order Diprotodontia; family Macropodidae; genus Notamacropus; species Notamacropus eugenii. The sequence continues at coordinate 52,337,081 of NC_092879.1, forward strand.
TTCAGATGCCTGCTGGTGCTTTGGTTATACTTCTGACCCATATATCCCATGTGTTTTTTCTCCAGGAGACATGGTTCCTTTCCTGATAAAGTCCAGTTTTAGTCCTGGGATTCCACTGTGATATCACATTATATGCTTTGGGTATAGAAGTCTGGTGGCATCTGTAGCTGCTCCTGGTACTAGATAGGTCTTTCTCATAAAGTTAATCCAGATAATCTATCTCTAGATACTCCCTGATGAACAGTCTTATTTTGGTGTAGAATCTTCTCTTCTTTGAGAGGTCACATAACAATTTCCTGGGGATTTATTTTTATAATTGAATTTTATTTTATTTTCAGTTCCAAATTCTCTCCCTCCTCCATCCATTGAAAAGACAAGAAAAACAAAAGAAAAAAGAAGAAGAAGAAAATGTCTCTCTCTATACTCTGAGTCCATCAGTTCTCTGACTGTAAATAGCATATTTCATCCTAAGCTCTTTGGAACTTTGTTTGGTCACTGTGCTGATCAGAGTTCCTAAGTCTTTCACAGTTTACTATCATTACAATATTGCTATACTGTGTAGATTGTTCTCCTGGTTTTGCTTACTTCACTTTGCATCTGTTCGTACAAGTCTTCACAGGGTCTTCTAAAACCTTCCCCTTCATCATTTCTTGTCACACAGTAGTACTGTCACATTCACGCACCACACCTCATTTGGCAATTCTCCAATTGACGGGCATTGCTTCAGTTTCCCATGTGCCACCACAGAAAAGAGCAGCTATAAATATTTTATGGGTAGCTACATGGCACAGTGAGTAGAGTGCTGGGTCTGTATTCAGGAAGGCTCAAGAAGACCCGAGTTCAACTCTGACCTCAGGTACTTACTAGCTGTATGAACTGAGGCAAGTCACTTAACCTCTGCCTGCCTCAGTTTCCACATCTGTAAAATGAGCCAGAAAAAGAAATGGCAAACTCCTCCAGTATCTTTGTCAAGACAGCCTCAAATGGAGTCACAAATAGTCATACCTAATTACAATGACATGACAAAAATAAACATTTTTCTTTCTTCTTTTTTTGATCTCTTTGGGGCTCAGTGGAATCACTGGGTCAAAGGATATACACAGTTGAATAGCTTTTGGGGAATTTTAGAAAAATCTACATCCTCAGAGAATTTAGAAAAACCAGTGTAGCTTCTTCATATAAGTTAGTAATTACTTTAAGTGTCCCCAAAGTTTCAACAGCATCTTGCAAAATGTTCTCTGTATCCCTGCCTCTATCCCTAGGTGTCCTCTGTATAGCTTTAGCTACACTGCTCCATGCCAGTCCTCTAGCAATGCAATATCCACATCATCCCTACCAGCCTCCATCTGAAAGCTTTCCATGGCCTTTACTTTTCAATGGCTTTGTCTTTTAGCCCCTGCATATCTCTAGTGCTCTCTAACATTATAATCTCATTTTAAGCCTAGGACCATGGCCTTTAAGGTCCTTTGGTGACTTATGGACATTTATTCTAGACAAGAAGTAAGCAGTACAATTACAATTAGCCCTTCATTTAGGAAAATTCCTAACATTTTGGCTGATTTGGCTCTCTGCCTTAATTTACCTCTATCTCTAGTTAACATCTGGCCTCTATGTGGGTAGGGCAAAGTTCAGGTAACCAGAAACATTTGGGTAAAGAACCAGCAGGTTATATTGTGATTCAGTGTTTATAGACAGACAGGAACCATTAGGGGAAACTGAGGAAAAAAAGCAGACCTTTGTCTTGAAACTTCCCTTAGCTTTGAGTAGAGGGTACCACTTGCCTCTTATGCTCTGTCATGCCTTTCTTGATATCTTCCTTGTTTGCTGCAGCTCAGTCCTATCTCATCATTCTTCATTTGCTACTTGCTCCAGCTCCTCCAGTTCTTTCTGGCTGAGCTCTAACTGACTCCACTCCTCAGAATTTCCATTTAGATCTGAGATATGGAGCCCCATTTTGAAAAAGAATAAGGTCGGGGATATCTTTGCTGTGCTGAGCTATCACTCTAAGCAGATCACAGTCAGAATGTTGTATTCAGTTCTGGATGATATATTTAGGAAGCACATTACAGTACAGTCTGTCCATTACAATACAAACTTAATATTTTGACTTGAAGCCCCATCACTTAAGGTAACCAGATTCTGAACTTCGAGCCTTCTAGGATTTAGCCCTGAGACTCTAAATGGAAGCTAATTCAGCTTCTGCAATGCCATAGGGCATTTGCTTTTTTTTGGAGGGGGTTGTCTATAATTTGGTATACTCACCATCCTCTGAATGTGCCATCCACAACCCCTCCTCATCTTTGCTTACTCCGTTCCCATCACCTGCATTACCTTTAGTCATCTTCTCTGCTCTTTCTTTGAAGGTCTCACCGCATCTTCAAATCCCACCCTCCTCTGGGAAGCCCTCTCAGGAAAGGCTGGAACAATAACAGCTCACAGTGCTGGGGGCTTTATAGTTTACAAAGTACTTTGCACATGATATTCCATCTGATCTACTTGTTTGTAGTTGTTGATTATCATAATATGTCCAGCCTGCCTCCCTAACTCTAATATTAATGATAATAACAATAACTAGGTATGGTGCTTTACAAAGATTCTCTCATTTGATCTACTAGACTCTAACCCCTGGAGCGGTTTGCTTTGGCAGCCCTTGTTTCTGTGGTACCTGGCACGCTAGGCACCCAGTGAGTGACAATAACAATTTACCTAAGTCAAAGGCACAGCTTGCTCTCCTGTTCGTTGGTCTCTCATACAGGTTTGGGGGGAGCTCTCTCTGCTGTACCTAGCACGTGCAAAAAAAAAAAGAGAGAAAAAGGCTCTTAAAATGTGAACATCTTGCTTAAGCTTGGTTTGTTTTGTCATTTTTCACAATGAAGAGAAACAGAAATTGAAAGGATTCAAGATCTTATTTTGAAAGTAAACAAAATTTCTCTTGTCATAAGAAATGTACAAGCAGAATTTATTAGAAGGAAACAAAAATTCTTCGTAGTATTCATAGTGCCCCCAGTGTAACTAAGTAAAGTCAGCCCAGAGGAACAGAAAGTTTTCTCCATGCAGGCAAATTTGGGGAAGGATTTGAAGGGGCAAAGTAGATGCTCAGAGCCATATCTGGCTTTTTGGTCAATGTTCTTTGGGGCGTAAGCTCTGTTTAGGGAGTAGAGCTGTCTGGTTTACTGTTGTTCATTCATTTCAGTTGAGTCTGATTCCGTGTGACCCCATTTGGGGTTTTCTTGGCAAAGATACTGGAGTGGTTTGCCATTGCCTTCTCCAGCTTATTTTACAGCTGAGGAAACTGAGGCAAACTGGGGTAAGTGACTTGCCCAGGGTCACATAGCTAGTAAGAGTCTGAGGTTGGGTTTGAACTCAGGATGATGAGTCTCCTCACTGCAGTGTTACTGTATACAGACATTCCAATCCTGTAGGCCCCAAGGAAGTCCATGACTTCATTTTGGTCTCTAGGCTCAACGACTGACCACCACCACCACCACCACCACCACCACCACCACCACCACCATCATCATCATCATCATCATCATCATTATCATCACTAGCATAATAGTGTACAGTGTTTTAAGGTTTGCAAAGAGCTTTACAAAGATTTTCTCACAAACCTGGGAAGGAGGACTCTCTTCATTCCCACTTTACTAATGAGGAAACTGAGGCAAAAACAAGTAAAGTGTCTTTCCCAGAGTCACTCAGCAAATAAGGGTCTGAGGCTGGATTTGAACTCAGGTCTTCCTGACTTCAAGCCCTGCACTTTATCCACCATCTAGCTGCCTTCAGGAACAAATCTGGGGCCTATGGATTTTCCTTATTGGCTTTCTTATAGGATAGGAAAAAACAGGCAGAAGCTCTAGTGTGAGAGCCCTTTAATAAAAAGGGTTCTGTACTCTGCTCATAGTAGTTACTTAGTCCACTTTTGTTCAATATAGAATGAAGTGAGTTAACAGGACACTTGGTTTTCTTTTTCCTTGGCCAAAGTGTATCTTCCAGCTTGTTCCCCATATTGTTCCTCAGGGGACTTGCCTTTTGCTTTCTCATGGGAGAAGTAGGTCATTGAGGACAGAGTGCTAGACTAGAGGGTCTGTATTCAGATCTTGCCTTTGAATCAGCTAGGTGGTGCAAGGCAAGTCACTTCATTGTGTCCTCCATAAAATGAGAAGTTAAATAACTTATCCAAGGTCATAAAGTGAGTTAGTGACTGATCTGGAACTAGATATCACTTATTTCCATAGCAAGTGATAGGGCTAACGGTAATTTTTCCCCTTAATGGTATAGAATTTCTTTCAAATAATGTGGATCACATAGCTCAGAAGATTAGAGTTCATAGGGGGCCTAAGTTGTTTTTCAAAGGCTGTAAAGATCTGTAAATGCCATGGGAAGGAAAGGTCCTCTCTGGTCTCTTGGGAATTACTTGCCAATGGTCACCAGGGGATGAGGTGATACAGTACAAAGGGCCCGGCACAGTCATCTACTATTAGAAAAAGAATTCAAAAGCAATTTCTCTGTTTGATAACTATTAAGTATCTCTCCTTGGTTTGAGTCAGGTAAGGTAAGGGAGGATGTGGGCACCTGGAATTTTCAATCTGTGACCTCATTTAATACTTCATTGCCTTGAATGGAGCCTTTACAAACCAAATCTGTGATTTTGTTGGTGGGAGTATCCTCTCTACCAACACAGATTGTAGCCCTTATATACCCAAATAGATAGCTTTCATGAGTTGCTGTGGCTGAAAAAAAAATAATACTCCAGTGAACAAGCTTCAGAAAAGGAGCCTCTCTCCCTTAACTAAGCTGGTCTTTGGAGGACAGATATACCAATTTGTTGCTGGCCTCAACCTTGAAGCCTTTCTCACCTGTCATAGCTTGGATTCTCCTGAAACAGTCTTTGAGAACCCACCATCCCTCCTGTGCCACAATGGAAGCTTGGGAGAACTCCAGTGAACCACTGATAACCTAAGGCTCATCTAATATATTTTTTAAAAAAACTTGCACCATTTTTTGCAAGCCTGCAAACTTTCCATTGATCCCGTGTAACACACTCAACTTTGATGGCAATGAGCAATGACTTTCAGGATTAACACTCTGAGATGACTATAAATTTCAAAGTATCTTCCTATGGCCTGACTGCACTTAGGGAATAGGTTGAGCTGTTTGGCTCAATAATGAATCAAGTAGAGGGCAGCCTATATTAATGCCATGTCAATTTTATACAAAAAACAATAACTTCTTACCTTGGGTGGTCTGTTGAGTTCTGGGGCAAAAGTAATATTATAATTACATATGTTTTCTTTTGGAGGATCTGGTGCTACAGATGGTGAAGGTTTGATATTCTTAGTGGGTGAATTTTGACCTGGAAGAAATGAAAATTGTTGATTTAGCATTCTCAAGAGGACAAATACCTCTAAATAGGAATGGTTTGTTAGAGTTGGAATGGATGCTTATTACACAAGTGGGACCTTATGAGGAAGCAGCCACTGAAAGTCCTTTACAAATATCTGCCCAATGGCTATCACAGGGCCTGGTGTTCCAAGAGTCCCCGCTGAAAGTGGCAACTACTCACAGAGATAGGAAACATTAAGGTGTTATCAGTCATTCACAAGACGAGATAGCTAAAAAATCTTGAGAGGGATGAAAACTATTTGGGTATACATTATTAATATCAATAACCTGGGAATATAATATATTAAAAGAATATCCCTCTTGGGAAGGAATACTAAAAAAAATCTTATAAAGATGGGAAATAACAAAGAAAACACTGAAATCAGCCACAAGCATTTCTATAGCACTTTAAGACTTGCAAAATGCTTAACACATATCTCTTGTGGTCATGATGACTCTGGAGAGGGAGGGGCAGATGCTATTATTTCCATTTTCCTTTGAGGAAATGAGAGAGGAGAGAGATTAAGTGACTTGTCCATGCCTAAGGTCATACAGCTAGTTAAGTGTGTGAGGTAGCATTTGAATCCAGGTCTTCCTGACTCCTAAGTCCAAAACTCTGTCCACTGCATCACTTAGTGACCCTGGGCAGAATGAATGTAGCAGAGGAAAAGACAGAAGATAATGCAGTCAAAGTAGAAGAAGGAACACAGAAAACAACTGAAGTGGAAAAATTGAATTTGGGTGTAATGCAAGAAAATGTTGGGATTTGAGGGCTGATCTCCCTGAATCACAAAGTTGGAAGGGACGTGAGCAGCTCCTAGTCGAACAAGCACCCCCAAGGAATGGCATAGATCTAGAGTAGGGAGAGGACCATTGAAAATTTGAAGGTCCAAAAACAGCTGTGAGGTGCTTCCCAAAGAAGACCAAGGAACTGAATGCTCTGAGCACAAAGCAGCTGCTTGTCCTCCAAGAAAGGAGCAAGTAATGCACAGGGCCTGGCACAGGGAAGAAGCCCTCCCAGATGGAGGAGGTTGGGGACTGCCTGCACAACACTACTGACATGGGGCATCTGATACATGGTAACAGCAGAGAGGTCTGATGTTTTCTCATGTAAGGCATGACAGAGAACCTTCCAAGATTGGTCCATAATGCATTGTTGGTTCCTAGGCTCCCAGATCTAGAGCAGAAAGGGACTTTGAAGGTTTTCTAACCGGTGGTGTCAAACTCAAATAGAAATGGATCCCTGTGGGTCGCATATTGACCTAGAAATTCTATCATAAATTAACATGATCTATGTTGTATTGGATTTTTATTTATCTTTTTATACATTTCCCAATTATATTTTAATCTGGTTTTGGCTGCACTTGGGAGTTTGGCTAGCCAGGAGTTTGACATCCCGGTTCTAGTTCAATGCTCTTATTTTATAGATGAGGAAACTGAAGCCCAGGGATGAGAGATGACTTGGTCAAGATCACATAGACTCCCTATATCCATTTCTGATGATTCTCATGGACACAAAAAAGACACTAAAAATTAGAAAGTCTTTGGCAATAAACTGAATACCTTTGGCAAAGAATTGGAAACTGCAGGGACTGAGGGGAACTGAGCCCCCATCAGCTGGGGAATGGCTAAACAAGTTGTGATGTATGATTATAATAGAATACTACCGTGCTGTAAGAAATGATGAGGCAGGTTGATTTTAGAAAAACATGGAAAGACTTTCACGAAATAATGCATAGCAAAGTGAGCATAACCAAGAGAACACTGTATACGGTAACAGCAATATTGTTCAAAGAATAACTGGGAATAACAAGTAAATTATTCTGAATATTACAAATACTCAAATCAAGTATAAAGGATGTATGAAGATGCTATCCACCTCCAGATAAAGAACTGATAAACAGAAGCATTCATAGTATGGTTTTACATATATATGTATATATACGCAACATATGATGTGTGTGTGTATAAATCTGTGATAAATGGCGGCCTTCCTCAGTGTAGTGTGAGGAGGGAAGGAAGGAGACAGCTTGGAACTTTAAAAATAACCAAAAAAATTAAATTAAAAAGCTGAAAACCCTAGGGACTATAGGCATAGTGGTTCCAGAGTCAGGAGACTTGGATTTTAGTCTGCGTCTGCTCTGTATGACCTTGGGCAAGTCATTCACCAGCTCTTTTTGAGCCTCAGCTTACCTGTTCATAAAACAAAGGTACTAACCTAAATGGTCGCCAAGGCCCTTTCTGATCCTAAGATTTTACAATTCCACAGTGCTTAAGTACAGGGATATTATATCAAAGGGATTAATCCACTTGGGTTGCAGCAACTGTAGATTTATGCCTCCTGGTGAACTGGCTAGGAGCTTGCAGAGGCCCTGGATCTTAAGAGTGCATGCACATTCTCACGCACCATATTTCCAAAATTTGCATGGGAAATACTTGGCTTCTTTAAAGGTCTGGCCCAGGGGTGGGAAATCTGCAGCCTCGAGGCCACATGTGGCCCTCTAGATCCTGAAGTGTGGCCCTTTGACTGAATCCAAACTTCACGGAACAAATCCCCTTAATAAGAGGATTTGTTCTGTAAAACTTGGACCCACGCAAAAGGCTGCACCCAAGGACCTAGAAGGCCACATGTGACCTCGAGGCCAAAGTTTCCCCACCCCTGGCCTGGCCCTTTAGATCCAGGAGTGCAGGGATTAGGGCCAACTCTAGGAAATATCTGAAAGTTTGTCTTGAGTGTTAGCAGCCTTCCGATTCTGTGGCCCTCCCATCCCTTCAAGTTCCTAATATCCTCAGAGCTCCTTCTCCCAATTTCCATTAAAACTTGCTGTCATGAAAAGTATATGGCATTCATTTATATTTGCTTATAAATGGCTGACAACAGCTCAAAATGTTGCCTCCCCCTATGTGTTTTTAATATGGATCAAAGCTAAAGATACTATGACAGTATTAGACAAAAGGTACTGAAGTTTTGATTGGGGCAGGGGGCCTTCACAGTCTATTGGAACTCATGGTTTATTGAGATGCCTACTATGCCTGGGTATAATGTCAATCCTGCTTTATACTTTGTAAATTCCATAAGAGTATGAGCTTACAGCTGAGAAATTTTATACACACACACACACACACACACACACATAGATGTAACATATATATTACATATGAAAATAATATATTATATACATATATAATAAGAATAGCTCTGGAGAGTGGAAAGTACAATGGACTCAAGAGTCAGAAGACCTGGGTGTGAGTCCCAGAAGCATGACTTCTTGGCCAAATTTTTTTCTTTTATAAGACAAGGCCTATTAGCTTTACCCTACTCTCCTCACAGCTACTACAAAATGCTAACCAAATGGGGATTATTATTGTCATTAATTTAAATAATAGGACAGTTGATAAGCCCAGATTTGAGAGGGTAGGTCTGTCTTACCTCCAGTTTCTATTCCACTCAGCTTTTTAGTCACATCTCCATCAGGCTGTATGAAAGAGCAAGATGATTTATTAGTAATTCAAATCCTGATAAAGACTTTTGCCTTTCATAGGCCAATCAACTAGACGCAGAATTTCTGCTAAGTACCATAGCTTTGGTTTAGGGGCTACCCTAGGTGGGAACTCAATCCCTTCCTGGTCTTTTCAGCTATACTTCAAGTTCCCCAGGGGGTTGGACTAGGCAGCCTCTAAGGTCCCTGCCAGCTCTACCTCCTGTGACATCCCAACAGCTCACAGGGCTGTTGGGGAAAAGTGTGATTTGTAAAACCATAAAACATTTCTGAGTTTGCCACTTATTAGCTATGTGACTTTATCTCAGTTTCCTTATCTGTAAAATGGGGATAAAAATAGTATACCCTCTAAGCCTCTAAATTTCAGAGCAGTTACTGATCTGAACTAATAGAAAGAGGTCCCTCCCACATGGGAGCTCCCTATACACTAATTAAGTCATAAGATGTAGAATATAATATTATATATATATATTATATACACACATATACATATATACATATATATGTATATTACTGTAGGGCTCTACATAGACACGTCAGTATCTCTATATAGCTCATTAGCTATCTCACAGGTTGGTTCCAACATTTATTTAATGCAACAAGCATTTATTAAGCACCAGTTCGTAAGCATTGCAAAGTGGGATAGAAGGGTAGAGAAAACAAAACAAAATTGTCCCTATTCCCATTTAAGGGGCAGTGAACAGGGGACAGGAGAGACAATACAACACCAACAAAGACAACTGTGCACAATAATACATGATAATTTGAAGACAGAGTATTAGCAACTGGGGAGGCATTAGGAAAAGAAAGGAAGTTCAGGGTTCTGGGAGATAGAACCAAGGAAAGGGGAGCTTGGTGGGGTTGAGTTGGAGAGGCAGGCTGGAGGCAGATTGTAGGGGCCTTGAATACCAAAATCAGGAGCTGATAATAATAGCTGGAAAATAGTAAGGGGTCTTTGAAAAGCAAAATGACATGATGGGAGCAATGTCTTAGTGACCAACATATATTAACCTGACAAAGTTCTTACCCTGACGTCAGTAACATCATCCTTATTAATGTCAGCCTGTGAATTCACAGACGTGGCTGACTTCTTGTTCCCAGTCTTTGTACTGCTATGAGAAGGTTGAACAGAGACTGTTGCAAGCTCTGAAGATACCAAAAAGAAATCCCATAAAATTTTAACAATTAGAATATGGAGAGAAAGCCAAGCAGGAAGTCAATCCTATTATTTTTCTAGCTGTCTGAAAGACCTTTATAAGCATCCATCAGATTGACCAGAGGAGCAGAGGTTACAAGGAGTACCAATGGAAGGAATTCCTGCCCACATGACATCATCAACTTAGAGCATTTTTTTTTTTGCAACTTCTCCACTATCTGCTGTTTGGGTCATGATGTACAGACTGAACATATTCTAGCAATGTCATTGTATTGTTAAAAGGCATGATGTTGGGATGTTTGAAATAAGACCATAATATAGGAGATAGGGAGAGGGATGGATTTGGGATTTCACTGGTCTAGGGAATTCCCTCTATTAATACAAGTTGGCATCTTCGAGTCTTAGAGAGTTGCTTAGAGCAGCACTTCTTAAATTGTGGGTTGTGACCCCACATGGGGTTACACCCACAGTATAAGAAGTGCTGAAGGGGTTGTGAGTGGCCTAGAGCACTGAGAGATTGCCACCCAGACCATGTGACAAGCATGGCTTACATTGAGGTCTTCTTGGCTATAAGAACTGGCTATTTACGTGCCATACTACTTCTCACATTGACTCCAACTAACATGTGAAGATGGGAAAGTAACCATTCCTTTACATTCAGGAGGATTTGAAGTCTGATTATAGAAATTGGTTCAATTGTGGTCTAAGAGAGATTTGATAAAAACAGGCTACTACCAAAAGGCAAAATACTCAAATGTGTTCTGTTTCTGTTATTTAGTCTAAGAATAAAAGGAATGAGGGAGAAGATCAGGTTGGCTATTTCCCTCTATGATCAGGTTCCTTCCCAAATTCTTCCCTGGGTATGGTACAGTGTCCTCATGTGTCCACTGAGAGTACACTTTGGTTATGTGACTCTCCTGGGCTCAAGGTGCTAGAAACACTAGCAGACACATAAAGCTTTGATGTTTACAATTTATTTTATGTATCTTATCTCACTGGATTGTCATAATAACCCTGTGAAACAGGATCATTCAGTGCTAGGTTTGGAGGGGGTTTTAGAGATCTGGAGTCTAACCCCCTCATTTGACAGAGGAGGAAACTGAAGGCCAGAGGAGGTGTGGGATTTGCCCAAGATCACACAGGTAACAAGTGGCAGAGGCAAGCCCTGAACTCAAGTCTTCTGGTTCTCAATCCACTATTCTTTCTTGTAGGCCATGATTCTTTCATCTTCCATTTTACAGAAAAGGTAACTGAGCAAGGTAGCTCAAGAAGTATCTTATTTTTCCAGAAGAAGAAACTTGGGCCCAGTGAGGGAGAACAACTTGGCCAAGATGACTGAGCTGAGATTTGGTCCTGGGTCTCTGACTCTTTGCTCGGTGCTCTGCTCTACATTGATCTGTCTTAAGACAGGCTCAGAACTCAGCAGCTATGTTTTGGTGATGAGAGCTGAAAGCAGAAGAGCCAAGGGAAAGGAGAGTTCAACAAGAGGAGAAAGTAGGTGGTGATAAGGTGACTTTTGTATGGGATCTTTTCTCCCAGCCCCAATCTGAGAACAGAGAATGGTGAGGTGGGAAAGGATGACAGCTAAGGAGAGAACACAGAAATGGTGCATTTCTTTCAGAACCATTTACGATGATAAACTCAAAGACTTTAGACCTACAAGAGACCTTAGAGATCATTTGGTCTACTTGCCTTCTCCCACCCCGAAAGTTTAACAGATAAGAAAACTGTGGTCAAGAGACTAAGTGATTTGTCTAAAGTCCCATGTCTGGTAAATGGTAGCCAGGATTTGAAGCCATGCCCTCTGACTAAATCCAGCAACCTTTCCATCACACAGTTTTCCACTACATCATTTATAGGGAGCCTAACCCAGATGGAGTAAGAAAGTAATTGTAGCAGTACAGGGAGCAAAAGGACAATTCTGGATAGAAAGTACTAGAGAGTCAAAATAAAATTCTGTCTTGATTATGGAGTTTGTCAACAGGAATTACCACTTAGTGTGCTAGAGAAAGCATGGTGTTGGTAGAGAACCTGGGCTCTGCTTCCTACCAGGGATAGATACTGCCTGGCTGTGTGACTTTGGGCAAATCACTGCCCCTCCCTGGGCTCAGTGTCTGCCTCTGTAAAATGAGGGAGTTGGATTAGATGATTTCCAGTGTCCCTTCCATCTCTAACATCATTTGATTTGGGGATCTGAGGAGAGGAAAAGAAGGGAATGATGTTAAACTAAAACACAGGCAAGAAAATCTGGCTGACTAGAGCACAGAGAATAGAAGGAAATAAACTGGATGGCCTGGGTCAGCTAGAATGGCAGAGAGGGCCAATCAAAAGTAAGATGTCCTTTTTCTCCTAATTGAGCATTTAAAAGTCCATTGGGTTTGGAGTCATGCTAGACCTTGGTTAAGATTTTGGCTTGAATGTTTATTTCCCCTCTATGTCCTTGGACAGATCCAAAGGTTTCACTTCCCTCTTCTGTAACATGAGGGGGGAGGCCTAGATGAAAGGCTTCTAAGGTCTTCTCCAGATCTAACATTCTATGATTCTAATGAAACCACTTGCAAAAAGGACCACTTTGGGAGACAGTGTTTTGTTGATTCTGTAAATATGGTAGGATTCTACGTGTACTTCCCTTTACGTCTGTGAATCATTCAGTGAAAACATCCACATGAAATCCTCATGAAGTCAGTGAGGATATAAAATTCATTTCAAAACATGGATGAAAGATTTTTACCCACCTAGGAAAGTAATCTCTTTACAATTTAATTGAGGATTTTCTTTTAATCATTTGGCAAGTTACATATCTTTTTCATAAATGCAAACAAAACCTTTCCCTCAAAAGTAGGAAAGGAAGGATAGCTGAGGCATTAAAAAGGGGCATTCATTTGGGGAACAGGCTTGGAATCCCAACTCAGGTACTTTATTAACTGTGTGACCTTGAGCAAATCACTGTCCCTTTGAGCCATGGTATCATCATTTGTGAAATGGACATGATATTTGCACTACCTGCCTCTTGGGGAAGGCAGCTGGAAAAATTCAGTGAGATAAGTGGTGGATATGAAACCACTTTGTAAACTCTAAAGCACTGTATGCAATGGAATACTGTACTAGTTTTATGTATTATATATATATATTTTATAATATATATCATTATATGTCAGTGTCTATAACCATTATGCAGTGTATATTATAGTGTATGTGTGTTTATCCTCCATGTATACTAGACATGTTAGGTCCCAAACTTTAAATACATAGCAGGAAGCAGTCAGGAGGGGTGTAACTGAGGTGGAGGCCTGGCCCTCACAGGCTCTATAGTGGCCACCAGAGAATACCAGGGAAAACAGGATTTATGTCCTCAGCTTTTGCTCAAACTATTTCACAATCATTTTAGTATTTCTTTTTCAAGATATTTCATTACTTTTAAATCTTCGAGACGTTTTCTGTTCAGATGTTTTGGTGTTTTCATTCTTTTTCTTTTTCTTCTTTGGTGAAGCATCTTGTAGAAAGATAGTGAGAAAAGTTCTTTTACAATGGTGAAGGCCAAATAATCTATTCTCTAGTCTCCTTTTATACCCAAGTGAACACTGATTATATCTACCTGCCCTGGCAGGGGGTAGGATGGGGAAGGAGGGGGAAGGAGAAAGAGGTTTGGAGGTGGAGAGAGAGAAAAACAGTGCCAGAGCCAGATAGCGAATGAGAGAGAAGGAAAAGAGCCAGAGAGAGAAGGAGAGAGCATGAGACAAAGAGAGAAAGAGAGAGAAAGAGAGAGAGAGAGAGAGAGAGAGAGAGAGAGAGAGAGCATGAGGAAGATAATGGGGAAGAGAGACTGAAAGAGAGAGAACAAGAGAAACACAGATCATGAGAGACAGAATGAGATAGAGAATGAAAGAATGAGACATGAGAGGCAGGAAATGAAAGAATGAGAGAGGTAAAGAGTCTGAGGCAGAAAGACTGAAAGAGAACAAAAGAGAGAATTAGAGACAGAATGAGAAAGAATGCAAGAGAGACAGAAGGAGAAACACTTGGTGTGAGAGAGTGAGAGAACAAAAGAAAAACAGAGTGTGAGACTGTGAGAGACAAAGTAAAAGAGAGAATGGGGGAGAGAGGGAATGAGAGATAGAGAAGGAGGGAGAGATGGGAAGTTTGAGAAACAGAGAGGAAAAGATAGAGTAATAGAGAGAGAGAACAAGGGAGCAAGACAAAGAATGAGAGACAGGATGAGGGAGAGTCAGAGACAGAAAATCAGAGAGGAAAGTGGGAAAGAGAGAAGAGACAGAATGAGAAAGAAAATGAGAGAGAATAAGAGACAGAACAAACAGAAGAGAGAAAGAATAAGAGAGGAGAGAAAGAGAATGAGAGACAGAACAAGGGAGAGAGATGGAAACACAGAAAAGGGACATAATGAGAGCAACAGAGAATTAGAAAGTAGACGTAGAATGAGAGAGAGGAGAGAGAATGAGAATACAGGAGTGAACAAGAAAGAAAAGGAGAGGGGGTGGAGCCAAGGTGGCAGAGTAGAAAGACAATCTGCTCTAGCTCTCCTCTCATAACCCATAAAATACCTGTAAAAAATGACTCTAAACAAATTCTAGGGCAGCAGAAACCACAAAATGACAGAGTGAAACAGGTTTCCAGCCCAAGAGAGCCTGGAAGGCCGACAGAAAAGGTCTATCACACCAGGCTCAGAGCAGAGCACAGCCCAGCCTTGGCCACGGAGCCCAGCACAGACAGGACTGGAGCAGGTTTCAGGGTGTGGAATTCCAGGCAGTAGCTGTGGTTCCCAGATTTCTCAACCAAAAAATGCCAAAGACAACTTCAAAGATCAGTGAGAAAGCTGTTTTACCTGGGTGAGAGGGGAGCAAGGTCGGGCCATGGCCCCAGGGCAGTAGCAGCCACTGATGCACAGCATCCACTTTTGGAGCCCTCAGCCTAAAAACCCTGTGGGAATCAAGCCACTGATCTGGGTCTCAGCCCTGAGTGGTGGTCTTGGAGTGAGGAGGAGCACTGGCACCGGTGTGGCAGAGCTGGCAGAGACTCTGGAGAGGGAATCCTACTCTCAGATCCTGGACAGAAAAGAGTACTTGTGGTTGCTCCCAGACCAGATCACAGGCCAGGAGAGGAGTAAACTCCTCTCCCTTGATTGTGCCACCTTGGAGGAACTGAGAACTTACAGGTCCCTAGAGTATGCCCTCCACTTGACAAAGGACTCAAAAGTCAAGTAACTGGCTGGGAAAATGCCCAAAGAAGGAAAAAAAAGACTATATATAGAAGGTTACTTTCTTGGTGAACAGGTATTTTCTTCCATCTTTTTCGATGAGGAAGAACAAAGCATACCATCAGAGGAAGACCTAAAAGTCAAGGCTTCTACATCCAAAACCTCCAAAATAAATATGCAGTGGTCTCAGGCCATGGAAGAGCTCAAAAAGGATTTTGAAAATCCAGTAATAGATGTAGCAGGAAAATTGGGAAGAAAAATGAGAGTCATGCAAGAAAATCATGAAAAGTGAGTCAACAGCTTGCTAAAGGAGACTCAAAAAAATGCTGAAGAAAATAATACCTTTAAAAATAGACTAACCCAAATGGCAAGAGGTCCAAAAAGCCAATGAGGAGAAGAATGCTGTAAATAGCAGAATGGGCCAAATGAAAACGGAGGTTCAAAAGCTCACTGAAGAAAATAGTCCTTTAAAAATTAGAATGGAGCAGATGGAAGCTAATGACTTTGTTAGAAACTAAGAAATTATAAAACAAAACCAAAAGAATGAAGAAAAAAAAGAAGACAATGTGAAATATGTCAATGGAAAAGCAACTGACCTGGAAAATTGATCCAGGAGAGATAATTTAAAAATTATTGGTCTACCTGAAAACCACAATCCAAAAAAGTGCCCTTCCAAGAAATTATCAAGGAAAACTCCCCTGATATTCTAGACCCAGAGGGTAAAATAGAAATACAAAGAATTCACTGATCACCTCCTGAAAGAGATCCCAAAAGGAAAACTCCTAGGAATACTGTAGCCAAATTCCAGAGTTCCCAGGTCAAGGAGAGAATGTTGCAAGCAGCTCGAGAGAAGTGGTTCAAGTGTTGTGGAAATACAATCAGGATAACACAGGATTTAGCAGCTTCTACACTAAGGGATCGAAGGAATATGATATTCCAGAGGTGAAAGGAGAAAGGATTAAAACCGAGAATCATGTACCTAGCAAAACTGAGTATAATACTTCAGGGGAAAAAAATGGAATTTCAGTGAAATAGAGGACTTCCAAGCATTCTTGTTGAAAAGACCAGAGCTGAATAGAAAATTTGACTTTCAAATACCAGAATCAAGAGAAACATGAAAAGGTAAACAGGAAAGAGAAGCCTTAAGGAACTTATTACAGTTGAACTGTTTACATTCCTACCTGGAAAGATGTTATTTGTAACTCATGAGACCTTTTTCAGTATTAGGATAGAGGGAATATATATAAATATATATATATATGTAGTGTATATATATATGAATATACATATATGTAGGTGTGTATGGGTATGTATGTGTATATATGTGTAGGAATGTATATGTACATGTGTGTATGTGTATATGTGCACGTGTGCATGTGTGTGTGTGTGTATGTATGTATATCTATATTGACAGAGGGCACAGGGTGAGCTGAATATGAAGGGAGGATACCTAAAAAAATAAAATTTACTGTTGAAAGGAATGTACTAGGAGTAAGAGAAAGGGAGAGGTAGAATGTAGCAGATCATCTTACATACAAGAGGGAAGAAAGGGCTTCTACAATGGATGGGAAGGGCAGGGGAGATGAAAGGAAATTGAGCCTTACTCTCATGGGATTTGGCTTATGGAGGGAATAACACACACTCCATTGGATAAGGAAATCTATTTTACCCTACAGGAAGGCAAGGGGGAAGGGCATAAGAGAGGGAAGATAGTAGAAGGGACAGGGAATTGGGGAATTGGGGAAAAAGATAATCAGAAGCAAACACTATTGTGAGAGGATAGGTCAAGGGAGAGAATGGAATAAATGAAGGGCAGGATAGGACGGAGGGAAATGTGGTTAGTCTTTTACAACATAACTATTATGAAAGTGCTTTGCATTGTTACACATGTGTGACCTATATTGAATTGCTTGTTTTCTCAATGAGAGTGGGTGAGGAGGGAGGGAAGAAATATGGAACTCAAAGCTTTAAGAAGCAATGTTAAAAATGGTTTTAGCATGCAACTGGAAATTAAGCTATACAGGCAATGGTGTATAGAAATCTATTTTGCCCTCCAGGAAAATAGAGGGGAAGGGGGATGGAAGAAGGGTGGGTAATAAAAGGGAGGACAGGCTGGAAGAAGGGGTGGAAGGGATGTCCTGGGGTTGAGGGTAGGGAAAGATGGGGAGAAAATTTTGAATTCAAATTCTTGTGGAAGTGAATGTTAAGAACTGAAAAAATAAATTATATATTAAAAGGGAAAAAAAAGAAAGAAAAGGAGAATAAGAGAAAAGTGAGAGAGAACTAGAAAAAGGAGAGAGAGAGAATACAAGAGAGATACAGGAAGCAAAAGAGATGGAGTGAGAGGAGGATGTTTGGAGAGGGAAAGAGGGAGGAAGAGAGAGAAGGGGAGAAAAACGGAGAAGAAAGGGGAAAAGCAAGGGAGAGAGAAAAGAAAGGAGGAAAGAGGGGAGAGAAAGAGAAAGAAAGATGAAACGAGGGAGAAAGAAGGGATGGAGATCAAGTGAGGGACAGAGCAATCAAGAGACAGTGAGAGCAAGAGAGACCCCAAAGCGAGACTGAGCCTCAGAGCCTGGAACAGATCCAGAGGAATAAACTGATCAGTGGCTTGCACCCAGCTACCTTGTCTTCTAATCTCATCGCTTTCAAACAATGTCTCTTCTGTTTTATATTCCGATGGTATTTTCTCTGTTTCTTCTTTTTTAAAGCCATTCCCTTGCATTTTCTGCAAGTGATACGCCATTTTTTTCTCAAGAAGTGCTTGTTTCTAAAACGTTTAAGAAAATACATTTTTAGCGTCAACTTTCCATTTTCTAATGCAAAATTCCTTTTGTCAAAAAGTGGTATTTGTTCACTATGCTTTTGCTCCCAAATTTCCTAAGCTCCACCTAGGGCAAGGCTGAGAGCAGCATGCTGGCTATGTAGGGAAGCACCGCACCTTTTGCTTCAACAAGGATAAAATATAAGTAGCAGTCAGATGGACTTAAGTAACTGGACCAAGGCCATCCAGGTCTTTGGAATTTGAGACCTGGGATTTGAACTCAGGTCCTTTAATCCAAACCCAGTGCTCTTTCCTAGTGGAAAAGCCATGCTCTCTTGTTGTCTGCCCTGGTCCATCATGTAAAGCATCCATTGAAAGTTATGCTAAGACGAGGCCCCTGTGATCTAAGCAAAGTTTAGGGCCAAGTCATACTTGTAGGGTCCCACCAGAATGGAGCACATTCTGTAGGGCTGCTCTGGGACACAGACTGGGAAGAGATTGCCTTTGGGAGGTGGCAATGGCAAGACGAGCATGTCAAGTTGTCTTCCCCTTTTCCTTCCTCCTTTGCTCTGAAAATGATTTAAACCAGGGATTCTTAAGCCAGGTCTGTAAGCTTTTGTTTTTCCAATGACTTTCAATAACTTTATTTCAACAAAATCAGTCTCCTTTGTACCCTTGCACGTTCTCCTTTATGCATTTATAAACATGATTCCAAAAAGGGCCTATAGGTTTCATTAGGCTGCCAAAGGAAACCACAACATCACAAAGGTTAAAAGTCCCCAATTTAAACAAATGCCAACTGCTGCTTGTAGCTGTCACCCTCCTCTGTTTTTTCTTTTTCTTTGTATCCTCAGTTCTTAGCCCAGCGTTTGAAATATTTTATAGCAGCATACTACTAATTGCTGTTTGTCCTTCATTCTGGAAGAGGACCAATGACATTGGCAGGGTGACGTCTTGACTTGCAAGCAAATTGGATTTAAGTGAGGCAGGGCTGTGTAAAGTCTTCAGCCTCACTTTCTCCTGCAGGGTCATCTGAGTCCAGAGGACAGACACAGGTCAGAACTGGAGATGACTCCCTACTACTAATCAAGGTTTATTGAATGCCATCTATTGACTCAGAAGTCATATATTACTTGCAGGCAACATAGCATAACGCAAAGAATCCTGGATTTGGACTCAGGAGCCCCAAGTTTAAATCTTGGCTCTGATGGTTAGTAACTGATCATATGATCTGGTTGCTTCCCTTCAAGAGGCCTCAGTTTTATATCTGTAAAATGGGGATTATAATGTTTTTACTACCAACTTCACAGGGTTGTTAGGTGTCAAGTACTTTGAAAACCTTAGAGTACTCCAAAAATGAGAATTATTATTTAGGTGAGAATTTATGGACAAAGAAAGAGTATCTGAAATTTTAGCCTAATATTAGTACCAAAGGAAACATTTGGGAGGAAAATACTGAGAACATTTCTCTCTAAAACCTCTGGGCCTAAGAAAAGCAGCTGTGTTATTTTCTCTCTAGACTTTTCAGATTTTGGTGATTGTACACATAATTCATTTACATATGGGAAAGTCAAAAGCGATCCTCTTACAATGGGTATTGATGTGGGGGCGTGGGGAAGAGAGGGAGATGGAGAGAGACAGTAGTCAGAATGAGACAACCAGACAGAGAGCGAGTGCTAGTGCGTCTCACCCATATGGTTGTAAACTTTGGCAACTGCCTGTCTTTGGGGATAACAGACCCTAGTCAAGTCCATACGATCAAAGGATGTGATGGCTTGTGACAAAGAACAGAGTATTCTCTGTAGTGAGTCACAGTTATAGGCAACATCCCCTCTGTACCTTCCTGTCACTCTCCTCTCGACTTCTCCTGCGTTGTTCCTCGACCCGAGCTTCTCTTTTAACTTCTTCTCCAATTCTGGTCAAAAGTAACATCTCCTTTGCTTTCCATTCCTAGAGAGTAGGGTTTATTGTATACAACATGGCCTTTTAGTTTTCACTACAACTGTGTTTTTGCAATATGATACCCACTTGCCCACCCCACCCTCCACTGGACAAAGTAGCAGGCATTCACAGACTGGACCTAAAGGATATCAGTGAGGGCAGAGCAGCTCACCCAGTGAATGTGAAAGAGAGACTGTCTCCCACACTTCTGCGCACTGGCAACCTTCCAATGGCCCAGCTGTGGATGGATGCATTTGAAGGGGCTTAGGGCCAAAGCAGCTCTTTCATCACTGGCAGCTCAGGCTGTCAACAGTACAAAGTTCAGGCCCAAGTAAGGCTGAATCATGAAACCTAATAAGGGGCTGGAGGGAACGGTTTTGCTCTTCCTCATCCAAGAGAGCCTGTGGTCAATGTTCTTTCAATGAGTTGCACAATGCTTTGCACCTACTAAGTGCTTCTTGAGTGCTTTTGTGTTCATTCATTTCATATGTACACTTTAGGAGAAGGGAGGAAAAGTTTCACTTAAAAAAATAACATTGCTCTGCGTTTCAGGGGAGTTGGGAAGATGAGCAGAGCAGAACGACCGTTCTAACCTCAGAAAGCCCCCCGAGGTACATCCATAAAGTACAGACTTGTGCTCAGCCTGAGCTCATTCCTGGACTCCAGTCTTCTCACATGGTAATAAAAGGGCGAAGAGGGAAGAGACAGATGGAGCAATCATGAAGGAACTCCAAAGAGGAGGTCATGAAGCTAAGGGTGCTTGAAAATTCATTCAATCCTGACATTTAATAAATGCCTTCAACGTGCAATAGATTGTGTTAGGCACAGAGGGGAGATACACGGGCAAAGGCGGCATCGTCTCTGCCCTGTAGTCTAGGAGGGAGATAATCCATGTACAAGAATACAAAATTGAAGGTTACAGGAGGTGATCAGAAGGAAAACAATGGCAAGTATCTTCACTTGTATCTGGTCCTATTCCCAGCATCTCTTGCATCTGCCCCATCTCTCTAGGTGCGCTGCCTTTGCCACGGGTGCCTTCAATATCATTTGCTTGGATTAGTGCTTAGTCTCTCTTCCCCCCTTCCAAACCATCCTCCATATTCTTATGCATCCATCTGGCTGTCATTCTGCTTCAAACCCTTCTGGGACTCCTTATGTGCCTGCCAGGCAAAGTTTCAACTTCCAATCCCATCCATCAAGACTCCTCCCCCCACCTTGGCCGTCATCTGGTACCACCCTTTCCTTTTCAGTCTTATCTCACTTGGGACTCCAGACAAAGTGTCCTCTTCACCTTCCCAAGAGCAGGCCTTGTGTTCCCCTGCCTCCAGGCCTGCTCACATTGTCCATTCTAGATGGAGTGCCTTTCCTTGACTGGTTAGCCTTTAAGCCTAACTCCACTGTCGTTTCCTCTGCAAAGTCATTAGTGAGTGATCTTTCCCCTCAGATCTCACATTTATCATGTATTTATATTGTAGTTATCTGTCTCATTCTCCTACTAGATTATAAGCTCCGTAGAGATGGGACAGATTTGACAGGATCATACAGGAACAGGAATATCATAGGATGAGGGCATCTCAGATTCTGTCTAGTCTCTCTCTTTCATTTTACAGGGGAACAAACTGAGGCCCAGGGAGGGGAAATGATTTGCCCAAGTCACACAGGTGGTGAGTAGCAGAAGTATGACTGTATCTAGGTCCTCTGCCTCCAAGAGCCAGTGCTCTTTCCACTGTGACCCACTGCCTTCTTACTTCCTCTTTTCACTCCCTAGGACCTATCACAGTACTCTTATGTGCAGCGTTTGTTGCCTGCCCCATTTTCAGTGTCTCTTCTCACCTCTTCGATCTTCCTCCGAAGACTTAGTTTTCTTCTTGTCTGCTCCCTCTGTCTTTTCTCTTCCTCATTCATCCGGATGAGATGTCGTTCCTCAGCAGAGCGCTCAAGCTTCTCCAGTTCCTTGCTGATCATATCTAAATATCTTTGGGCACAAATACAAATGAGCAAGTAAAGGTCAGCTGGGCACCTAACAGGGCAGCATTTCAGAGTCAACAGTGCTAGCCCTAACCATCTTGTTAATTGACTTCTCTTCCCTAAATGAACAGAAATGTACAAGTAACTCTTACACGGTCCTCTTTCTTGTCCTTTTTTTATATATTCTCATGTTTGAATTTATTGATGATTAATTTCACAATAAAATTTTTTTAAAGAAATGAATATAGAGCAGGTTTCATGACTTTGCTAATACCTTACCAACACCTGTTTGGCTTTTGTTGTTGATGCTGTCCACAGCATGGATCTGAAACACAAGCCAAGGGGAGGCCTACCTGTGCCTTATTAAGCGCTCTTGGTCCTGAACAGACCGTGTGCCGTCTTGTAAGAGCCATTCTCTGAACTGTGCGGCATCTCTGCTGTCTGGGATTTGATTGTGTTCCTGGAGTCTGGTGACTTGTTTTTCAAGCATTTTCTAAAAGGAAATTGAATGATGGGTTAAGAATTTCATGTGTAACATTTATATGTGCCATTTGGGTTGGAGAGAGAAAACTGTACCCCATCTATGGTTAAGAAGTCAATCATACTACATTCTGACTCAAATGACCCAAAAGGATGTACTGTCGGGACACCAAAGCCAAATGTCTCTATCCAAGCAGGTGGCAGAGAAAGACAGGAGAAAGGATAAAAGATTAGGACATTCCCCCACTCTGGGGACACTGCTGTTTATGACCAGCTTCCACACTATGGGGCAGCCCCTTTCATTTTCACCCAGCTTCATTGACCCTAGAAAGGTGACAAGGTGTATGTATGTATGTGTGTATGTGTATGTATGTATATGTGTATATAATATACACATACATGCATACACAGATGCATACACACATATACAAATACAAACAGAAACACATGTACACATACATATATACACAAATACACATATGTACACAAATATACGTATACATACAATATAACAACTAGTCTGGTATGGCTGGAAAGCTAGAAAGGGAGGGCAGTACCAGACCACAGAGGGCTCTCAAGAAGACCTTTAGCGGGGAGCAAGCATGGAACTGCTGAAGGGTTTGAAGCAGAGGAGTGCCATGGTCAGATCTCAGCAAAAAAAGCCATCTTGAAGTAGTGTGAAGGATGGTTCAAAGTGGGGATGGAGTGAAGATGGGAAAACCTGTCAGGAGGCTATTGCAGTGGTACATGTAGGTGCCAATACGGGTTAATACCAGGGTGGTAGCAGTGGAACTAAAATAAAAGATAGATGTGAGAGGTTAACAAAAGGAAAAAGTCAAAAGTTACCCTAAGTTTTCAAATCTAGGAGACTGTGTTAATTGTAGAACAAAGATGAAAGGAAAAGCAGGTTGTAAGAGAAACAAAATCCAAACTCCACGTGGAAGGTGGCAGAATTAGTTGGTGTTTGTCTAACTCAGAGCTTCTTAACCTTTTCCTGGGATCCCTTTGCCAGTCAGCCTGGTAAAAGCTATGGACCCCCTCATAGAATTGCATTTTTTTAAATTCATAAAATACATAGGAGTACAAAGGAGCCAATTTTATTGAAAAATGGTTAGGTAACTGTCTTCAACTGTACTGGAATCCAGTTACAGAATGTGGGGATTTCTAGGAGGAGAGACAAGAAGGCACCTGGAGAGAAAGTTCTGGGACTAAAAAAAGTCAGGGCTGGAGAGACTGGGGAGTGTGCTACAGAGAGGTGATACCTGAAGCCATAAGGGAGAGAGTGTGTGGAGAGAAAAGAGTCAAAGAAAGAGCCTTGGGGAAAACAATGATAACATCACAAAGAGATTGGGCAGAGGAGCAGAGAAGGGATTCCTTGACTACAACCAGGAGAATGAGATACAGAAGTAAACTTCAGCAGCTGAGGCAGATAACTCAAATCCTTTTTCCCCCCAAACTCTCCCAAGTGGAATTTCTTAAAGACACGAGAGAAAATTAATTTAGATCTTTTACTTACTTGTTCTCTTATATAGTTTCTTTCAAAGTCTAATTTGAGGCTTGTTAGATACTGTCGGTATTTATTGAACTCTCTCAAAGTGCATATAACCTAAAGAAGAAAATACAGAAATTGAAAGGTATTATTTCTATAATAGACACTTCCCCCCAAATATAACAGTAACACACTTCAGGGTCAGTGGTGAAGGTAACAGTTTTAGACAGCTGTCTATATTGACAAGCAATTCCTATCCCCACAATAGATGAGTGAATGCCCTTAGCTAATAAGGAACATCTGGTGATGATAACAACCACCACACACACACACACACACACACACACACACACACACACACACACACACACACACACACCCACACCCACACCCACACCCACACCCACACCCACACACACACACACACACACACACACACACACACACACACACACACACACTCTCTCTCTCTCTCTCTCTCTCTCTCTCTCTCTCTTTCTCTCTCTCTCTCTCTCTCTCTCGATGAGTAGATTTGTAAAAATGAAACAAAATACCAATGAGAAACTAAACTCAATGCAAATATACTCTACCAGGTTACATTCTGTTCTGGGAACCTTTTCCTTCTAGATTTTTAAAAGAATCCAGAGACGATTCCTCTGAATAGTGCCAATAATGCTCACATCTATAATCGTGGGAAAGCCCTGCAGTGCAGTTGAAAGAAGATATCCTTGGAGTAACTCATCATTTTGAAATGGACCAAAGAGATCATCTAATCCAACTTCCACCTGAGTGGAAGTCAGAGAACTGGAAGGAGACCTGTGCGCTGCAATAAGAAAAGTAGAAAAGAAACCTGCCGCTAATTAGATCGAATTAGATCAGATCTTGCTTGTAATTGAATTCCTGCTTGAGACCTTCACCAGAAAGCTGCCCAGAGCAGTTTCTGTTTGCTCACCAATCTCAGATGCTGATCAAAGGCACCTGGAGGAGATACGGCATTATTCTATTGGAAGAAAAGGCAAAAAGAAAGCAAGCTTTGTTCAGTGGCTGAGCCTCTAACAGCAAAAAGGCATGTCCTGTTGGCAGTAGGTGAGCCATAAAGGACTGAGGACCCAGCTTCAAATCCTGTGGGCAGCAAGAAGAACTGGGAAGTATTCTGTGGAGAGCATGCTATGGTTGTATTTCTGCTAGTAGCAAATAACAGCTGGTCTCTGTCCTAGAACAGATGAACAGACTTAAGGAATAAAGCTCTACACTTTAGGTTTGCAGAGAATGAAATCTCTTTTGAAAAGGGAGGGATAGCCTCAAGGAGGAATTGGAGAAAAATACGTGAAAGAGGCAGTAGGAAATCCCAACCTGAGTGAGGAAGGTGGTGGAAAAATGTGATCCAGAGAAAGAAATAAAGAAGGATCTTTGAATGTTTGGAGCTAAGTAAATAGGGATGGGATTCTTTCCATGGAAGAGAAGACTGGCCCCTGGCTCCTACATGGCCAGGAGGAAGCCACTTCCTGAGTTCTAAGGTTTAATGATGCTCCTCAGGGGCCACGAGGAGAGAGGCATCCAGTAGTGGTCAGAAGGAGCAACAAATGATGCTTGATGCTGCATCTGGCCTTCTGTTGAGAAGTACTGAGGTGCCTACCTGTTGAGCTGACAGGAATCCTAGGCATGGATCCTGGATGGAACAGGGTTGTCTGGAGAGCTGTCCAAAGTAACTGCTCCCTGTCATCCCTGGTGAGTCTCTGTGGACTGATGGAAGAGTCACCAGGAAGACTATGAAAGACTGGCCAAGAAACTGGATCTTGGGGACCCAGCTGGACTTTTCATCATTGCTATTGACTGAAAGTAGGGATTTCAGAAGAGAAAGGTGGATCTGGGGAGTGAACATCCCACTAAGAAGATGTCAGAGAACAGGGTGTGAATTTTTAGGCCACAATTTAAAATATACCTTACTTAGAAGGAACAAAACGGATAAAAGCAGCGGGCAAGTCATAATGCATATGAAAGAGCTCTATCCAGGTGAAGAACACGAGGAGGAAAGCATGGTAGAACACATTTGGTTTGGGCTCAGTGAAGGGAAAAACAAGTGATGTGTTGTTGTGGTTGTAGCATAAATAAAGGTCATTTAGATCAAAATGGGGAGGGGGTGTTGGTTAGAAGAAAACCCTTGGGAAACCTGGCCCAGAAAGAGTGATTGAAGGGAGGTTTCCAAGCACAGACTGTAAAACCTCTGGTCGGTAATGCTGTAGAAGAATTTTTTGTCAGGTACAAGCTGGACTAGATGGCCTACGAGATCCCATGTGACTTTGAATTCACTGAATTTAGTTCAACAAAATATTGAATAAAATCAAATTGAATCTAACCGCCCCTCAGAATCATGAATCATCTAGCCTCAGCCTGAGTACCTCTGGTGAGGAGAATGAAATGCCTCACAAAGCAGCCCAGTCTGTTTATTCTAGAATGGTTTGAGTTGTTGAGAAAGTGTTTTTTTTTTAAATCAAGCTAACCTCTGTCTTTGGCACTTCTATTGCACTGCTTGGTCTCAATAAAGCTCTCAGGGGCCAAGAAGAATAAGTCTAATTACTCTTTTTGGTAATAGCCCTTCAAATATTTGAAGATGGTGAGTTTTTCCTTTGGTGCTATCTCCCTCCATTACGTGTACTCTTTTCTAGCTTTAAATTGACTGAGATTACAGAAAGACTAATGCCCAAAGAGAAAGGGTAATGTAAGAAACATGAAGTAATCTCAGAGACAATAGGTCAGGATTTGTCTGGTTTCTCTTGACCCAAACATTGGGGCGGGGAGGGGTAATATGTGTAGTCACTCACTAGGTACTTACTACCCAACTGAATAACAGATGAGTGAGCCCTGAGCATCAAGTGTCAACCATGTCAATAAAACATTTATGTGACTAAAAAAAAAGTGACAACCCACTTTGTTATTGCTGGTGATGTGGCCTCCTTTCCTTAATTTCTTCAAGATATCTTTACGCTTGTAGTAGCCACTTAAATGAGGGTCATGTAGGTTTTTGTATCTGGTTTCTAGTAGCCGACCATAAGGATCATTTAGGTTAAAACCATAAGAGGGCTGAAAAAGCTGGAAACAGAGTTAAAAATATTAGTGACAGAAGATTGGTAAAATGGCACTTTGAATTAACAGCATTACTGAAATGACATGCACTGAGAATAAAACATGCAACTGAAAGAACTCGGATCAATGCAGTGAACCAATCATAACTGATGGTAATGCCCATCTTCCACCTCTCAGAAGTGGTGGACTGCAAGTGCAGAAAAAGGCATTCATTTCTGACATCACCATTGTGATTTGTTCTGCATGACTACTTATTTGTTTACAAAGAAGGGATCTACTGGGGGTAAGGGAGAGACAGTGATATTAAAAAAGAAAGAAATGGTTTGAGTAAGAACCCTCTGCTTCTTTTCCCTTCTTTCTCCCCACAGAGCTTCTTTCTCCCGTGTAATCACCATCACCATACACTGAGCACTGACCAAAGAGGGAAATGAGAGAAGGGAGAGAGAACAGGACAGGTAGGTAGCTGTTGCCCTCTTCTTTCCCGTCCTCCACTCTGCCTCACCACTGTGGGAAATGATGAAGGGATACCATTGCTACACCTTCATAATCTGAAAATGAACAAGAACCTAGAGTCCACTGTGGTTCAAGAATACAGCGTCCATGAAAACAGAAAGAATAAAAGCCAAATGCCATTGTTAGGAATCAGAGAGTTACCCTGGAATCTCATCCAGAGCAGGAACCTTCATCCCTTCCTTCAGACCTGCTGCCAGGACATGGGCCAAAGAGTTCACACCAGTACGCAGTGGCCTTCCATGTACTGAAGGACCACTTGTCAACAGTATTTTACATGAATAAAATGCGTGCTGCTTTCTTTTTCTCTCTCTCTCTCCTTCTCTGTCTCTCTCTCCTCTTTTCTGTCTCTTTTCTGCTCTGTTTCTCTGTCTCTCTCCTTCTGTTTCACTCCTCTGTTTCTCTCTCCTTTGTCTCTGTCTCCTCTCTCTCTGTCTCTCTCCCCTTCTATCTCTCACCATATCTGTCTCTGTCTTTTCTCTCCTCTCCTCTTTCCTTCTATGTCTCTTTCCCTTTTCTCTGTCTCCATGTTTGTCTGCTCTCCTTATCTCTCCTCTCTCCTTCCCTCTCTTTCTCTGTCTCCTTCTCTGTTTCTGTCTCTTCTTCCCTCTCTCTGTCTCTTCATCACTGTCTCCTCTGTCTCTCTCTGGTCTCTCCCCTTGTCTCTCTCTGCCTCTCTTTTTCTCTATCCTCTGTCTCTGCCTTTCTTTCCTTTTCTTTCTCCTGTCTCTCCTTCTCTGTCTCCTCCTCTCTGTCCTCTGTCTCCTTCTCTCTCTCATCACTCACCTTTTCTGTCTCTTATATCTGTGTCTCTCATTCTCTCTTTTTCTATCTGTCTCTCTCCTCTGTCTCTCCCTCTCTTTTCCTCTCCTCTCTTTCTCCTGTATCTCCTCTTTCTCCTTCCATCTCTCCTTCTCTCTCTCACATTCTCTGCCTCTCCCTCTCTCTCTTTCCTGCTCTCTGCCTCTCCTCCTGTCTCTCTCCTTCTTTGACTCTGCCTCTCTCCTTCTGTCTCTTCCCTCTCTCCTTCTCTGTCTTTCCATGTCTGTTTGTCTCTTCCTCTCTCTCTCCTCTCTTTCTCCTTCTCTGTCTGTCTCTCCTCTGCCTCTTTCTCTCTTCTTCTCTATCTCTTTCCTTTTCTCTCCCTATCTCTGTCTCCTCTCTCTGTCTCCTTGTCTCTATCTTCTTCTCTATCTCTCTCCTTCTGTCTCTCTTTGTCTCTCTCTCGGTCTCTCTGTGTCTCTATCTCTGTCTCTCTCTCTCACGCACATACCCCTCTAAGGATCAAATCTTCAAGTGAATGCTACCCACATCTGCAGTAAGAACCACAATGTAAATGCCACCATCATTCTGTTCACTTGCTAGGAAAGCTGTGATTCATTTTCTGGCCCCACTTGTAAATCAGCCTATTACCAAATGATGTGGGGTTTTTTCACTAGCAGGATGGTGGTGGCGGTGGGTCACAGAGGGTCCTTGGTGGGGGAAAGACAGAAGGAATGAGGTTTCAGGCTCTTCTCCCTTGCTTGCCCAGCAGCAGCAGCAGCAGCAGCAGCAGTCAGACTGTGGAAGATACAGTAAAGGGGCAGTCCTTGCCTGCCTATCCCACTTTCTGGACACCCTGAAGCTTAGGACCCAGCGATGGCAAGTGCAGAAGCAGCTACCCAGTATCCAAGATAAAAGGAAGGGGGTGGGATAAAATTGAAATTTTTTTAAGCACTTGGCTTTGGTTTTAGATTTCCTTAGTTGGGTTTTTAGTCCCCTGGTCGGCAACAGCCCCCAATTCACTACCAAACTTTCAGTGAAAATAAAAGAGGGGACATAATTGAGGACTATAGTCCAATTCACAAGTAAGAACTGATATAAATTGCAAGTCACTCTGGGAAGGATAACAATAATAAATGCAGCAATTTGCTGACAGATCTCTCCTTTACTTAGTTCAAAACACTGGTTGTGACAAGGCTATATTTTGTCTTAAGACTAATGACAGACATATTTAGTGAACTAATGTCCTGTCAATATGGTGCAGCTATTGCCAGATCCATCAGATTAGGATCACAGGCTATATGGCAGTTGTCAACTGAAATAATTTGTTTCCTTGAACTGAGTGAGGTCTCCTTACTTTATTACTGTCATTATTGCCTGACACTCCTGGCTTTCAATTCTAATAACTCACATTTCTTTTTTTTTTAATTTTATTTTAGACTCCAACACCAGAACACAAATACAGAATACAGAAAGATCCAAAAATATATTATAAGCTTAAATATAACTCACATTTCTAAAGCACTTTAAAGTTTACAAAGCACTTTTCCCACAGTAATCCTGTACAACAGGTACTGCATTATTATCTTCTTGTATTATACTGTAATATCATTCCATTACTGTATTACTCTTACTGCATTACTATCATTTTACAGATGTAGGTAATGAGACTCAGGATAACTGGCTTACTCAGGGTTATATAGAAAATATCTGAACTGGAATTTGAACCCAGGTCTTTGGACATCAAGTTTAGTACACTTTCCCATTAGCCAAGCTACTTCTTAAATCCTCGTCAGCCACATGCTAGTTTGAGGCAACTGAGGACTCTTCATGTTTTGTTCAATTGTAAGTTTCATTGTAATAGATCTTAAATCGAGACCTCTTGTCATGCTGCCATTTTCCTACCATCATGAACAGCCAATGTCGGATCCTTTTTTGTTCCCTGACAGTAATTATGAAGATCAAATGAGATAATATACGCATAAAGTGTTCTATCTGCTAAATACCCTGGGAAGACCCTAGGCAAATCATGATCTAAATGTAAATTAAGGGCCACAGTGTAGGCCAGTGGGAAGAACTTTGGCTGAACATCAGAGTCCTTTGTTCCTAATTTGAGTTCTTTCACTATGACCTCAGGACTCATTAAGAGCCAGAAAGCATAGTGGAAAGAATGTTGGATTTGGGGGTCAAATGTAGGTTCAGGTCCTAGTTCAGATGCCTACTAACTGTGATACCAAGAAAGTTACCTCATTCCCTGAGCCTGAAAAACTGAGATAATAATCCTTGAACTCTTTACCTTACAAGTTTATTGGGGAAAAAGTGCTTTGTAAACTCTAAAATGCTAGAGAAACGATGGTTACTATTTAGTCCAATCCCTTCCTTTTATAGGCAAGGAAATTGAGGCTCAGAGAAGTTAAATGATTTGTCTGAGGTCACAGAGTTAGCAAGTAGGAAGTCTGGACAGAAAAACTAGTATTTCTCTGATAAATAATAGCTAACAAAGATGCAAGGGCTCACAAAGCACTAGATGAACATTCTCTTGGTTGATCCTTACACCATTCCTATGAAGCAGATGCTGGGGGGGGGGGGCAGTACCCTTTAGTCCTCAGTGACTAAAGTGAGCAGCTTGCAACTGTCTACTGACAGGCAGCCTTTGCAGTTAGGAAGCTGGGAAAGGCTGCTCTTGACTAAGTGGTTCTGTTGATGCAGATGGAGGCTGGTTGCCTGGAGACCATCAGAACTTTGAGGCTGAGTTCTGGGCACTGGGCAGTTAACCTCATAGAAAGGATATGGGTGCTGAGCATTAGGTGGGATGGGAGAGCTCTGCTCGGTCACGTGACCACAACTTGTGGATTAAGAGTCTTTTTTTGACTGGGAGGAAGGTGGTCTTGCTCACTTTATTACAGTCATCATTGCCTGACGCTCTTGACTTTCAATTCTAATAACTCATATTTCTTTTTTTAAATTTTATTTTAGACTCCAACACCAGAACACAAATACAGAATATAGAAAAGAACCAAAAATGTATTATAAACTTAAATATAACTCACATTTCTAAAGCACTTTAAAGTTTACAAAGCACTTTCCCCACAGTAATTGCACTATTACCTTATTGCATTATATCGTCATATTATTCTTTTCTACTCTAACTTTAGGATGGGCCTGAGGAAGATAAGATCAGGGTGTCGGGATGCCCTGGGGCTGAGAGGTGAAGGACAGAGGTTTTGTATGAACATTCTAAGTCTGCCTAGGGTATTTAGCAGTGTTAGATAGTTGTGTGCCTGCCTACTTGCTCTGTTTATTAAGGGTTACAAAGTGCTTTATCTCATTTGAATCTCAGGACATTCCTGAGGAGGAATGCTATCACTCCCTCTGTTTTACAGACAGAGAAACTGAAGTTCAGAGAGTAACTTGTCCAAGGTCACAAAATTATTAAGTATTTGAGGTAGGACTCAAATTCTGGTCTTTCTTACCTGAAAGAAGAAAAGATTTTCTCGTAATACCTAAATTAAATAATCAGATCTGAAGAAATAAAGCATCAATTGTATCTGATTCTTTGAATTACATGAGTTTACCGGAGGCTTTACTGGAAATAGAGTTTAAGTAGTTTTCCTAAAATTCCAAAGAAACCAAGGAGGGTTGAGAACCTACACTTCCTATCCCATGGTTTGATATTCCCCCCAACTACCACACCTGATTTTACTTTACGGCTCGTGCTAGGTGGCACAGTCAGTAAGCGGGGATCTCATGACTGGCACATCATCTCTGGACTGGGTTTGGGAAAGTGCCTGTTTACCATTATTTATAGAAATGATTTTACCTTTTCATTTAAATTTGTCGTGTAGAATAAAGTATTACTTCCTGGGATCAGAGGCAGCTTGACGCCAAGAGGCAGATCCAGCAGTTGAGCAGCTCCTACTCCTTGAAACTGCATTTTGTGGGGGACCTGTCGGAAAAGAATAGTCTTAGTGGATGGTTTGTAGAAGAAATGAAACATTTGGCACTTCAGTGAGCTCCCAGTTCTGAATGCATCATGGTATCAGGGGGCATACGTACAATCAAGTCTTAGGAAGCGAGCAGAAAGGGCATCGAGTACAACCTCCATTCCGTGTAGGAATCCCTTTTACTGTGTGTAGGGGGGGGAGTACAGCCTGTGCTCGTTAGAGGACATCCAGGCCAACCTCCCACCAAGAACAGCAACACCTCATATAGCATTAGTGGGGTGGGAGGGATCATCTGGCTTTCATTTGGTTACTCTCTGGACCTGTCCCCTGGTGAGGGGCTTCCCTTCACAGCATCCTTGATGGGTATATGTCATCCCCACCATTTCTCCAACACCAGGAGGTTCACTACTTATGGGAGGCAGCCCATTCTAACTGCTCATCTTAAGTTTTCAAAAGAGAGTATCAGATGCAGCTGGCCTGGCTGGGGCAAGGGGAGCAGCCTCTCAAACCAAGGCCCTGGAAGTGCTCATGGTATGAGCAGGGGAGTCCTAGCCTCAGACTGCAGCTACATCTTCTGTCCCTTCTACACTCATTACAGGCCTCTACAGTCAAACAGTACTAGAATGCTGCCAAATAACTAGAAATGGTCGTTTTAACTTAGTTATATTAGCAGGAGATTGGGTGCTAAGGGAGGTGTCATTTTCTCTGGTCTACTTCAATATATTTCGGTAGGGTCTGATTACTGCCTAGGATGAAAAATCTCCTAACTACACTTCTGGTCACATCCCTAATTGAACATGTTCAGTCTTGTTCTGTGGGCCATACTGGCCATGGGGTTTTCTTGGAGTGGTTCACCATTTCCTTCTCCAGTGGATTAAGACAAGCAGGTTAAGTGATTTTCCCCAGATCACACAGCTAATAAGTGTCTGAGGGTGGATCTGCACTCAGGTTTTCCTGACTTCACTGAGCCACCTAGCTGCCTCCTGTAGAACATGACACTTTTCTATAAAGGGAAGGGGCAATGAGACATATAGCTCACACAAAGAATTATAATCTAAGATTGAAAGACTGAGGCTTTGCTGGTTTTCCCTTTGGTGGCTATAATTTTATTTCCCCTTTCTTTGTGGGTGTGAACATGTTAGTCCATCTGTCAGCATCCCCCACTCAAGTGGGACTGCCTGGGCAGGCTGGGCCAGGCTACTTGTGGACAGTCCAACTTGTTCAGAAGTTTGGGCTTACAATGAGTTGGAATCTGACTCTGCCACTTTTACCCATTTTCCCCAGTTCTGTCCTCTAGGGTCAAGTTGGCAGCCCTGCAGACATCTGAGGACAGGAATCATTTGTTCCACTTAAAACTGTTTCCTTTCTCTAGGCTAAACACCCCCAGCTCCTTCAACCTAGCTTTGTCTGCCAGGGTTTCCAGCCTAGTTTAAGCTATACTTATAGGATGGGTATCCTCTACCAGATTCCTGAAAATCTCCAGTAATGTGGGGACCTACTATTTCATTTTTAGACAGTTCTGATTGTGCGCTACATGCCTCTTTCACAGTAGGGGTTCCACATTATGGGAATGTAGGAATTAGAACTGGAAAGGATCTCACAGATCACCTAGTTTATACCCTTCATTTTATAGATGAAGAGACAATTTAGAGGTATGGGGAGAGACTGAGGGCAGACCTTGGACCAATGGGCAGAAGATATCAACTCAGTGTATGGGAAAATTCCTTAACTATGAGAGCGGTCCAATACTGGGCCGCACGGGGAGGGGAGGTCCTCTGGCCGAGGCAGAATGACAACTTGGACTGCTTGAGAGAGAATTCTTGCTCACTTAATGGATTGGGCTAAATGGGCCATGAAGAGCCTTCCAGTTCTAAGATACTTGGTCTCAAAATAATGAAGTGACTTGGGAGCTTAGTAGGACTTAGAACTTGAAAGTACCTCAGAGAGACAAATTGAGGCCTAAGTCCCTGCAGAGATCAACAGTCCCAGAGAGGTTAAAAGGGACATCAGAAGCAATCAAGTTCAATCCCCTGATTTTACAGGTAAAGAAACTGAGTCCCAGGGAGGGAAAATAACCCACCCATGATTACACAGCTACTAACTGGGCAGATCTGAACTCAGGACCTCTGACTCCAACTCCAAATCTCTATAGATGCTGTAGCACCACCAGAATGGGGGGGAGGGGGTGATCCTGACCTTCCCTCAGTCTCCTCACCTCTTCCCTTCAGGCCATTCCTGCCACTCCTTTTTACTGGCCCACTCACACCACTAAAATGGCTATGGAGCCCAGGGGACCACGAGTGGGGCCCAAGGCAGTTCAGAGTGAGGTTAGACAGTGGCTAAGGCCCTGAGCATATGGCTCCCTGGGTTTGGGTAAGCCTTTGGACCAGGGCTGGGGACTTTCAGGATTTGGGTGGGAGCCTTCCAGGTTAGGAGGGGTGCTTTGGAGGTTTGGGGGCAAGGCCTTCAAGGTTTGGGGACCCCTCATGCTTTGGGGCAGGACCTTAAAGCTTGAGGCAAGGTCCTGGGGCCCAAGGCAGGACCTTAGAGATTTGGGGTGGGGCCGTGGAGTTTGGGACAGGGCCTGGAGGAGGGCCCTTGGGATTGGGGGAATCCCTGGGGCTTTAGGGCATGGTCCTAGGGCCACAGGTGTGACTCCAGGTGTTTTGAATAGTGCCTTCAAGGTTTGGGGAGCAGGGTACTTGGAGTTTGGGGGGGCATAGGTTTTGGGGAAGATCTTCAGCATTTGGGGGTGGACTCTCATATTGGAGACCTCAGTTTGGGCTTTGGGGCAGAGCTTCAAGGTTTGGGGCAGATCTTCAGGGTTTGGGGGTGGCCCCTCAGACTGAGCTTTGAGGCAGAGCTTTGAGTTGTGGGGAGGGCCCATGAGGTTTTGGGGCAGCCCCTCAGTTTTGGGGGACCTCAGTTTGGGCTATGGGGCATAGCTTTGAGTTTTGGAGAGGGCCTGCGCAGTTTGGGAGGGCCTGTGGGACTTGGGGGCAGCCCCTCAAGTTTAGGGGCCTCAGGTTGGGCTTTGGGGCAGAGTTTTGAGATTTTGAGTGGGCCCATGAGGTTTGGGGGAAGCCCCTCAGGTTGGGGGGGATCTCAGTTTGGGCTTTGGGCAGAGCTTTGAGGTTTGGGGAGAACCCATGGGGTTTGGGGGCAGCCCCTCAGGTTGGGGGGGATCTCAGTTTGGGCTTTGGGCAGAGCTTTGAGGTTTGGGGAGAACCCATGGGGTTTGGGGGCAGCCCCTCAGGTTGGGGGGGATCTCAGTTTGGGCTTTGAGGCAGAGCTTTGAGTTTTGGGAAGGGTCTGTGGGGTTTGGGGAGGGCCTGTAGGGCTTGGGGGCAGCTCCTCAGGTTGGAGGGACCTCAGTTGGGCTTTGGGGCAGAGTTTTGCGTTTTGAGGAGGGCCTGTGGGTTTTCGGGGGGGCCCCTCAGTTTGGGCACTTGGGCAGCGCTTTCAGGTTTAGGGAGGGCCTATGGGGTATATGGGTGGCCCCTCTGGTTAGGGGGGGGTCTCAGGTTGGGCTTTGGGGCAGAGTCTTGAGATTTAGGGCAGACCTCTGTGGTTTGAGGGCCTCAGGTTGGGCTTTGGGATGCAGCCTCAAGGTTTGGGGAGGGTCCATGGGGTTTCAGGGAAGCCCCTCACATTGGAGGGATCTCAGGTTGGGCTTTGGGACAGAGCTTAGATGTTTGGGGAGGGTCTGTGGGGTATGGGAGTGGCCCCACCAGTTGGGGGGCCTCAGGTTTGGCTTTGTAGCAGAGCTTTCAGGTTTAGGGAGTATATTTGGGGTTTGGAGGCAGGGCGTGAGGTTGGGCTTCGAGGTCTGGGGAGGTCCCGTGGGGTTTGGGAGCAGCCCTTCAGGTTGGGGGAGTCTCAGGTTGGGCTTTGGGGCAGAACCTTGATGTTAGGGGAGGGTTCGTATGGTTTGAGGGCAGACCCTTAGGTTGGGGGGGCATCAGGTTGGACTTTGTGGCAGAGCTTTGAGTTTTGTGGAAGGACTGTGGGGTTTCAGAGTGGCCTCTCAGGTTGGGCTTAGAGGAGGGGCCTCAAGGTTTGTGGAGGGCCTGTGAGATTTGGGGGCAGCCCATCAGGTTGGGCTTTAGGGCAGAGCTTTGAGATTTGGGGTGGGCCTGTGCAGTTGGGGGCAGCACCTCTGGTTGGAGGGGCCTCAGGCTGGGCTTTGGGGTGGAGCCTCAAGGTTTGGAGAGGGCCCATGGGGTCTGGGGGAAGCCCCTCAGGTTTGGGGTAGTGTCAGATTGGGCTTTGGGCAGAGCTTTGAAGTTTGGGGAGGGCCTATAGGGTTTGGCGGCAGCCCCTCAGGTTGAGGGGACCTCTGATTGAGCATTAGGGCAGAGCTTTGAGGTTGGGGGAGGGCCTGTGGGGTATGGGGGTGGCCTCTCAGGTTGGGGGGGATTTTAGGTTATACTTTGTGGCAGAGTTTTGAGGTTTGGGGATGGCCCATGGTGTTTGGGGGCAGCCCTTCATTTTGGGGGGCTCAGGTTGGGCTTTGGGGAAGAGCCTCAAGATTTCAGGAGGGTCTGTGGGGTTTGGGGGCAGCCCCACGGTTTGGGGACCTCAAGTTGGGCTTTGCAGCAGAGCCTTAAGATTTGGGGGGGAGTTGGGTTTATGGGTGGCCTCTCAGGTTGGGGGACCTCCAGTTGGGCTTTGGGGCAGACCTTCAAGGTTTGGGGGGAACCATGCATTTTGGGGGCAGCCTCTAGGGTTGGGTGGGCCTCAGGCTGGGCTTTGAGTCAGAGCTTTGACATTTGGGGCAGATCTTCAGGGGTCTGGGGGTGGCCCCTCAGGTTGAGGGGCCTCAGGTTGGGCTTTGGGCAGAGCTTTGAAGTTTGCATAGAGCCTATACGGTTTAGGGGCAGTCCCTCAGGTTAGGGGGACCTCTGGTTGGGCATTAGGGCAGAGCTTTGAGTTTGGGGAAGGGACTGTGGGGTATGAGGGTGGTTGCTCAGGTTGGGGGAGTCTTAGGTTGCGCTTTGTGGCAGAGCTTTGAGGTTTGGGGACAGCCCTTCAGGTTGTGGGGTCTCAGGTTGGGCTCTGGGGCAGAGCCTTGATGTTAGGGGAGGGTTCATATGATTTGAGGGCAGCCCCTTAGGTTGGGGGAGCATCAGTTTGGGCTTTGGGGCAGAGCTTTTAGGTTTGGGGAGAGCCTGTACGGTCTAGGGGCAGCCCCTCAGGTTGGGGGGGCCTCAGGTTGGACTTTGTGGCAGAGCTTTGAGTTTTGGGGAGGGCCTGCGGGGTTTGTGAGTAGCCCCTCAGGTTGGGCTTTGAGGCAGAGCTTTGAGTTTTGCGAAGGGTCTGTGGGGTTTGGGGAGGGCCTGTAGGATTTGGGGGCAGCTCTCAGGTTGGGGGGGCCTCAGGTTGGACTTTGTGGCAGAGCTTTGAGTTTTGTGGAGGGCCTGTGGGGTTTGAGGGTGGCCTCTCAGGTTGGGCTTTGAGGAGGGGCCTCGAGATTTGGGGAGGGCCTGTGGGGTTTGGGGGCAGCCCCTCAGGTTAGAGGGGATCTCATTTTGGGCTTTGGGCAGAGCTTTGAGGTTTGGGGAGAACCCACGGGGTTTGGGGGCAGCCCCTCAGGTTGGAGAGCTCTCAGTTTGAGCTTTGGGGTAGAGCCTTGAGGTTTGGAGAGGGCCTGTGGGGTTTCGGGGAAGTCTCTCACATTGGAGGGGTCTCAGGTTGGGCTTTGTAGCAGGGCTTTGAGGTTTAGGGAGTATCTTTGGGGTTTTGAGGGAGGGCCTGAAGTTGGGCTTTGACATTTGGGGAGGTCCCATGGGGTTTGGGGGAAGCCCTTCAGGTGGGGGGGGGTCTCAGGTTGGGCTTTGAGGTAGAGTCTTGATGTTTGAGGAGGATTCGTGTGCTTTGAGTCCAGCCCCTTAGGTTGGGAGGGGGCTAAGTGTGGGGTTTGGGGCAGAGTTTTGTTTTGGTTAGGACCTGTGGGGTTTGGGTACGGCCCCTAAGATTGGGGAGACCTCAGGGTGGGCATTGGGGCAGAGCTTAGGTGATTGAGGAGGTCAGTAGGGTTTGGGGGCAGCCCCTCAAGTTGGGGGGCCTCAGGTTGGACTTTGGGGTAGAACTTTGAGGTATGGGCAGGGCCTGTGGGGTATGGGGGTGGCCCTACTGGTTGGGGGGGTGTCATGTTGGCCTTTGTGGCAGTTTTGAGTTTTGTGGAGGGCTTGTGGTTTGAGGGTGGCCTCTCAGGTTGGGCTTTGAGGAGGGGCCTGGAGGTTTGGGGAGGGCTAGTGGGGTTTGGGGGCAGCCCTTCAGGTTGGGGGGATCTCAGTTTGGGCTTTGGGGCAGAGCTTTGAGTTTTGATTAGGGCCTGTGGAGTTTGGGGGCAGCCCAACTGGTCTGGAATATCAAGTTGGGCTTTGGGGCACAGCCTTGAGATTTGGGGGGGTTTCTGGGTGGGCCTTCAAGGTGGGGGAACCTCTGGTTGGGCTTTGGGACAGAGCTTCGACATTTGGGGCAGACCTTCAGGGGAATGGGGGGGGTGGCCCCTGAGGTTCGGGGACCTGAGGTTGGGCTCTGGGGCAGAACTTTGAGGTCTGAGGAGGGCCCTTGAGCTTTGGGTGTGGCTCCTCAGGTTGGGGGGACATCAGGTTGGGCTTTGGGGCAGAGCTTTGAGGTTTGGGGAGGGTCCATGGTTTGGGGGCAGCCCTTCAGGTTGGGCTTTGGGGCAGATCCTTGAAGTTTGGGGAAGGTCTGTCAGGTTTGGGGGCAGCTCCTCAGGTTGGGCTTTGGGGCAGAACTTCGACATTTGGGGCAGACCTTCAGGGGTCTTGGGGTGGCCCCTCAGGTTGGGGGACATCAGGTTGGGCTTTGGGGCAGAACTTTGAGGTCTGGGGAGAAACCCATGGGGTTTGGGTTTTTAAGGCAGAGCCCCTCAGGCTGGGTTTTAAGGCAGAGCTTTGAGATTTGGGGCAGATCTTCAGGGATTTGGGGGTGGCCCCTCAGGTTGGGGGACATCAGGTTGGGCTTTGGGGCAGAACTTTGAGGTCTGGGGAGAAACCCATGGGGTTTGGGTTTTTAAGGCAGAGCCCCTCAGGCTGCGTTTTAAGGCAGAGCTTCGAGGTGTGGGGCAGACTTTCCGGGTTTGGAGGTGGCCCCTGACGTTGAGCTTTGTGGCAGAACTTTGAGGTTTCTGGAGGGCCTGTGGGGTATAGGGCTGCCCCTCAGGTTGGGCTTTGATCTGGAGCCTTGAGGTTTGGGGAGGGCCCATGCAGTGTTGAGGCGGTCCCTCAGGTTGGGCTTTGGGGCAGAGCTTTGAGTTTAGCGGAGAGTCTATGGGGTTTGGGGGAAGCCCCTCTGGTTGGGGGGGGGGTCTCAGGTTGGGCTTTGGGGTGGAGCCTCGAGGTTTGCAGAGGGCCCATGGGTTTTGGGGGAAGCCTCTGTGGGTGGGTGGGCCTCAGGTTGGGCTTTGGGGCAGAGCTTTGAGTTTTGGGGAGGGCTCATGGAGTTTGGGGGCGGTCTCTCACATTGGAGGGAACTCAGATTGGGCATTGGGGCACAGGTTTGAAGGTTGGGGAAGGTCCATGGTATTTGGGGGGCCTCTCTGGTTGAGGGGGCCTCAGGTTGGACTTTGGGGTAGAACTTTGAGGTTTGAGGAGGGTCTGCGGGGTTTGGGGGCAGTTCCTCAGGTTGGGCTTTGGGGCAGAGCTTTGAGATTTGGGGTGGGCCTATGGAGTTTGGGGGCAGCTCCTCTGGTTGTGGAGGGCCTCAGCTTGGACTTTGGGGAAGAGCCTTGAGATCTGGGGCAGACCTTTGAGGGTTGGGGGTGGCCCCTAAGGTTGGGGGGCCTCAGGTTGGGCTTTGGGGCAGAGCCTCGAGGTTTGGGGAAGGCCTGTGGAGGTTGGGGGCAGTCCCTCAGATTGGGGGGAACTCAGATTGGGCATTGGGGCAGAGGTTTGAAGAGGGCCTGTGGGGTATGAGGGTGGCCCCTCAGGTTGGGGAAGCCTCAGGTTGGGCTTTGGGGCAGAATTTTGAGGGTTGGGGAAGGCCCATGGTGTTTCGGGGGGCTTCTCTGGTTGAGGGGGCCTCAGGTTGGACTTTGGGGTAGAACT
This sequence comes from Notamacropus eugenii, assembly GCF_028372415.1. Lineage (NCBI taxonomy): Eukaryota > Metazoa > Chordata > Mammalia > Diprotodontia > Macropodidae > Notamacropus > Notamacropus eugenii. The sequence goes on from NC_092879.1 coordinate 52,377,348, forward strand.
TTGAGGCTTGAGGAGGGCCTGTGGGGTTTGGGGGTACCTGCTCTAGTTGGGGGGGGCCTCAGGCTGGGCTTTGGGGCAGAGCCTTGAGGTTTGGGGAGGGCCTGTGGGGTTTGGGGGTAGCCCATCAATTTGGGGGGATCTCAGGTTGAGCTTTGGGGCAGAGCTTTGAGATTTGGGGTGGGCCTGTGGAGGTTGGGGGCAGACCCTCTGGTTGGGGGGGCCTCAGGGTGGGCTATGGGGCAGAGCTTTGAGGCTTGGGGAGGGCTTGTGGTGTTTTGGGGTGGCCCCACAGGTTGGGCTTTGGGGCAGATCTTTGAGGTTTGGGGAGGGCCCTTGGAGTTTGGGGGTAGCCCCTCAGGTTGAGGGACCCCAGGTTGAGATTTGGAGCAGAGCTTTGAGATTTGGGATGGGCCTGTGGAGTTTGGGGGCAGCCCCTCTGGTTGGAGGGAACTCAGGTTGGGCTTTGGGGTGGAGCCTCAAGGTTTGGAGAGGGCCCATGGGGTCTGGGGGAAGCCTCTCAGGTTTGGAGTGGTCTCAGGTTGGGCTTTGGGGCAGTGTTGAGATTTATGGCAGACTTTCAGGGTTTAGCGGTGGCTTCTCAGGTTGGGGGGGCCTCAGGTTGGGCTTTGGGTGGAGCCTCAAGGATTGGGGAGGGTCTGTGCTGTTTGGGGGCAGTCCCTCAGGTTGGAGGGACCTCAGGTTGGGCTTTGGGGCAGAGATTTGAGTTTTGGGGAGGCCCTGTGAAGTTTGGGGGCTGTCCCTCAAGTTTGGGGTACTCAAGTTGAGCTTTGGGGCAGATCTTTGAGGTTTGGGGAAGGCCTGTGGGGTTTGGGAGCAGCCCCTCTGGTTGGGGGGACCTCAGATTTGGCTTTGGGACAGAGATTTCAGATTTGGGTTGGGCCTGTGGAGTTTGGGGGCAGCCCCTCTGGTTGGGGGGGCCTTAGATTTGGCTTTGAGGTGGAACCTCAAGTTTTGGAGAGGGCCTGTGGGGTTTCCAGGAGTCCCCTCTTGTTGGAGGGGGTCTCAAGTTGGGCTTTGGGCAGATCTTTGAGGTTTGGGGAGGGCCAGTAGGGTTTGGGGGCAGCCCCTCAGGTTGGGGGGACCTCAGGTTGGGTTTTGGGGCAGAGTTTAGATGTTTGGTAAGGGCCTGTGGGGTATGGGAGTGGCCCTCCTGGTTGGGGGGGGCATCCGGTTGGGCTTTGGGGCAGAGATTTGAGTTTTGGTGGAGGCCCTTGGAGTTTGGGGGCTGCCCCTCAAGTTGGGGGTCCTCAGGTTGAGCTTTGGGGCAGAGCTTTGAGGTTTGGGGAAGACTTGTGGGGTTTGGGGGCAGCCCCTCCAGTTGGGGGAACCTCGGGTTGGGCCTTGGGGCAGAGGTTTGAGGTTTCTGGAGGGCCTGTGGGGTATGGAGGTGGCTCCTTAACTTGGGGGCCCTCAGGTTGGGCTTTCGGGCGGAGCCTCGAGCTGTGGGCGGGGCACCCCAGGGGGCGGCTCAGGTTGGGCTTGGGGGCGGAGCCTCGAGCTGTGGGCGGGGCACCCCAGGGGGCGGCTCAGGTTGGGCTTGGGGGCGGAGCCTCGAGCTGTGGGCGGGGCACCCCAGGGGGCGGCTCGGGTTGGGCTTGGGGGCGGAGCCTCGAGCTGTGGGCGGGGCACCCCAGGGGGCGGCTCAGGTTGGGCTTGGGGGCGGAGCCTCGAGCTGTGGGCGGGGCACCCCAGGGGGCGGCTCAGGTTGGGCTTGGGGGCGGAGCCTCGAGCTGTGGGCGGGCCCCGCGGGTTCTGGGGCGGGCGCTCACCTGGCCGCACGGCTGGCTGTCCCCCGCCAGGTGGCTGGCGGCAGTCTTGGTGGCGGCGGCATCCGCAGCCTTCTTGCAGGCGCCCAGGTAGAACTCCATGGCTCCCTAGGGCGGGATCTGGGGCGGGCGCAGTGTCCCCGCCTCCGTGGCCGCCTTTTCCGCCACTCTCCGGACCTCGGCCGCCCCCTGGTGCTCCTTCCCTGGCGCCCAGGTCGCTCCGTCTCCTCGCCGCTCCCTCCCCTCCCTGAGACCGGACTTCAAAGCCGGCTCGCTGCCTTGACAACCGTTCTTAATCCGGACGAGAGTTCCAGACACACACGTTGCCTGGCAGCGAGGAAGCAGCCCCTCCCCTCAAGCTCAATGGGGAGAGTCCGCGTACGTACGTACGTGGGTACGTGGGGGGGAGGGGCGGGGAAGGCTGAGGCCAGATGAGGAGGAAGGCGGGGGGGGCGGGGAAAAAAACGAAGGGTTGGGACTGGTGGGTGTCAGGAATTGGGAGGGGTTCCCTTAGGGGGCCAGTGCAAAAACTCATGTGCTTGTTCTAAGCAAGACCCCCCTTCTGAACAATACAAAGCCAAAGTCATCCAGCGCCTGGACCAGTTGCCCTTGTTTCCCAAGGGGTCAGAAGGTTTGGATGGGGAACCCCCCCCAGACGAACCCCTGCTGGTCTCCCGGATCCCAAGCGTCCTCCCTCAGACCAGAAGGAAGAAAGGGCCCTGGGAGGCTGCCAGAGGTTCACGGGCTCTTCGCTCTAGGGCTGCGAGGCAGAGGCTGCCCTCCGGCCCAGCCCCCTCATTCTGCAGAAACAGAGGTGAAGGGGCGGTGCAGGAGAGTTTGGTGTGTTCTTTACAACCGTGGGCCTTAGGCTTTGGGCACTTGGGTGTCTCTCAAGGAACTTCATCCGGCCCAGCTGTTTTTAGTTACTTCTTTTGTGTTGATAAGCATTGGTTTCTGAAATAGTTCTAACTTCCAAGTGAGTGTCTGATACTGTCCTCCGAAGCCATCATCCTTTTTAAGAATGTCATTTATTCTTAGCTCTTTGACCCTGAGCAAGTGAGTCACTTCAACCTGTGTGCCTCCGTTTCCTCCTCTGTCAAATGAGCTGGAGAAGGAAATGGCAAACCAGCAGCTCTGAAAAAAACCCCAAATGCTGCCAAGAACCGTAGGACACAACTGTAAAACACCAGCACCAACAACTCATTTTCAGAAAAATGCATTTCTGGGTATCCCAAAGCACCAGAAATCCTTACCATGGAGAGGTTGTTGTCCTGTCCGATCCTACTGGTCACTCCAGGGAATCAACGTAGTGTAGAAGTGAGCCTGGGATCTCAAAGGGATGCTAGTAGAGCCCAAGATCTTCTAGGCCTGAGTGGGGTACACATATACTCTTTTGAGGGGAGGTTTCGGGTTTCTTTCAAAGTAAAAGGATAATTATTGGAACCTCCAAAGAGAGAGAGGATTAGGAAATAATACTTGTACACCGCCCCCCCCCCCCAGGGGTGTGTGGGATTCTTGATGAGCCATTAGAAGGCAATTAGAGAGATCTGAGACCAACTAGAGGTCATAGGACATGTCATGGGGACTCAGCAGGGGGTGGATCCAGAAACTCGTAGAGGGAGATGTTCAAGCCTTGGGGAGTCAGGAGGGGGAAATTTTAGATTCCTGAATAGAACAAGGACATGGAGATTGTAGTTGTTCGTTGGGGAGAGACTTGTGGGGAACGGCTATGAGATTCTTGGGGAGTTCATAGAGGACAAGGCGAGGATATAGCGGTTCTAGGTGCTCAGTAGAAGGGCAGATGCAGAGACTCCTTGGGGAGAGACTGTGGAGTTCTTGGGGAATCAAGAGGGAGGAGTTACAGAGACCCTTATAGAGGGGTAAATATAGGGGCCTGCAGGTACTCAGTAGGGAGGTTGAAGCAGACTCCTGGGAGAGGTTTTGGGGTATCTTGGGGAGTCAGAAGGGGAGAAATACAGAGACCCTTGAACAGGAAGAAGATATGGGAATCATAGGTGCTCAATAGGAGGTGGATGCAGAGACTCCTTGGGGAAAAGTTGTGAGGTTCTTGGGAGTCAGGAGTGGAGAGTTAGAGACCCATAAGCATGGGGAAAATATGGGGGCAGGCCATAGGGGCTCATTAGAAAGGTAAATAAAGAGACTCCTGGAGGGGGGATTGTTTTGAGGGTATTGAGGAGTCAGGAAAGGAAAGTTAAAGAGATGCCTGAGTAGGGAGAATATCTAAGGGTCCCAGGTGCTCAGCGCAGGTAGATACAGAGACTCTTTGGTTACAGGTTATAAGTTTGTTGGGGAGCAGGAGTGTGCGGTTATAGAGACTCCTGAACAGGGCAAGAATATAGGAGGAAGTCATTGTGGCTCAGCAGAGGATAAAGACTCATGGGTAGAAGAAAGAGTTGTAGAATCCTTACGATGCCAAGAGGGGGAGGCCATTGTGACCACTGAACACTGGGAGGATATGGGGGGGGGGGCGTCACAGGTGCTCAGCAGAGGCTGGGTACAGAGTCTGTTAGGGGAACGTTTTTGAGGATCTTGGGAAGTTACAGAGACTCCTGAACAGGGTGATAATATGATATGTGTGTGGCAGGGGGGGGGGGGGGGGGGCGGTGTGGGGAGGCGGGAAGTACACCTCGGCAGGGGGTATACACAGCCACTTCTTTGGTGGAAAGTTGTAGGATCATTGGGGGGTCATGGGGGGGAGTTAGAGTCCCTTGTACAGGGAGAAGAGAGGTGATTCCTAGAAGCCCAGTAGGGAAGTCCCCACTTTGAGAGTAGGAGGGCGTAGTTATAGAGACCCTTGAACAAGGAGAGGACATGGGGATCCCAGTTGCTCTGCACAGGGTAGATATGGGGAAGGTTGTTGGATTCTTGAACTGATAGGATGTGGAAGACACACAGACCCCTGAATGGTGGGAGAACATAGGGGCAGGTCATTGGGATTCATTTAGGGGTAGATACACATATTAAAGGGGAAGTCTGTAGGATTCTTGGGGAGTCAGGAGGGGGAAGACACAGAGACCTGTGAACAGGGGCAGGATATTGGGGGTGTTAGGTGCTCCGCAAGGAGTAGATGAAGTGACTCTTTGGGGTGAGATTTTGAGCCTCTTTGAGAATCAAGAGAGAGGAGTTGATGAGACTCCTGAAGAGGAAAATGCTATGGTGGTGGTGGGGCTCAGGGTATATACAGTTACTCCTCTGGAGGAGGTTGTGGGGTTACTGGGGAGTCTTGAAGGCAGAATTACAGAGAGTTACAGGGGAACAGGGAGAAGATATGGGGCTCCTATTTGCTCAGCAGGGGGTAGTTACAGAGACCATATAACTATGCATACCCTTTGACACAATTATGCTGCTACAAGGTCTGTACCCCAGAGAGATCAAAGAAAAAAAGGAAAAGGAACCATATGTATGAGAATATTTATAGCAGCTCTTTTTTGTGGTGGCAAAGAGTTGGATGCTGAGGGGATGCCGATCAGTTGGGGAATGACTGAACAAGTTGTGGTATATGATTGTTGGGGAATACTATTGTGTGATAAAAAATGATGGGGGGGGGGTTGGTTTCAGAAAATCCTGGGAAGACTTACATGAACCTGATACAAAGTGAACAGAACCAGGAGAACATTGTGCCCAGTCACAGCAATGTTATAAGGATAATGAACTGTGAGCCTTAGCTACTTTGATCAAGACAATGATCCTCCACAGCTCCAGAGGACTCATAATGCAAAATGCTGTCGATCTCCAGAGAGAGAACTGATGGACTCAGTGCAGACTGAAGTATACTTTGTTCACCTTCTTTATTTTTATTCCCTACTCTCCCACCCCAGCCCTTCAACATAGGTAATGTGGAAGTCTGTGTACATGACTTCACATGTATAATGGGTAACGCATTTCTTGCCTTCTCAATGGGTGGGGCGGGGCGGAGGAAGGGAATTTGGGACTTAAAACTTAAAAAATTTAACCTAAAAAAGGAGAGAGGAGTTACAGAACCCCCTTAACAAAGGATTCAGGAGGTCATAAGGGCTCTGTAGTAGGGTCAGATGATAGACTCTTATAGGTAGGTTGCTGAGTGTCTTGGTAAGGAGGGGGAAGTTATGTAGAACTCCGAACAAGGAGAGGATGTGATGGGTCTTAGATACTCAGCAGTGTATAGAGTGATGTGTGTGTATAGGAAGTTTCATGATTCTTTTGGAGTCCAGAGGGGAAAGCCACCAAAACTTGTGAACATGGGGAGGATACTGGGGTCACAGGTACTCAGCAGAGTAGATGCAGGCTCTTTGGGGAGAGGTTATGAGGCTCTTGGTAATTGAAGAGGGGAGGGTTACAAAGATCCATGAAAAGGAGAGATCACATGGGAGTCAGCAGGGGTTAGATACAGACTGCTTGATGGAGATTGTGGGGGTTTTGGTTAGTCACAGGGGGAGTTACAGTGACCCCTGTATATGTCCATAGGGTGTTAGCAAGGGGTACATACAGAGACTCATGGAGGGAGGTTTTTGAGGGCCTTGGGGAGTCAGGAGAGGGGAGTTCCAAAGACCTCTGTGCAAGGAGAGCATCTAGGATAGTCTGACTATTCAACAAGAAATAGATACAGACTTGAGAGGGAAGGCTATGGGATTCTTGGGGAGCCAGAGACTCCTGAGAGTAATTGTTTAGAGTTTGAGAGGTCAGGAGGGTAGACTTACAGAGACCTCTGAATCCTGGGAGATCTTAGGGTACCAACAGGGGAGACACAGAGACTAGGCAGGGGGATGGAAGACATGGGAGTCATAGGGGCTTAAGGAGGGGGTCATTACAAAGTCTCCAGGAGGCAGGTTTTTGAGAGTCTTGGGGAGTCAGGAGGTCAGACTTACAGAGACTCCTGAAGAGGGAGATAATATACGAGATGCTTAGCAGGGGGTAGATACAGAGAGTTCTTGAGGAGAAGTTGTGAGAGTTATTGGGGAGTCACAGGGACTAGAGAGACCCCTGAATGTCATAAGAATATGGGGGGGTGTAGGCATTCAACAGGCATCAGATATGGAGACTCCTTTGGCGGGGGGCTGTGGGTACTTTGGAATTCTGGAGGGAGGCATTGCAAGGAGCGTTGTAACAGAGGAGAAGATTGCCACCGGTGCCCAGCAGGGGGCAGATGCAGAGCCTCCTTGTGGGGGATGTTTGGGGTTCTTAAGGGAGGACTGACAGACTTCTTCCCAAGGGGAGAATTTGGGGGGGTCATAGCAACTCCTCAGTGGGGTCAGTAGGCAGACTGTAGGTAGCTTGTTGGGTACCTTGGTGAGTGAAGAAAAGAAAGTTCCAGAGACCCCCTCAACAAGGAGAGGTTACAGGACAGTATCCTATGTGCTCAGCAGGGGGACTAACGTGGGTTGGATGTTGGGGTTAGCATGGGGGCAGGTAAAGAGCTTCCTTGCTGGAAGTTCTGGGGAGACCCCGACGGGGAGAAGATATGGGCTTTGCAGGTGCTCAAAGGTACAGAGACTCTTTGGGGAGAGATTGTGGGGCTCTTGTGTAGACAGGAAGGGAATGTTACAGAGAACCACGAAAAGGAAGAGTAGATGGGGTCATAGTTGCTCAGCAGAGGGGCAGATACCTAGTCTCCTGGGAAGAGGGTTTTGGTAGTAGTCTTGGGACCTCAGGAGGAATGAGTTACAGAGATCTCAAAACAGGGAGAGGATTATGGGGTCATAGGTGCTTAAGAGATGCCTTGGAGAAAGTTGGAGGGTTCTTAGGGAGTCAGGGAAGAATGATAGAGACCCAAAACAGAGAGGATGTGAGGGTGATAGTCGCTCAGCAGGGGGTAGCTACAGAGACGACTTGAGGAGAACTTGTTGGCTTCTTGAGGAGATTCCTGATCAAGGAGAGGCAATGGTGGCAGGTCAGGGGCTCCTCAGGGAGGTGGATACAGAGACTCCTTGAGGGGGAGGCTTGAGAGCATCTTGGTGAGTCAAGCAGCTGGGGAGACAGAGAGAATCCTGGGCCAGGGGCAATTGTGAGGGTCTTAAAATGATAGCGAGGATTAGATACAGACTGTTGCAGGGGAGGGATGTGGGGACATCTTGGAAAAGCAGTGAGGAGGTAGACCTCTGGACACAGGATTCTTAGGGCAAGGAGAGACCTGAGATACCTAGGTATGGGAGCTTGTGAGAGTCCTGGGGAGGCAAACAGAGACCCACTGGGGGAGGTTATGGGTATTTCAAGGAGTCAGTGTATAGAAGACAATGGAGCCCTGCTTGGGGAAAGGCTGTGTGTGTTCTGGGAAGTCAGCAGGGGAGAGAAACAAGAGACTGAGGGAGGGACTGTGGGGGTCTTGGCAAGTAAATAGTGGGGGAGCTAAAGAGAGCTCTGAGCAGGGGACTTTGGGAGTCAGCAGAGGGAAGCCCCTGCACAAGGTTGCAGTGTAGGGGCTGTAGGAGGTAGGTACAGATTGTGAGGGAAATTGTGAGTCTTAGGGAGTCAGTCTGACGGACTCCTTTGTCAGGGGAAAGTTGTGAAGGTACTGGGGAGTTGGAAAAGAGATAAAGACATGACTGGAGGAGAGTCTTGGGGAGTCAACAGACACACTGGGGAGGGGCTTGTGCCAGGCGCTGTGCTAAGCACTTTACAAATATTAGCTGATTTGATTCTTACAACAACCCTGACAGATAGGTGCTATTATTATTTTCATTTCCTTGCAGATGAGTAAACTGAGGCAGACAGAGGTTAAATAACTTGCTCAGGATCACACAACTAGTAAGGGTCTGAGGCAGGATTTGAATTCATGTGTTCTTATCTCCAGGTCCAGTGTTCTATCTACTACTCCATCTAGCTTCATAAGGAGAGCAGAAGGGAGACAGAGACCTCTGGGCTGGGTGGGGTTGTAGGGTTCTTGGAGAATTAAGAGGGGGTAGGTTCCCCAGGTGCAGAGGTTGTGGGGTTCTGGAGAGATAGTAGGGGGTAGATACTGAGACACCTGGGCAAGACCAAGTGAGGAGAGAGATGTAGAGACCTCTGTTTCAAGAGGTTGTGGGACATCAACAGAGGGGAGACAAGAAACCTTTGAACAAGAGGAGGATGAAAGGAGCCATAGGAGCTCTGCATAGGGTAGACCCAGAGAATCTTGGCGGGGAGATTGTGGGGTCTGGGGAGTCAGCCTGAGGGAGACCCAGAGACCTGGCACAGAGGGATGCTATAGAGGTTCTATGAAGTCAGTGGGGGTAGACACAGAAACCCTGGGAGAGAGCCTTTGGGGGTCTTGGGGAGTCATCAGGAGGAGACAGACCACCCAGAGCAGAGGCTGTGGGGTGTTTGAGGAATCAGCAGGGAGTGGATTCAGAGATCTCTTTGGGAAGGCTATGGGGATCTTGGGGAGTTAGCAGGGAGAGACAGAGAACCCAGGGTACTGGGGATTCAGAGAGGGAGAGACACCAAGAACCTTGTGGAGGATGATGTGAGGGACTTGGAGAGTCATTGAGGGGAGACACAAAGACTCATAGTGGGGAGATGTTGGGGTTTGGAGGAGTCAACATGGGTAAGAGACTGAGACCCCTGGACAGCAGAGGATTTACATGGTAGATAGGGAGACTTGTGCAAGGGAGACTGGAGGTGGGATCTTGGGAAGTCAGCAGAGGGAGATCCAACAAACCTTAAGGACAAGAAGGTGGTTGGGGTCTTGGGGAACCAGTGTGGGGAGTCAACAGAGACTCCTGAGGGGGAGGGTGGGAGGATATAGGGGAGTCAGAAGGGGGAGACAGAGTCCCTTGGGAGGGGAGCCTGTAGGGTTGAGTAAAAGGGAGACACAGAGACCCCTGGAGGATGGTGCTGGAGGGGCTCAATAGAGACCCTTAGGAAGCGGGAGGCTATGAGATCTTGGGATATCAGCAGGGCAGAGACAAGGAGATAGATGAATAGAGAGATAGCTGCATAGATGGATAGATAGGTAGATAAATAGATGGATAGATAGATAGAGAGTTAATTAGATATATAGATAGATGGAAAGATGGATGACAGATCGATAGAGAGATAAGTAGACAGATAGATAGACAGATCATAGATAGATATACAGACATATAGGTACATAGATCAATTGATAGGTAGGTAGGTAGGTAGGTTAGGTAGTTAAGTTCATAACTAGTTACATAGATTCCTAGATAGATAAATAGTTAGATAGCAAGAGAGAAAGATGATAGATAGATAGAGAGAGAGAGAGATATAAAGATAGATAAATAGACAGATGGATAGATAGATAGACGGACAGACAGATAGACAGACAGGCAGAGAGACAGATAGATAGATACATAGATACTTAGATAGGTACATAGATAGATAGATACATAGATAGAAAGAAAGATAGAGAGAGAGATAGATAGGCAGATAGATAGATAGAAAGATAGATAAATAGAAGGACATAACATTACATCAGGGAAGCAAGCAGGGAGGCAGGCAGACAGGAATGAAGGAGGCAGGCATACAAGCAGGTAGGAAGCCAGGCAGATAGACAGAGACAGACAAACTGAGAAATATACACATAGAGTGATAGAAGGACAGACAGACAGACAGGTACATAAATAGATAGATAGATAGATAGATAGATAGATAGATAGATAGATAGATAGATAGATAGATAGATACACAGATGATAGATAGATAGATGGATGGATAGATAGATGGATAGATCGATCGATAGATAGATAGATAGATGGATGGATAGATGGATGGATAGATGGATAGATCGATGGATAGATAGATAGATAGATAGACAGATAGATAGATGGATGGATGGATGGATGGATAGATGGATAGATGGATAGAAGGGTGGATAGATGGATAGATGGATGGATGGATGGATGCATGGATAGATAGATAGATAGATAGATAGATAGATAGATAGATAGATAGATAGAAAGATAGATAGGTAAATAGACGGATAGATAGATTGACAGATAGATATTTTGAAAGATAGATTCTTAGAAGCTAGATAGACAGATAGAGATAGATAGATAGATAGATTGATAGATAGATAGAGAGTTAGATAGTTACACAGGTATATAGGTAGATAGATACATAGATGATAGATAGATACATAAATACATAGATACATAGATAGATAGATAGATGATAGATAGATAGGTAAATAGATGGATAGATAGATTGACAGATAGATATTTTGAAAGATAGATTCATAGAAGCTAGATAGTTAGATAGATAGATAGATAGATAGATAGATAGAATAGATAGATAGATAGATAGATAGATAGATAGATAGATAGGTAGGTAGGTAGGTAGGTAGGTAGGTAGATAGGTAGGTGGATAGGTAGGTATGTAGGTAGGTAGGTAAGTAGGTAGGTAGGTTGGTAGGTAAGTAGATAGATACATAGATAGACGGATAGATACATAGATAGATGGAGAGAGAGAGAGAGAGAGAGAAAGAGAGAGGGATAAATGATAGGTAGATAGGTAGGTAGACAGATAGATACATAGATAGATAGATTGAGAGAGAAAGAGAGAGAGAGAAAGAGAGAGAGATAGCTTGAATTATATTTTAGAGGAGTTTTACAATATTGTGATACATTAAAATCACAAGTTAAGGACAGCTGTTCTTGTATAGTTTCTACCTCTTTTCCAAGCCAGAATATAGCCTCTTTTAGACTTACCTTATTCTTCATGGTAGGTGGCATCCAGGCTGTCTTGGGTCAAGTGAAATCGTGACCCAGGAGATCTGTGTTTTCTTTACCATTAACATGCCATAACATAGTACATGTCCACAAAATATTAAGATATGGAAAAAGCCACATTATTCAAGATAGTGTTTCGGGTTAAGGGTCTCATAAAGTATGCTAAGTCAGCCCCATCTGGCCTTGTTGACAGAAGAACAGGTATTCTCTAAGTCTATTTCAGAGAACAAAGAAACTGTTAGGTCCAAGCTCTTCTAATTAATTCAAGTTCTGGCCCTTATTAACGTTCAAAAATGATATTAAATATCATCATTTCCTCACTTTGGTCAAAGCTAAGCCTAAGGCTTCGCCTGTAGACTAAGAAAGGTATGGAAAAACCTCTAATTAATCAGTTCTGGGTATGCAAGAGGCTCAGGTAGGGAGGGAGGGAGCTGTTCTTCATGTGGGCCTGGTCCAGACTCTTGGGAAAGCTGTCCACATCTGATGTCTTTTTCAGGCCCTTTCAAAATTGGAGGGTAAGGTCTCTTATGGGCTCAGATGTCCACTCAGGAGCAAGGGCAATGGATGTGACAGATGGATCCCAGAGTCTACAGAAAGACGTGGCAGGGGCTCCCACAAGACATGTGACTTGATAATTAAGAGGAAACAGTACAACACAGCTAAAGGCACATAGAAACAGTTCAGTTTCCCAGCCACGCAGGTCTAGGTTCAAACAACGCAATAAGGTTTTTCTCAAAATTCACAAAATTGCATAATTACATTAAATCAGGTACAGCTTAAACTTAGATGGGTCACAATAGACTAGTTTTGAGAATGGAGATTTACATGTCACCAAGAGGAACAAAAAAACTTAAACATGAACCATACAAATCAATGCTAACTAACCAATTATCAATGTTAACTAACATTAAGTTCCTGGTATCCCAGTAATCCATTATTAATATCCATTTAAACATCACTTTCTGAATCACAGATGTCTCATGTAGTTATCTGATACCTAGATAGCCTTTCTTTGACAACAGCTTTTATTCTTGGGACAGTTCAAAAAGGAAATTCTGCTTCTCTGGTTCAGATCTAGAAATTCCAGATAATTCTGGCAATGTAAATTAGTAAAATTTCTTAAAATTGGTTCTCCCCTTTTTTGGAAACTTGATAGAATTTCAGTTTGCATATCATTTACTGTTCTGTCCTTATCTAAATCCTGTACCTGGTATAAGAATCTTTTAAAATGTGAGGGTCTAACCATAAAATGAACTCATCTGCCCTTTAAAATTACTAGACAGGTACTTTAACAAAGAAGAAATAATTTCACTTGCTTTTATCACTATCTTACACAATTCTTATGCAAAAATCCAAATTTGAGATCTTATTATGAAAAACATAATAAATTCTAGAAGCCAGTCATACACATCTGTATATAATTCTTAGAGGAATCAGTCTGATCCTGTTGCTTTTCCTCAAAATTTGCTGTTCTATTTAATTAGACATGTATCACCTTACATGTTTGTGTTATTACTTGATCTAATCATTTCCTCCTTTGGAGGATGTTATCCCTATATTATATTTATTTATTTATTTGACTGAATATAGGTTAAAGTGGTAAGCTATTCATTCCTGCATCTCATTGTAGTAACTCAGAGATGTTCCAATTTCCACTTGTTATTTAACAGACTTAGTATTGTACTTACAGAACTTGATTATAGACATTTGCCCTAAGAGAAAAAGAGGGACAATGTCATATATCTTAACAGAGGAAAGAACTTTCTTAGCTCTGTTTGATTCCAAGAATAAGGCATTAACTGACAGCCAATCATGTGGTTGGTAGGTGGGGGGGGGGGGGAGGACTTAGGAGTAATCAAGTGAGGGATTGAAAGGAAATTGCACATTTGGGAAATAGTTAGCAAGATCCTACCCAGGCTATGTCCAAGGTTGTCTTCAAAACCTTTCTAGGCATCCACTATTCTCAGCCTGCAGCACATGTCAATTGGCTTTATGATAACTTAGACAACTATTCCTGTAAGCAGAGCTTCAGACAATAGTAAATTTCAGTCCCAGTCTTAAATAGCAAATAGAACACAATTTTTAACCCTTGCTTAGGCCGTAGAATGACTACAAATTCAGATCAGAAGAGCAAGATCTCTTCAGCTTTACAGCCTAATTTAACAGTAAATTATTTTGAAAATTAGTAGGCCTTCTAAAAATCACACAAGAAAAAAAATAAAATAAAAATCACACAAGAGTTTTCAAAACATTTCTTCTAAAACTATTTCCCTTCTTTAAAAACAGTTTAAAATTCATTCTGATGTTCACTAAACTTTTGTGAAAAAAATTAGTTGGAAACTTTTAAATGATAGGTAACTTTCTTCCTCCTTAAAGGAGAAATAAACCTTTAAAATTGTAATTCATTAAAACTGAGTTGTTATAAAAATGTCCTTAAGTAACAGGAATTCCCAAAGTATTATAACAAACTGAATTCTTAGTTATTGCAGAATTCCTAGATATCACAAAATGCTTTAGTAAAAATGGTGTTGTAATGGAATTCACATTAGTAAGAAACTGATCACAGAAAAACACTACTGCTTTTAAAATCTTTTTAAAGAATGGAACATCTTAAGGTGGGTCTCAAGTAGTTTACATAAATTTCTTCACATGCTGTCCCTACACTTCTACGTTCTCCTCTCTATAATTAGATCTGGGATGAGAGGGGTTAACATGTACTCTTGTAGGTGTTAAAAATCCCCGATCTGAGATACTCTTCTTAACTCTGAGAGGGAATGGGAAATGCTAAGTGATCAGGATTGAGAGGGAGTGTTTTAGCAAGGTGAGTTCCTGGAGCTACCCATAATCTTAGGATGTTTTTTCCCAGTAATTTCAAATGTTAGGTCCAGGCTTTCCTTAATTCAAGCTCTGGCCCTTATTAAAGTCCAAAAATGATATTAAATATTATCAGTAACTATTGTGAAAAGTGGGGGCTTACCTGTAATTCTTTTACTAAATTTATTAACTTCTCTATTGCACAAAGGCCCAACTTGAGTTCTTCATGAAGCTCTTCTAGTCCACATTGACCTGTCTTTGTCTGATTTCCTATAGCACCTAGCATTTAATGATTTCTTTTTGGTTTACTCTTGAGCTGTAAGTTCTTTAGCTTGAGAAATTCTTTGGGTATGGATTCTCTCCACCTTTGCAGATGGGCAACTCATCTTAGTTGCCTGAAGTTACAGCCAGTACGTGTCAGGTAGGATTTGAACTCATCTTGACAGTGTCTTGGCTTTTTTCTGTGCTAATATACTGTCTCATATTGTTCTCTAATTTTACAATGTTAGAGCAGGAAGGGACTTTAGATCCCTCTTTTTACAGATGAGGCAGTTTTGAGGTCCAGAGAGAAAAAAACAACAAGGTCACTCAACTAGTGAGTAGAGCCAGAACTGAAGCCTAGGGGCCTGTCCTCTTTCCATTATACCCCATTTCCTGTGTGTTAGGTTAGTTTTGTCTCCCCAATAGTCTCTAGTATCAGCTCTATGGGGGGGGCTTCTGCTTTTTTGTAAATCGTGTACTCGAGCTAGTGTTGTGCATCTTTGTATACAGCTAGACATGTCAACAAATTGTTTTTAAATACAAAGCTCTTTGTCATGACCTATCCTTGTATTACCTTACCCTTAGGGAATTCTGAAATGCTTAGGACAGAAAGCTCCCCTCCTTCAAGAGTGTACTTTTCTCAGAACCCTTTGAGAGGAGTTAGCTCCTTTTACAGATAAGGAAACAAAGGCTCCCTCCCCCTTAAACAGTGCAAGCAGGCTTCTGCTTCTATAATTTATCAATCCATTCCTTGGACACACCCTGATTGTTTTTAAATATATTTAACTTTCTTTGACATTAAGTATGTACAGCATTTTCAAGGCTTGTCCTCCTGGTTAGGTGGTATTGATGCAACGTCAGTAGCAGTGCTTGATCGAGAAAACAACCTTGACAGAGCTGAAGACACCTTCTCAAGCATTTTGGAAGATTGTCTGGAGACTTGAGCCCTAGGAGTTCCTGTAGACAGACATCATGGGAAGTGTAAAGAGCTAGGTTAGAGCTGTTGGACTCTTTTTAACTCCTCTATGAGCAAGGTGAGGCCTTGGGCTTATGTGGATGGAAGGCTTCTCCTACTCTTAGCCCCCTCCTCTCTTACTTTGTCATCTCTTTTCTCTAGGGCTTCATGTTTTACAAAGCATGTTCAGAGGTTTTCTTAGGTGAGCTTTAAGATAAGCCTTGTAGGAGGTAGTTTAAGGATTAGCATTCCACAATCTTTTGTCAGTTTACTTCCGTGGTCTTATTTTCCAAATGTCCCTTCATACATTCTAATACCAGGCCAAACTCTAGAGTCCTACTCTCATGACTTGCCTTCTCTCACCCCTCAGACTCCAAGTGTCCAAAAAGGACATCTCTACCCAAACCTACTCTTTGGTTCAGCTTCCCACCTTGTGTTAGTCACGTAGGCTTGAAACCAGGGAGTCATGCTGGATTACCCCCTCATTCCCCAACAATTCAGTTGCCATGTTACCTTCACAATATTTGTCCCATCCATCCCTTCCTCTCCATTCCCACCTTCTAACTGCTCTTTTTGACCCTAGTCTTCTCACTCCAATTCAGCCTTCACACAGTGGCCCAAGTAATCTGTCTAAACGGTAGGTCTGGCCATGTTACTCCTCTGTTCAACAACTTGTGGGAAGCAAGAAAGCTGTTTTCCACAGTCCTAGGTGATAAGGGTTGTGACCTAGCATGGACAGGTTAAAGGTCAGAGACTAATGAGCAGGCTCAAGGAGCTGTATGAGGAAAAGCCTATCAGACAAGAGAACATGGAATCACATGGCCAGGGTATGGTATCCGAGGAGATCCAAAGTTAGGAAAACAGTATAAGAAGCCCCATGTTTCTCTGTGTTGTAGTCATCCTGTAACCTTACTGGGGAAGCTATAAGGCTACACATCCATTCAGGGGGAATGGATTAATAAAAGCTTTCCTGATTTCACAAGTATTGTCCTTTGTTTAAGGTGAGCATGTTTCTCACTGTTGGGGGCTTATTAGATGAACTTGTTTGCTTCATCTGGGATGAAATACAGATTCCTGAACTTGGTATTCCAGTTTTATTTTGTGCATCTCCCCTTCACAAAGTTTCCTCTGTTTTTCTCAAACTGTACTAATTAAACTCTTCCCCAGTTTGGATATGCCACCTCTTGCCTCCATATATTCTTGTAGACCTAGGATAAACTCCTGCCTCATCACCTACAAGTCTCTATTCCTTCATGTCCCATTTTGAAAAAATTCTCTTTCCTCCCAAACTTCCCCTCTTCTGGACTACCCTATTTCTGGTGCAAGTCCCAGTTCACAGGTGTCTCAGGTTTATGGCCTTGGTATGATCCTTAGCTTCTCACTCTCTCACCCCACCCCATATCTGTATATTTATGCCATCTCTCCGTTGGCCCTCATCACCTCTCACCTAGAGTATTGCAACAGCCTCCATGTTGGTCTCCCTGCCTCATATCTCTCCTCACTTCAGTCCAAGCCCAGATCTAACCGTGTGACTTTTTTACTCAGCCAATTTCAGGGGGCTCCCTGCTGCCTCTGGGAGAAAATATAAACTCCTCTGCCTAGCTTTCTGGCCAAACTGTTGTCCTCTTTGTTCCTCACCTCCATGCCTGGAATGCACCTTGTCCTTTCCACTGCACTCAGTTCCTCTCTGCCATTTAGATGCAGCTCAGGCACCATCTTGTGCATGACGCCTTTCCTAATCTGTCTCTCCATCCCCACCCCCTTCTTGTCTTTAACTGCTTTACTTATTTGTATTTTCTGTACATTGATGCTGGGTATACTTAGTTATCTTCTTATTTGCCTGTGAGGTTGGAAGCTCCTTGGGAATAAGGATTGTTGTTGTCTTTGCCAGATTGATGAAACCGATGAGTTTTTCTCCCTTTTCCCAGCACCCTTTGCTTAGAAATCTACTTTGTCACACTCTTATCACACACACTGTACACCTATGGCTCCCTCCACCCAAGGCAAGGGCCAAAGGACCACCATTCTTCCCCTCTAGGCTGCCCGAGCTTCCTGCCTCTGTTTTTCTGTGTATACTACCTGGGGATCAGAATGCCTCTGTGCCTTTGTTGGAGCTGGGCTTTCTTCTGCCTCTTAGAGCAAGTGCATTAAAGACCCAACTTCCCAGTTGCAACAAGGATGCCTCCCATCAGGCTGGCAGCTCCTGATATCTCAAATGGGAAGGGATTTGAGATACGGATTAAGTAGTAGAGCCAGTCTTCAAACCCAGCTCCTCAGGCTGTAAATCTGGTGCTCTATTCTTCTACACCAGTATTGTGTTATAGCTTCGCAGAGACACTGGTTCTTGAGAAAGTCCTTAATAGGTAGGATCCCAATAGCTCAGGACAATAATTGTGTTTCCCTTGACCAATGAGTGATCTGAGTCAGCAGTACTCATGCAGGCTTCCAAGAGCCTGCTAAAGCTGAGTGAGTAGGCCTGGTACCCAAATGCCTTTTTGCTACATGCCAGGATGCCATCCCTCCCCCTGGCCTGAGTCCTATCTACTCTGAGCAGTGGGGTATGATGAGAAGTAGAGGATTTGGAGCCAAAGGGAGTCAGAATAAAGCCTGCCTCTGTCTGCTGTTGACCATCATGGTATTCTTGGCTACGTTTTCCTCTCTGGGTCTTGATGGCCTCTCTAAAATGAGGGGGTCTAGACTACTTTTAGGTCTCTTATCTTTAATCCTTTAAGCCCATGTGAAAATGCAAGGTTAGAAGAGCATCTGTTTTTCTAAACTTTCTAAATTAAGTTGACTTTCAAAACAAAACTACCATGAAAAATGAAATAGTGGGGCTATCCCAACAACTCTAATCTCCCTTCCCCACTACACATAAGTATTCTCTCTCCTCTCTCCCTTTCCGCTCTCCTCCATCCTCTCTCCTCTCTTAAGCCAAGGCCTTTCCTCTCACTTACAAATGGCCATCATCAGTCATCATGGTGTGGTGGCAGTGGAGATGGTCACAGAGCCCAGAGGGAGGCCTTTTTTAGGTCACAACAAAGACTGTGCCTCTGACTTGCCCACAGTCAACCAGCTGGTAAATATCAAAGGTGAAATTTGAACCCGGGTTTTCCTAACTACAGGGCTAGCACTATCTACTGTACCACACTGCCCTTCTAAGAGGCAAATGACAGAGGAGAGTAGACAACATGAGAGAGATTTATTACATGGAAGCATACATATATTCGTATATATGTATATTACACATACATACATCTGAAGGGGAATGAATGAAAACATGAAAAAAAGAAGAGACAAGCACTGTGTCTCACGTCAAAGTCTTCAGTGCCCGAGTTGTATCTAGTTTCTTTGAATAGACTGTAATACCGACTGTATCTGGTAAAATCAGTCTAATTTCTGGGCAGTGGGCCTGCTTTATTGGTCTGAGATGTCTTGGGCATCTTAATTGCACTAGATGGTAGGTGATTTATAATGTAGTTACAGCAATACTGGCTTAGAACAAAACTTACTCAAGAATTCATTTGACAATTTTAACCTCTCTCCAGGCAGTGTGGTACAGTTGATAAGAGAGCCTTGGACACAAAACCTCAACCCTGGCTACACAGCTAATCTTCTGTAATATCAAGTAAAACCATTCAAAGAAGAAGTGGCATCCAGTGCCCTGGATTTTGAGACTGATGACTTGGGTTCCAATCTCATCTTTGCTAAGTATTAGCTGTGTGACCTTGGGTAAGTCACTTCTCTTTTCTGGGCTTCAGTTTCTTCTTCTGTAAAATGAGGAATTTAAACTAGATGAGCTCAAAGGTTTAAATCCCATGATACATTTTGGAATAGGAGAAGGAAAGCCCTGTCTGAATTAGTAAAAAGCCTAAATCACAGAGAGACCATGGCAGTTTAGTTATGTGGTGGGACACACAATGACAAAATGGAAGGCTTCTGCCAGTTTGGGGACCACTTGCTATTTCTGCTTCTTGGGCCTGGGGGCAGAAATGAGGGAAGGAAATGATCACAAATCTTCAATTCACAGGGACCAAAGTGGGAACTTAAGCTAATATTTGAAGAACATGTTACATACTTGGTGTGCCCTCCTTGGAGGCCTGATTGGAGGTTGATGTAGTGCCTTCGTAGATGGTGATAAACTGCACCAAGATAAGAGAGAAAAAGAAAACATCAATATCCTCTCTAGTACAGGATGGTAAAGTCCTATGACCTCTAGCATGGGTCTTCTGTAGAAACCAGGGAAGGGCTCAGGAGTTGCTGAGGTCACAGCAACCACTGCTCTTGTGACCCAATGTCATCAGTGCCTTAAGACCTCCAGAAGTTTGCAGTACAACCCACACCCCAACATGCACAGCAGAAAAGAAACCAGGCCACCCAGTAACCAGACTGCTAGTGCCAGACTGCTTGTGCCATGGTTGTACAAATCGTTCTCTTCAGTTTTCCTATTCAATACCCTTGCTTTAGCGTGTTCATGAGGCCAGTTAAAGCACCCAGTGCTCTCCCCTCTCAGGAAAGGAACTACTGTCATTGACTCCTTCCTACAAATGAGAGGAAGGTATTGCTTCTCCCAAAGGAATTTCCATTTATACTGTATTTATAGTTGGGGAATAAAAGGTTTTATCCCCTTAAGAAAGGAGTATCAAGCATCACATACATCATCCTTTCCCGAGAGGGGCACTGAATAGGAAAACTGACGATTTGTGGAACAGTGTAAGGACAGACTACTTTGGAAGCTTTAATAACTTGGAGTAGAGCAGTGAAAGAGCAACCATGATTCCAGAGGACTTATGGTGAAGCAGGCTGCCCACCTCCTGACAGAAAGTCTCATCCTGCACCCTGGGTCCATCCTGACAGAGTGGGGATGGACCCAGGGTGCAGGATGAGACTTTTTGGACATGACCACTATGGGGAATTTGTTTTGCTTGACTTGGCAAATCTGTCACAAGAGTTTTGTTTTTCCTTTTTTTTTCCAGTGAGGGGAGGGAGAGAAAATAAAACCTTGTCAGTTGAAAAAAATTAAATGTTTTGAATACCAAAATTAAAGGAAGCTGGCAAGGGCAGTCCTTGTGACAAAAGTAATCAGGTCACATTGGCACACACAAGAGGAAAGAAGCAAGGCCCATTATATCTGGGGGCCAAATTCCAATGTCAGCAATGACTACCATCAGGTTTTTTCCCTTAGTTTGTTTCTTCAACTATAAAACTGGAATCTTAAGACTTGCCCAGTGCTGCTGTGAGGACCGTGGCTGGAGAAACGGGAGCTCTTATTAAGGGGCTGGCTCTCCTTTGGAATTCGTGGACTTTTAGGCCATGGGGAAGCCAGGAAGGGCCAGAGGACCTCCAAGTCATCTTGGATGTGGTCACTTCAAGCCAACTCTGCTGTTTTGTTGGGGTCTCAGCTCACCCTCCACTCTTAGGTGTAACTTTGAAATACATACCTGAAGGCTACTTGTTTCATCTAGGGTCTTGGCCTCTTCCAGATACACTGTGAGTAAAACACAGAGTTGTGAAAGTCTAAGATCTCTGTCTGAAAAATGATCATTTCTAAAGGAGGTCAGATTTCTATCACACTTGTTCTCCATAACTCACCCAATATCCCACAACCAAAATTAGTGGGTGTTTAAGTCAGTTAAATTGGAATCTTTCCAGAGTAAACTGAAGCCTAAGGAGGTGTGGTCCTTGATAGTGTTGGGGGCTGGCTCTGGCTCCCTTGGGAGAGATTATAAAAAGATGGAGCATGGTATAGCATTAAAGTCCAATAGATTAGATGCAGGGCTGGCCCTGCCAGGAATTCTGCAGGACCTTGGGCAGTTACTTCCCTTCTCTGGTCCATGTGTAAAATGGACGGGGTAGGGTTGGCCTTTGCTTTAATTCTAGGATGCAGGGAACACATATGTGATACTTCATGTTCTCCTTAGACTGCAGGCTGTTATTTCTGGTGAAGGGTTGGCAGTGAGACATGGAGATGGACAGTCTTCCTTGAGGACTGGTGGCTCAACTTTTGCAAGTAGTTTAAATGGGTCACAAGACTGGAAAGTGTCGGGCTAAACTCAAGTACTGAGGCTTGAACCTTACATCCCCCTCAGGGGTTTTCATTCTACTCCTAAGCTTATACTAAGTACACTCATTTGCTCTCTCCTTCCTCCCTCCCCCGCCCTCCTTTTTCTCCCTCTCTCCCTCCCCTCTCCCACATATAGAACAAACTTCTCAGAAATTTAAACTAGGAAACTGTGACAGTATTTTAAAGTTATACATTCTTTTACAAGAATTGGATATCAAAGATAAATCTGAACCTCCTCTTTTGTCCCAGGTGTGGGATAGGGAAATCCATGAGAGCCTACCTAACCTGTGGCTGCCACTGAGAAACCCTATACCCCCAGATTCTAGATTCACTCCTGTGCTTTAGGGTTTTCTAAGTGCTTTGCTCACAACATGTTTTATCATATCCACATTTGTAGATGAGGAAACTGAAGCACTGAAATCTGGGTTATCAGTTACAGTCTGACTGTATAGGGTAGAGTCATTGAGAAGAAGAGAGGTCAGTTGTCTTGCTTTATCTCCTGCCTCCTCAATTACTGATTTTTGGCTACTCTAGCTGCTTCACACTGCAAATACTTTTCCTTGGCCTATACCCACGTCCTTCCTTCTCCCTTGCCTCCAAGTCCACACCACCTGTCTTGGCCAAACTATGTGTGACAAACTCTTCTGCCTTGAATGTTTGATTCTCTGCTTTTTCAATGGATCTGTGGTCTTATCAACAGATGTGTTCCCTCCATTGATGCAGATCTTAAGTTAGCCTCACCTTCACAACCTGGACCATTTTTGTCCACGTCCTCCCATAGCTCATCCCCAGAGACCTTCCTAAGTCTAGGGTTTTTTACATTTTGGGGGAGAACCAATACAATCCTCAAGCCAACATTGATACTTTCAGTATTTCCATTCAAGAATTGGAATAGGCAAGTATTTGCCATGAGAGCATAGTTGTTTTAAAGTCAGACTATGGCATCATTTAGCATATCTTAATAATGATTCAGACAGACAAGCCATTGCTGCGTTGACTGTGAGTTGCATGTGTAAGTTATTCACTTCTGGAAAGGCAAACAAACTGGTGGCCTAATCCTGAGGATTTCCACTCTGGCAGCCTTAAGAAGTAAGTAGAGTAGAAGGTTCAAAAGCTCCCCTACTAGACTTGGCTCCAACACTTCCTTCCTACCTGAGTGACCTTGGACAAGTCCCTTCCCTTATCTGGGGCTTTGTTTCCTCATCTCCAAGATGGGAATCATGAATATGCCACCTTCCTTTTAAGGTGCTTGGTTATAGACATTCTAGTGCTATATAAATATGAGTTCCTACAAGTATTCCTCTACTGAAGTCTTCCCTTGCTGCCTTAGCATGAAAATGATACTAGGCTTTTGGGCCTAGTAACAACTTCTGACCTCCAAGGCCTACCCTAGGTAGGGAATGAGAAACTTTCTCATTAGAAACTTGACCTTGGAGTAATAAATGTTTTCAGTCATAAGAAATCATGAAGACAGTATACTAAGGCATGGAGGGAGGATTAATAAGGATGAAATCATGTATATTTTAAAATATTTTATGTATATTATTAGTATTATTTAATAACTTCAGATTTAAAAGGTATCAAAGCAGTGACCAGTGTTTCTTAAATAAGCTCTAATGCAAATTAAAAATAAGTAATCAAACCGTCAGTTGATTTCTTGCCTGATCCTTTGCTGTCACTGTTCGAAAAAAAAGAGAATGTTTCATTTTTTGTTTAGTCAGTAAAGGAAGAAATTACATGTTAATTAAAAGAACAACTTGTCAAGTATTGATATAGTCAGATAATGACAAAAATGATCCCTTCTAGGTTCCAAGTCAAGCAGAATGTTGTAGAACCAAAATACAGTGATACCTGAATTGACCTTGGTTTAGATTTATCTGCATCCTCTCTCACCTCTGTTGCTGCCAATTCCAGACTCTTATTACTAGTCCTAACTGCTAACCATTGGGGTGGCTTAGCATTTAGCACTTTGGGAAAATTTGGGGTGGGGCTCACCTGGGGTACAGCACCAAGTGGAAGGGAGAAAGTAAACCTCAGGTCATGGGCTGCATTCCTGTATCAAATGGAGGGTGGGACCTGGCAGGGGAGGAGCTGGTGAGTGAAGCATGCTCGCTCTCTCCCTCCTACAAAAGTGCTGGAGGTGCTCTTAGGGCTTGCTACTGAATGAAATCAGATTAAGTGAAGACCCCTCAGACATGAATTCCCCAAGAATACCCACCCTTCCTGCCAAAACTTAAACAACTGCCACAATGGCAGAAGGACATATGTCCATGACAGTATACAACCCAGGTCCTACTGGTTTCAAGCCCACCTTCTATCCACTATGCCATGTTGACTTTCCATGGGGGACGTATGGATAAATAGCCATGACAGAAATGATTGCTAATGATCTGGAGAGATCCAGAGTTGCCCTCTTTTTCTAAAGTATTGATTTTAAAAGTTCAGTCTTTTGAAGGACATCACTGATAGTAAGATTGGACTTTCTTGGTCATTTGCCTCCTTAGGTAAATAAAATGCTCCGAGATGGAGGCGAACCACCAAAGTTATGGTCACACCACATCAGCATTCTTCCCTTAAGTTCCATATTTGGTAACAAAAACCCTCATTGGTGAGCAATGATCCTTTCCGTGTTCTTTGTCTCTGGGGTAGTAGATTCCCGTGCTTAGACTATATGTGTGGATTCCCAGCCAATGGGAAGAGAAGCTACAGGGTTTCTGTTTTAGGACCATACATTGCTGTACTCTACTCCACTCAGGTGCACTCCCTTGCTCTCCCCACCCATGGTCTCGAGGGAAGCACCCCTTCTCATGAAATTGTAATAAATTCCTTTTTGCCTTCTACCTTGAGAAGCCTCTGAGTTTAATTTGAGTAAGGGTCACTCTATCCCACACACTAATGCTATCCCTGACAGGAAGGAAAGATTTGGAAGCTGGGGCATAACTGGAAAGGAAACCACAGTGGGGAGAAAGATTTTAGATAGCCAAGGTGTACCACAATGTCCATGGTTGCCTGGTGCTTGAGGGGACAGAGTATGGAATTTTGTCTGCTTTATAGCATAGTTGAGGACATAAAAATTTGATCAGAGCATCTAAAGTTTGAAGGAGCTTTTGAGATCATCTAGTTCTCTCCCTCCATTTTACACAAGGAGGAAAAAAACCCAGAGAGTGAAGCAAAATTGTCCAGTGCCACTCAATAAATAGCAGAGGCATGAATCAAATCCAATTCCTTTCTCTCCAAAGTCTGTGGTTATCCCACTAAACAATTCTTCTTTTCACTTAGTTTCCTACTTAAATACTAGTATAATTGAAAGTTTCTACCTTTTCAAAATATGGTATTAGAAAGCCCAGGTCCCTAGTACCCTCCAGAAGGATAGAGGCAGAAATATCAAAAAATGTCTAAAAGGTGAGGGAGAAGAGGTAGGAAGAAAGGATAATCAAAGCTTCTGAAAAGATAATAATGCTGGGGCAGAGCCAAGATGGTGGAGTAGAAAGATGCACATATGCTAGGTTCTTCCCCCACAGCCCATAAAATAGCTGCAAAGAAAGACTCTCAAATTCTAGAGCAGCAGAAGCCACAGAAAGATGGAGTGGAGGAGATTTCTGGTCCAGGGTGACCTGAAAGGCTAACAGACGAGGTCTATCACAGTGAACGGCATAGTGCAGCCCCACCTTGGCCTTGTGGTGCTGGGAAGAGCAGGACTGGAGCAGGCCTCCGGGGTTGGAATCCCCAGAAGCCGCAGCAGCAGTTTGCAGATCTCTCAACCCGCAGGTGCCAAAGACAGCTTCAAAGGTCAGTGAGAGAGCTTTTTCACCTCTGTAACAAGGGACCAGGGTCCTCCCCTAGCCCCGGCCCCAGGCTGCAGTGGCTATGGTGGCCAGGCAGGCAGCAGTCAGCATCCATTGGTGGATAAAGCCCCTGGGTGAATTGAGCAGCTGATCTGAACCTCAGCCCTGAGTGGGGGCTCTGCCCCTCCCCACCCCCTGCCCAAAGCCCCTGAAGGAACTGAGCAACTTATCTGAAGCTGTGAGCCTGGTCAGAGAGTAAACTCCTCTTCCTTGATTGTGCCACCTTGGAGGAACTGAGATCTTACAGGTCCCCAGAGTATACCCTAATCTTGACAAAAGACCCTAAAGTCAAGTAACTGGTTGGAAAAATGCCCAAGAAAAAGGAAAAATAATAAGACTATAGAAGGTTACTTTCTTGGTGAACAGGTATTCTCTCCCATCCTTTCGGATGAGGAAGAATAATGTTTACCATCAGGGGAAGACATAAAGGTCAAGGCTTCTGCATCCAAAACCTCCAAAATAAATATGCAATGGTCCCAGGCCATGGAAGAGCTCAAAAAAGGATTCTGAAAATCAAGTAAGACAGGTAAAGGAAAAACTGGGAAGAGAAATGAGAACAATGCAAGAAAATCATGAAAAGTGAGTCAACCACTTTCTAAAGGAGACTCAAAAAATGCTGAAGAAAATAACACCATTAAAAATAGGCTAACTCAATTGGCAAAAGAAGTCCTAAAAGCCAATGAGGAGAAGAATGTTTTAAAAAGTAGAATTAGCCAATGGAAAAGGAGGCTCAAAAGCTCACTGAAGAAAATAGTTCTTTAAAAATTAGAATGGAACAGATTGGAAGCTAATGATTTTATGAGAAGCCAAGAAATTACAAAACAGAGCCAAAAGAGTGAAAAAACAGAAGATGATGTGAGATCTTTCATTGGAAAGGCAGCTGACCTTGAAGATGGATCCAGGAGGGACAGTTTAGGAACTGTGGGACTACCTGAAGGCCATGATCGGGGAGGGAGCTTGGACATCATCTTTCATGAGGTTATCAGGGAAGATTGTCCTGATGTTCTGGAAGCAGAGGGCAAAAGGAATGTTGAGGGAGTCTGCTGATCACCTCTCGAAGGACATCCAAAGAGAGAGACTCCTAGGAATGTTGTAGCCAAATTCCAGAGTTTCCAGGTCAAGGAGAGAATGTTGCAAGCAGCTAGAGAGAAGTGGTTCGAGTGCTGTGGAAATACAATCAGGATGGCACAGAATCTAGCAGCTTCTACACTGAAGGATCGAGGGGCATGGAATGTGATATTCCAGAAGTCAAAGGAACCAGGACTAAAACCAAGAATCACCTACCCAGAAAAACTGAGTATAATACTTCAGGAGAAAAAAATGGTCATTCAATGAAATAGAGGACTTTCAGGCATTCTTGATGAAAAGACCAGAGCTGAAAAGAAAATTTGACTTCCAAACACAAGAATCAAGAAAAGCATGAAAAGGTGAACAGTAAAGAGAAATCACAAGGGACTTACTAAAATTGAACTGCTTACATTCCTACATGGAAAGATAATATTTGTAACTCTTGAAACTTTTCTCAGTATCTGGGTAGTTGGAGGGATTATATACAATATAGATAGAGGGCACAGAGTGAATTGAATAGGAAAGGATGATATCTAAAAATATAAAATTAAGGGGAGAGAGAGGAATATATTGGGAGGAGAAAGGGAGAAATGGAATGGGGCAAATTATCTCTCATAAAAGAGGGAAAAAAATCTTTTCCAATGGAGGGAAAAGGGGGGAGATGAGAGGGAAAAAGTGAAACTTACTCTCATCACATTCGGCTCAAGGAAGGAATAACATGCACACTCAATTTGGTATGAATATCTATCTTACACTACAGGAAAGTAGGGGAGAATGGGATAAGCAGGGTGGGGGGGAAGATGGAAGGGAGGGCAAATGGGAGAAGGGAGCAATTGGAAGTAAACACTCTTGTGGAGGGACAACAAGGTCAAAAGAGAGAATAGAAGAAATGGGGGGCAGGATAGGATGGAGGGAAATATAGTTAGTCTTACACAACATGACTATTAAAGAAGTCTTTAGCAAAACTATGCATTTATAACCTATATTGAATTGCTTGCCTTCTCAGTGGGGATGGGTAGGGAGGGAGGAAGGAAGAGAAGTTGGAACTCAAAGTTTTAGGAACAAATATTGAGAATTATTTTTGTGTACAACTGGGAAATAAGAAATACAGGTAATGGGGTATAGAAATTTATCTTGCCCTACAGGACAAGAGAGAAGATGGGGATAAGGGAAGGGAGGGTTGTTAGAAGGGAGGGCACATTGATGGAAGGGGCAATCAGAATGCATAGCATTTTGGGGGGGAGGGGAGAGATGGGGAGAAAATTTGGAACTCAAAATTTTGTGGAAATGAATGTTGAAAACAAATTAATTAATTAAAAAAATTTAAAAAAAGATAATAGCCTCTCAGAAAGGGAAAAGGAATGGTTAAGGAAATGAGCAAGCAGGAAAATAACACTGGAAACATGATGAATGTATTTTCTGCATTGAAAAAATTCAAAGAAAAGATACCAGAAGAAAAAAGGACTAGTACCAACAGTGATCCAAAAAATGAATCCAGAAGTTTCACAAGACTCATCAGATTTAATAATAAAACACTTAAAGGAAAATAAGGAAGTGGTGAGACCTGCCATTAGGCATTCACCCCCTCCTTACCCTTCCCCCCCCCCAAAAAGGAACAAGATAGAATGATAATGAAAATTAATGTTGAGAGTGCTGTGGAAAACTGAGAGAAAAATCAGGAGTTAATGAGAAATCGAATTGTTCTATTGAAAGACCAAAAGGCTGCAAAATGTGATGGAAAGTCACCTGCAGGGAGGCTTCAGGATGTAAAGAGTAAAGAAGATGGAACAATGCAACAGGCTGTGGAGAGGTGAACCATCACGCATTCTCAAGAATGTGAAGAAAGGAAGAGTCTGGACACCATATTTCAGGAAATCATTTCTCACCTGGCTGCCCTACTATGCCTCTTCGTGGAGTACTTTCCCTGGCTCCCCTCTGCACCTTGCTTTTTGGCTTATTTTGTGTGTTGCCTTCCTCCATTAGACTGTAAGCCCCTTGAAGGGATTGTCTTTTTTTTTTAATCCCTTGTGCTTAGTGCAGTGTCTGGCACATAGTACACACTTAATAAATGTTTCACTGACTACTGGCAGTCTGAAATAATACAAGAAAAAATTTCCAGAATTATGGGAAGATCAAAGGACAGGCTATAAAATAGGCAATGCAACAGACACCAACAGGAAAGAATGCCAGATTCAACTCACCCAAACACAATGATGTCAAACACTAAAGATACCCTGACAAGGAGATTTTACAAGTAGATAAGATGGAAAACATTGCTTATCAAAGAACACCAATTATTCATCTAATATTAAAAAATTACTGGCAAAAGTAAGCCACAGTGAGGCCTTTGATATGTAAATCAACCAAGAACTTCTCCTGGTAAAGGAGGCCAGGCTTAGCTAGGACCTTTGATATGCAAATCAATTATGAACTTCTGCCTGGACTGGCTAAAAATGGGGTTTAGATTTAAACATTTCACAGGGTGAGCAAAACACAAAGGGTAGGGAGTGGTGTGATCCATAGTTGTCTCTGGGTAGAAGGGGACAAACTTGGGAAAGGCACTAGAATGATAGATAGTAAAATTGAATATTCTTCCACTTTCATCAGTATTGAGGCAACAGTGGCTTTGACTCTGAACCAATAGCAAGGTAGCAGCCAGGTTGTCCGAACTGACAATTAAAGGCCACAAACAGGCTGAGGGTGGGGAGGGAGAAAGAGTAGATGAAACGTATATATAGGTATATGAGAAAGTGTGTATGGGTAGATGGATAGATACATTCACATATACATGTGGAAATATGCATATATACATACCTGTATGTTAACGTATGTATACATATATAAAACACATATATTACAACAGAATTCCCAACAAGAGCAAAGTAAAAGACAAGGAGGAATGAGAAGATAGAATTCTTTTATTGCAGGTGTTACAAAAAATGGATAATTGAGGGAGAAGGAAGAACAGATAATCCCAAAGTAGCACTTCCATTTAGGAAAGGAGGGAAAGAAAGGGGGAAGATTGAAACCACTGAAAAACTTTGAGAGGAAAGAGTAGGAATTTAGGATCCATCTTTGGTGATGAATGTATGTTCTCCCATGCATATGTGTAAGACAGGTTTGGACTAATTCTAGTGAATGAAGGTAGAATACATTCCTTAATGATAAAAACGTAATTTAGCAGAGTATGACAGAACCATATTTAACTATAAATAGATTGACTTCTATTATTAAACAGAATAGGGTTATCGAACTGATTAAAAAAAAATCCAAGACAACCATATGTAGCATTAAACACCCAAAGGCAGATTTAAAATGAAAAATTGGAATAAGATTTACACTGCTTCAGGTAAATCCTGTCTTTGACACATACGAGCAGTGTGACCCTGGAAGAGTGGTCCCTAATCTCTCAGGGCCCCCAAACAACCCTCTGAAATTATAAATGGTAGAGCAGTTGCTCCTTTACATTTCCCTAGCTGCCATTAGCCCTTCAGCATTGGTTGGAGAAGTCACAGGTCTGGCCCAGAAAATCAGAACCTGTAGCCATGATAGTCAGGCAAGGCTGAATTCAAATTACAAAGTATTTATGAGATGGGGACGACATCATGCTTAAATGCACCATTCATAAGGAAAGTATACCAATATTATTTGCCTAACAGCACAGCAACTATATTTTAAAAGAAGGGAACTGATAAATAGGAAAGGAACTATAGACATCAATGGAATCTTGGAAAAATTAGTTTGTTGCATTTAGATAAATTAATTCACTTCTTCAAACCTTCATGGAACATTTTCAAAAAGCAGTCCACATTTGGATATTAAAAAACTTATAAATTGAGAAAACAAATTCTGCTACCTTTATAGAAACCCAATTAAAAACAGGAAACTACTAAAATGTAATCAAAATAGAGAGTCCTAGATGGAAGAGTGATAGGTACAATGGTCGAATTACAGAAAGTAAAAGTTTCTGAATTGTAACGAAAGCAGTCTTCCCATGCTCAAAGAGGCCCAGCTCAAAGGCCTTCAATGATTCCCTCTAGCCTCTAGAATAAAATACAAAGCCTGCCATTTAAAGACTTTTATAATCTAGCTTCAACATATTTACAAGTCTCATTTCATATTTCTTTCACATAGAAAGGTATAAAGTGATGCCAACTGGACAACCAAAGAACATACACAGTGA
The DNA here is from genome assembly GCF_028372415.1 of Notamacropus eugenii. NCBI lineage: Eukaryota > Metazoa > Chordata > Mammalia > Diprotodontia > Macropodidae > Notamacropus > Notamacropus eugenii. Next base: position 52,407,984 of record NC_092879.1, read on the forward strand.
CTACAACTACGTAATTAGAGATGATAACGGCAACAAATTCATATGAGAGAAATGACATTCAAAAGGGATCACGGAAACAAGATGCTTTGATCACTACAGGGCTAAAGGCAAGGTGAGCTTAATAAAGGCCAAAGAATAGAAGGTGAGGGACATGAGGATGATCATTTACAATCTCTTCTGGGAGTTTCCTTATGCTTGCTCTTCTAATATCTTTTTCTTATGCTGTTGTTTACATATTGGAAGACTTGGGCTTATCACAGGAAGTCAAAATAAACTTATTGCTAAAAAGCCCCCCCAAAAACAACCAAACCATACCCTTCGGAAAGCATCTCTTGGTTGTATGAGCATGAGCTCATAGTTCTGTGTATCAGATAACGTGGAGGCTCCGAAACAATGTTTCTCAACTCTTCTTGCTGAAAAAAGTAGAAGAAAAACATCAAAGCACAGGTTTAAGCAAGGGGAATAAAAATCTATCATAGAAATGCCCTTAACTGCCCACATAACTCTAGCACTTCTGAGCACATCTAATGTTATTGGGTCATGTGAGAGGGTGGGGGGGGACAGCGTAGAAAAGGTAAAAGCATGAGCCATCAAAATAAACCCTGTATGAGGAGGGCAAGAAAATGAAGAAAAAGAATAATCTGGGGCATCAGATTGGGGGTGGGGCCCTCCTGGCTTGGTTTTGCTATCATGCCATTCCTGTCCAGAAAACTCTCAGAACTCTACAGCATCCAGAGTGGAGACCAAATGTGTTGAGAGGCCCTCCTGGAGATGATTTTTTTTACACTTGACTCAGGGCAACCTCATTTTCTATTTTTCTAATGCTTCTTAGGATCATCACAGGACTACAGTTTTAGAGGAGGAAATGGAGGCCCAGAGAAGTGAAGTCTGCAAGACAGAATTTAAACCCAGGTCTTCCTAACTCCAAGTCTGGTGCTCTATTCACTACATCCTCCTGCCTTTTCTCAAGACCATCAGTGTTGCTTCATCTTTTATGCATCTACAGCTTACTTCACCACTTCAAGGATATAGGATTCTGTTGGGGGTAAGGGGCTTCTTTGGCAGACATAAATTTCAATCTCTGGGAGATGCTTTGGCTAAAACTTCATCCCTCTGTGGCCAACCTGACTCTGAGTCTGTAGGAATTATCTGGGCACTCCCTATCTGTCACTGGACTTACACTTCCATGTCCCAATGAGGCATCAGAGGAGGATTTAGTGAAGGAACTATTTACAGTATGATAATATAATTGGCACTGTGGTGACACTGTGAAATCACTGAATTTCAGACATGGAAGGAACCCTGGAGATCATAAATCAGGGGAAGACTGACCAGCAACATATTCACTTTTTCTGCCATTCTCCACAATCAAAGAACTGACCAATATTATAAGAGAACCAAAGTAACATAGTCACATTTGTCACTTACGGAGGAAGGTGACTTTTCTTCCAAGTCAAAAGACTTGATCTTTGTCAGGGATGCTACCTGGGTAAGCACTTTGCTTTCTGCAACAGCTATTGGTACTTGTGGGATTTCTGGCACTTCTGGCTCATCTGGTTCTTCTGGCTCATCTGATATTTCTAGCACTTCTTGGGCTCTTGGTTCCTTGATTTGACTTAGAGAGGTTTGAATACTTTCTGATGTGCTAGTAGGAATAGTTTGACAACACTTGCTTATGGAGAATAGTTTCTTCAGGCTACTGGAGCTCAGTGAAACCTTGGGTAAACTGACTTTACTTTCTTGCACTGGCTCCTCTTCCTCATCCTTTATAGTCATATGCATTAGATCAAGAGCACACTCTTCCTTTAAAACAACTTCTCGCAAACCATATTCATCCTCGTCAGAGGTTAAGCCATCATCCTTTCTGTTCTCTGTCTCTTCTTCATCAATATCGTGGGCAACCAGACGAATAATAAGGTCCTTTTTGCTCCGGACATCTTTTAAGAGTTCCACCTTGGTGATATCAGGCTTTCTTATATTCTGAAATGAGTTCCTGCAAACAGCCTGAAAATAAAGAGATTATGAGTATTTCAAGTAACTGTCTCAGGGTATTTTTTTCCCTCAGGCTTTTATTGCAATATAGTGATTTGCACATGATTTCTAGTTTTAGTAAAATGATGTACTATCAAATCATGTTTACTAGTACACTGTAGTTTTCTAAGAAACATGAAATGTATAAAGAATGTTTGGTGTTCCTACACTCTTCTCATATTTGTGATCATGCTAATTTATGACAATTTGTTTGATACACAGAAAAAAGGGACTAACATGAATTCTGGCTTTTTCTCCTAATTTCTATTGCTTGAGCTTTATCTTTTCCATAACCAAGATATGCACTATGCATAAGAGTTTAGAGGCACCTTAGAGATTACCAAGTTCAAGTTTTGCACTTCTAAATCTTATTAGCTTGAGGTGAACTTCTAGCGTGGATATTCCTATCACCAGTGCAGATCTGGCAAGATTTACTGTCAGACAATTCTGCAGAACCTATGATGAAAAATGCCATCCAGCGCCAGAGAAAAAACGGATGGAGTCTGAATGCAGTTCAGAGCATACTGGTTTCCTACTTTCTTTTTCTTTTCTTTTTTCGGGGGGAGGGGGTGTCTGTGTTTTCTTTCACAACATGACCAATGTGGAAATATGTTTTGCCTGACTGCACATGTATAACCTTTATCAGATTGCTTGCCTTTTCACTGAGGGGGGGAGGGAGTGAGAGTGGGAAAGAATTTGGAACTCAAAATTGTAAAAAATGGAGGTTATACATTGTTTTTACATGTAATTGGGAAAAATAAATATTAAAACCAAAAAAGAAAAAAAAAACAGATTTACTGTCAGAGAATAACCTGAAGCACTTATGGGGTAAGATTATTGACCACAGTCACATAGTACCTTCAGGGGTAGGCTATGAATTGAAGTCTTCCTTATTGTCTCTCTACTACTTCATGCTATCATCTCCCCTCTCATTTTACAAGGGAGGAAACTGAGGCCCAGAAAGTTTAAGCAATTTATAATTGCACAGGTACTAAGTGGTAGAGCTGGGATTCTAATTCAGGCTAACCCCAAAATCATCAGCTATACCCACTGTGTTCCTTGAAGTTTTTCCATCACCTACCCTGGCAGTCTTATGATTTCACAAACCAACCCACAGATAGTTCAAAATGCAGATATTTTCCTGAAGGAGGACAAATCTTTTAATAAGGTTCCTCTTCTCCCTGCCCCACCTGGCACTATGGACATTATGGTTTTAAATTGCTTTAATACATTATTGTATTTGATCCTCATAACAACCTGTGAGTTAAGTACTGTTGGTATTCTCTCCCATTTTATAGATGAAGAAACTCACATTCAGAGAGGTTAACTGGCTTGCCCAGGATCACACAGTGTTTGAAATAGGACTTGAACTCAGTTTTTTTCTGACACCAAGCCATTTTTCTGACTCTCACCGTTATTTTATAAACCAAAGTGCCATCATAGCTTCTGCAGAAATTAAGACATAGTCAAATCTCAGTTACCTGTGACATTCAGAAAATCCATAATGGTAGAGAATGGCCAAATTATTTCTATTTCACTTTGAATGTGTTTCTGTATTTGTATTTGGACATTCATGCTTCAGTCATTCTGGGAACTTGCACCACTTCCAAAGAGATAGTGTTCAAATTCTCTAGCTCGCCCAGCTCCCTCCTATTTTTCCCCTTTTCTATGTGAGGGATGGTCCATCTATACTTTTCTGGGAATGTGATCATTGATATTCATAAAAAGGAGTCTGAAACAGAGAGGTGTGACTAGTGTAAGTAGGATAGGCACATCTTGGGGGTGGGAGACCCAATGAGGTACTCATTTTAATCTGACTTTTTAGAAATGCCAGAAAATTCCATCCTCCATGATGTATAGGGATTTTTAAAAATGTGTGTGACCAGTTAAGTCATATGGATTGGTGTGTGGACTTGGAAGTCTCTGGTAGAAAACAGTATTTTCATTCTTTGAAAACTGGAAGGCTACACTGTACATGGTTTAATGCTAAAGTAATAAGGTCGAGCCTCATGACAGGTTTCTGGAAGCCAAGTTTGTTACTTCAGCATCACACTTAGCTGTAGCAATTTTGGGTTAAGCAGATATTATCTGACCATGCCAAGATACATAGTTGACTGTAATTTACAGACAAAAGCAATGCCTGCTCATTAATTTTTTGGGGGGGCCATTGCTTTTTTGCTTACCTCAAAGGGCTTTGCATCCAACCGTCCTGTTTTATCTAAGGAGATTCGTCTTTCCTTTTTTCTTGATTCTCTGTCCACTATTTCCGAGGAGTAGCTCTTCCCACTTATTGAAGCTCTTCTTAGCTCTGCTAGACTGTGTCCAGTTCTTGACAAACACTGCTTCTTCAGTTTCTCTAGTGGTTGAGTTTTGAGTGAAAGCACTGCCAAGTGTTGAGAAACAATGTCTGGATCTATTCTCATTGGCTTATTTCCAAGGTGAGGGACAATTTTAACTTGCAGGTCATCCCCCTCAATGTCATCTTCTTTAAAGAGCACAGAGCCCATTTTTGTGGCATGCTCACTGGCTTTTTCAACAATTCGGTCAACATCCAGATCACTGATGACATCAGTGGATGAACTATGGGAGCTAACAGATTCTGGGGGATGATGAGAAATCTCACTAATTATGAGGCTAGCTACTTTTTGGGGGAAAAATCTGTTCATACCTTTTATATCATGAAAGAATTCCTCTTGGGTTCCAGATTGTCGCAAAACGTTATTATAAACAGAATCAACAACCTGAGAAATCATTTCAATATTTTCTGGGTTCAAAAAGTACACTTCAGGGTCAGAAGCCACTAGACTAATGTTACTTTTGGAAATTTCAGCAGCCACTGATTTTGTCAGTTGAGATGCAATTTTATTCAGTTCAGGTTTGGATAAGCTTTTTGCCTCTTTGGTTACAACACAGGGCAACTTGACTATTTTTGCTAGGAATAATGCCAGTGTTTCCTCCAAAAAGGAGGCATCCAGTACTGGAGTTTTGGGGGCTGAAGGTTTCTCCTGTGACTTAATGTCATCAAGAATTTTAAGGACTTTTTCCATAATTTTGACAGCTTCCAGTGCCAGTTGCGGACCTGATGCCTCTTCCTCACAAGGGAATTTTTCCTCATGGGAGATTCTTTTTTCACTAGTGATTCTTTCCTCCTGAGCGAATTTTTCCTCAGAAGGGAATCTTTCCTCACGAGAAAAGATTCTTTCTTTTGGAGGGAATCTTTCCTCATAAGCAATTCTTTCCTCATGAGAGAATTTTTCCCTACAAGGGACTCTTTCCTCACGGGAAAATTTTTCCTCACGAGGGATTCTTTCCTCAGAAGCAGATTTTTCCTCACGAGCAAGTTTTTTCTCCCAAGACAATTTTTCCTCATGGGGGATTTTTTCTTCCCAAGAGAATTTTTCTTCACGGGGGATTCTTTCTTTCCAAGAAAATTTTTCTTCACGGGGGATTCTTTCTTCCCAAGAAAATTTTTCTTCACGTGGGATTCTTTCTTCCCAAGAAAATTTTTCTTCACGGGGGATTCTTTCCCCCAGAGAGCGTTTTTCCTCCTGAGGGGTTCTTTCCATATGAGGCCGAAATTCAGGTTTGGAAATTTCCTTGACCATTAAGAAGGCTATTATATCAGCTAGAACATTGCTCTTTCCTATTAGATCTTTATACACAGAAGTGTGAGAGCCAGAGTGTTTTAAAACGCTGTCATAGACATTATCGACTACTTTTTCAATAGCCTGGTTATCTTCTTTAGGCAATGTGGGAGGTTCATTGGGCTGCTGTACAATTTTAATTGAACTTTTTGATATAAACTCTTTCAGTGATGTTATTATTTTGTTGGTAATTTTTTCCAATTCAGCCTCCAAAGCCTTGGTTCTTTCCCTCTCTATCATAGGGAACACAGACAAAAGTCGGGATAAAAACTGTACTGCAATTTCTTCTAGGATATTCAAAGATAATTTTTGATCAGAGGTTTGTTTGGTTGGAAGACCTGCTGAGCTCTGGGAGATATCTTTAAGAATACTTTCAACAACATTGTCAACCTCAGCACATTGATGGGGTGTTAACTCTCCAGAAAAGTATGTCTGCAGCTGATTTCCAGCAACCTCTCTTATAACTAGGTCAGCTATGCTTTCAGAAAGCATTCTGCATCCGCTTGTTGCACAGTTCTGTATAACCTCTTGAGAGCCAAACTGTGGCAAAAGATTACTATAAACAGACTGTACCACTACCTGAATTACTTCATCATCGTTGGGGTGTAAGCACTCAACATACTGTATTACCATATCTTCGTCTTTTGTTATCTCTGTCATAACCCTGCTGACTAATTTCATTTGAATGAAGTTCATTTCAGTAAAAAGACTGTCACCTACTTCTGAATCTAGATTTTTTTCTGATCCTGATGGAAAAATTTTGGCTAGAAGAGATGAAATCATTTCTTCCAAAAATCCGTGAGGCAGCATGATGGTATATGGTGAGGAAGTTTGACATTCTCTGGTGTGTTTTTTGGCCACTTGTTGTACTTTTGTAACAACATCCTTAGATTCCAGAGGTATGCACACTTCAGTGGGCAATTCATCCTGTAGTAGTAGGCTGAGCTGATGCTGAAAGATTTCTTCTATTACAGCACCAGCTAATCTTTTGGCTAACTTATCACTATCATTGATGTCTTTGCAAATTGAGTCTTGAGATCTGTATTCGTGTAGAACATTACAGAGAGAGGAGTGCACAACCTTATTGACCAATATTTTATCCACTGGTGGCATATCAATGTAATGTTGTATATCTGTACATGATCCCCTATCAACCAAGGTTTTGGGGGGCACAGGTGGCATTTTAGGCGGTGAGGGTGTTCTCTGGAGAGTTGGTGCTTCCTGTGTAACAGAACTGTGCTTGTCTGGTACTTTCTCCTCAATCAGTACTTTAGGTTCCTGGGGCAAAGGTTGCTTTTCTTCAGTGGGCCTAAACACCCTAATTCGGGCGTCAGAAAACTCTTTTAACAAGGAATCAATCAGTTTCATTGCTGTTTCATAGAGCTCAGTCTGATTTGCATCATCCTGAATTTTTTTACACTCTTCACAAGTTTCTGGTGAAGAAGAAAAGACCAGTTTGTTTACAATCTCAGTGACAACATCTTCTAAAAATCTTGCTGAAAAAATACCCGATCTCATTTCAGGTGAATAGCATGATATTTTGGCATCAGCAGGAGGGTGTTTCTTCACCTCTTTGCCTTTGTCAGGAACACCCTTGTGAACCAGGTGCAATGAAGCCCCTGATGAAGGTTGGCCAAGATTCTCAGCATGTGCTTTTTGGGTAGGAATAACATTTGTATAACGGGTATCATCTAGAGATGTCTGAGTAGATATATCTAAAACATTACTATAAATATTCTCAATCACATTTTCATAATACACTATTGGTTCATCTTCAATATCTGTTTGAACACAGATCTCTCTCTTGCTTTTAAAGGTTGATTTTATATTTGGACTTTTCTCCGTAGTGACTGCAGGAGTGAGACTAAACGCCCCTTCTTCATCATCTGTCCCAACTGAAATGCCTTTTTTCTTTTCTTCAAACTTCTTACTACTTGATAATTTCAAAACTGGTTCTGGTGTTTTTTTACTTTTTACTGGAGAAATGCGTCGTATTGGTTCTTCTTCATTGCTTTCAGCAGCCAATTGGTGTTCTTTCTTTATACTACTCTTCTTAGGTGTTCTCTTAAAATCTGGTTCCGGGATCCCCTTACTGCTTTTCATAACTGCAAAGACTTTTATTGACTCTTCCTCGTACTCATGTGCCTCATCTTTGGCTGAAAACTCATCACTCTTTTGATCTGATGTTTTCCAAGCATGGTCCTGGTGACTTTTTATATTATTTTTAATACTGGTGGCTACAGAAGTGAATTTTATTGAATCCTTGTCTTCATCTTTTCTGGTTGGGCTCTCACTTGTCTTTTTCTCACTTTCCCTTTTGTCAGTTAGATCCCAATCTGCAGATTCCAGGGCACACATTTTAGTTTTCATAGTACTAGCTAGAGAAATGAACATTGAATCCTGGTTATCGTTTGTAGGTATAGTCTCAACCTTTTCTTCACTCTTCTTTTCACCTATTGTGCCCAGATCTGTTTCATCTTTTATATTTCTAGTTAGATTTACAACTGCAAGGGAATCTTTCAGTGAAGAATCTTTGATAGGAGCACCTCTTATGTCTTTATCAAATGAGATCTTTTGTGGCAGATATTGGACTCTTTGGGTGATGTTATCTGGTTCTAGAAATGAAAAGAATGGGGAAAACCAGTCTCCAGAAAAAAGTGGCTTAACCTTGAAACCTGAGATTGCATTCTTTGCTAAGTTGGTTATCATTTCAATACAAATATTGCTCTCTTCCTCATCATGATGAGTACCCTCAGATCTGTATTTTTTAACAACCTCTTCATACACAGAGTCAGACACTTTATTAATAGTTTCTTTATCTACTGGTGGAAAAGAAAACAATTCTTCAGCATTGGGGAGAACCTTAATATCACTTTTTCGAAATTCACCTATTAGAGAATTTACTAATTTGATAGCCATGCTCACAAGGCTGGTCTCTGTCATACTTTCACCTTCATCGTGCTCAGGAGTTTTTGGGACAGGGTACAATTTCCTAACAAGATCAAAAATAACATCTTCTAAAAATGTTGCTGAGTAGAGGGAAGGCTGGGGTGTGCATGGTGGTTCTTTTTCTTGCTCAGGAACATCAACAACAGACTCTTTATCAGAAGTTCCACCAGAATCAGAGTCATCCTCGTGTAAGAATGGCTGGAGATGATGATCTACAATTTCCTTCATAATGAAGCCAGCTATTTTGGTGAGGAATGTGCCTCCCTTCTCACTCTCCTCTTTCTGGACTTCAGCTTGCACTTCAGCTTGGAATTCAGCTTTCTTCAAAATATTTTTGCAAATTGAGTCAACTATGCTTTCAATAGTTTCCAGATTCATATGTGAGGCATTCTCCTCTGCAGCGGTCAGTCTAATTTCATGTTCAGAAATTTCAGCTATAATAGCATCAGTCAGCCTTGAAGCTGCTGACATAAATTCATCATCTGGTGGTGCCTCTTGTTCTTTAATTTGAACGCTGGCTTCAGATGAAGGAAAAATATGACCTAGAAGTTTGGAAACCATATCTTCCAAAAGAGAGCGAGGTAACACAGTAATGAAAGATGGCAAATAATGGCTTTCTTTACCAATAACATTTAGTACACTTCGAATAATGTTCTCAGCTCTAAGTGAAGAACAGGCAGACAAAGATAATGTTCCAGAAATTAATCCCTGTAATTGATAATCATAAATTTCTCCCAAAAGTAAATTATATATTTTGCTTCCAAAATTTTTAGTGTCATGTTCTATGTCTGCGTAAACGAGATCCAGAGATTTATAATCACTTGTTATTTTTTCATAAATTAAGTTGACTATCTTACTAACCATTTCTTTATACCCTTCAGAAAAACACAGATTTTCATCAAAATTTTCAGCAACAAAAATTTGAGATGCTGCAAACTCAAGCACAATTGATCGGACTAATTTTGTAACAATGTTAGCAACTTTGGCTTTAGACTTTGGATCCTCAGATGAGATGAAATTACGTGAAAATGCATAAAGGAGTTTGCATAAAAGCTCAGAAATTACTTCCTCCAAAAATATAGCTGAGTTAACAATGAGAGACAATTCTTTTGGGTCAATTTCTACACCTTTGTAAGTCTGTTTCCTAGTTAAGTCAGTTGTAGATTGAGATAGGATTTGCTCTTGAGATAAAAATGACTGAAGGTGATGGTTAAAAATTTCTTTGATTATGAAACTTGCTATTTTGGAAACAGGTATATTATTTATGTCTTTTTTATCTTTTGTAAGAGACTGGTAGAGATTTGAATGTGAAATGTCAGCATAAATGGATTCCACCATATTCTCAATATCTGTTTCTGAAATCATACTTTCTTTTTCATTTCCATGCTTTGTAATCCAGATAGCATGTTTGGAAATGATGGCCATGATTTCATTGATTAATTTCACAACAGCTTTACTGAAATCAGGCTTTGAAGTAACTGAGTCTTCCACTCTGGAGTCTGAGGACATCTGTGATAAAAGCTGGGTGACTATCTTTTCCAGATGAGTATGTGATAACATAGTTGTATATATTGTCGAAGTCTGTCTCTGAGGTTTTGGTTTGTTAATTTCACACTGAACTTTCTTAAGCAAAACATTAGCATTGAGATTTGACAGAGCTTTGAATGGTAGCCTTGCGACTAAATCTGGTTGGAGTTGAAAATCAAAGATTTCTGCCAGAATGATTTTGGTTATCCTTTCGGCCAAAGTCTTTGTATCATTGAAAAAATCTTTATCAAGTGTTAGGTCTAAATCGTATTCTTGCAAAACTTTGTTGTAAGCTGTGTCAATTATCTTAATGATGACATCCCTATCTACTTGTGGCAAACCTAATTCCTCTTCAGCATTTTCTAGAATGCTTACTTCTGCTTTTTCAAACTCGTCTGATACTGAATTTATGAGTCTAACAGCTGTCTCCTCCAGTTTACTTTCAGGTTCTCTTATTATTCTGGCAAATGCAACACCCACTACCCTGTAAAAGATTTTGGATAAAACTCCGGAGACTACTTCTTCCAAAAACGTTGAGGAATAAACACCAGCATAAAACTGTAACTGCCTTCGCCCACCAGCGTGGTACATTGGGGGTGGAGGAAATCTCTTTCCGGACACAAATGGCTGAAGGTGTTGCTGACAAATATTTCTAATGATAAAACCAGCTACTCGATCAATGAAAGCATTGTTACTGCTCATTATTTCTTGTTCCATTGCTTCTTGTGAGCCAGAGTTTTGCAAGATGTTTTTGAAAACAGAGTCAACAAGATTTTGGACATCATCTTCTGAATAAATATATTGTGGTTCTTCTGTATCTTTGGAAAGTCGAATTTCGTGTTTTGAAATTTTCTTCCGGATATCGCTGATTAGCTTTGAAGCAACTTCATTGAAATTAACTCCAGATGTATCTTTTAGATCTTCTTGATATGGAACCACCCCAGAAGTTGAAGGAAAGATTCGAGATAGGAGCACTGTTATCATGTCTTCTAAGAAAGTATAAGGCAGTAAGGTATTATATGGAGTCAGGCTCTGGCTTTGTTTGCTAGTTTTGCTGATTCCACTTAGGACTTCTTGCACAATGTTCTCTGCTGTCAAAGAAGAATAGGAAGAAGCAGAGAGCTCTCCAGAGAAAAGGGGATGAAGAAGATAATCAGAAATTGCTGCTACAATTAAACTGGTAAGATTTTCAACAAAAATGTCCGTCCTCATTAGTTCTTCTTGCTCACCTGTAGGATCTAGTCCATGCTGTTTCAGGACACTACAGTAGACAGAGTCTACCAATTCATCCACAATATCGATATTCAGAGGCGGGAAAGGCTGTGCCTCATCATGACGTACCACTCGGACTTTGGCTCGGTCAAAGTGAGCATTTATGGAATCTACAATTTTGTGTGTCACATTGTTTAGTTCTGCCCCAGTTTTCACTTTGGGGCTGAAGATCTTTGATAAGAGTCTAGCGACAATTTCTTCCACAAATTCAGCAGGGTAAACCCCCATGCTTAGAGAGGACGCTGTACGGGGTCTTTGCAGCCCTGTCACTTCATTGAGAACATTCTTAACCATGGTGGACACTTCATCAGTGGCAGCTGTTGATTGAGAGGCACTATCCCCAAACAAAAAGGGCTGAAGGTGACTTTCAGTAATCTCTTGAATAATAAAACTGGCTATTCTGTCAACAATGATGGGACTTCGACTTGTTATACTTTTCTGTATTGATGAGTGACCACCTGAGATTTGCAAAATATTATTGTAAACTGAGTCAACCATTGTTTGTAGATTTCTCTCTGAATATAAATATTGATGATCATATTTGGTGAGCCAAATTTTGTGTTTAGAAATGGCTGACATAACTTTGTTTATTATGCAGGCAGACATTTCATTAAAGTCTGAACTCATTAAATATTTCTTTTCCATAGACCAAACATCACTAGATGATGGAGGGATGATCTGTGATAACAGCTTTCTAATGACATCCTCTAAAAATGAATGAGGCAACATGGTAGTATATCCTGCTGAAGGCTGAACTTGGGAACTGAACTCCCTCAGGTTTTCTTGAAGTTTCTGAAGGACATTTTCAACTTTTAGGGGGTAGTATGACTCAGGAGTGAGTCTTTCCACAAAACATGATGGCAGTTGGTAGTCTAAAATCTCATCCAGCACAGCATTGGTTGTCCGCTCAGCTAATAAGTTGAGGTCATCAGCTGCATCATTCTCATTTACATAAGTCATTTTTGATTCGTATTCCTGCAAAACTTCATTATAAACGGAGTCAACAATTTTGGTCACAGCTTCTTTCTGTACAGGTGGAAAACACAACCTTTCTTCAGCATTCCGGAGCACAGTGACTTGAGCTTTATTAAATGCATTCACCACGGAATTGATAATTAATGTATTCATCTCATTGAGCTGCTCCTCTGTGACATTTTCATCTCGGTCATACAATGAAGTATAAATAGAAGAAAACAGGTCAGAAATAATGTCCTCCAAAAATGTGGCTGAGTAAACACCTGTACTGAGTGGGTCTGATTGCAGCATTCTGGGAACTGTTTTAATTTTTAGATCTTTCCTCCTCAGTTTTTTCATAGAGGAAGCAGAAAACTGCTTAAAGGGTGGTCTGATTTTGGAGCCAATTATTCGGAGATGATTGAGGGTCTCTGATGTGAGTTTGTCCCTGGGCCGCATGTGGTCTTTTGCTGATTGTACTCCTTGGGCATTGGACAGTTTTTCCCTTGCACTGTATTTTAAAAGTTTATTGGCATATGGAGGTTTTGGGGGGGCTGCCTGTATGCTGTTTGACAGCTTTTCCATCAGAGATTTTACCAAGCCATGGGAAATTACACTGAGCATTGATTCTGAGGAAAGCAACTCATGCTCACTTTCAGCCAGCTGTTCCAACACAAATTCTGATACATAGTCCTCTGCTTGAAATGGCTCAGTTTGCACTGGGCTCACTTTTCCTTCTCCATAACCAAATTCTTCCTCCTTGACACTTTGGATTACATTAAAAAGCTGCCGTTCTGCAGCAGACAATTCCTCAGAAACAGGGCTGCCTGTCAGCATGTCTGTGGTTGTACATTTTTCCAAAAGTGTCCTTATAAGTTTCTCACATACAACATTGAGGAGGAATACGGATTTGGGAGATAAGCCCAGGTTACTAGGCTGCTTCTCTGGAGAGTCAAAAAAATGTCTTGTTGATGCTTTGACAGAGTCCAAAGCCCCACTTTGGCATTCATCTGGCAAAAATAAATCTAAGACAATATTAAAAATTTTATTCACCATTTCTTTAGATTCATGACTTTTTAGGCTCCCTAGTAGACTGTCTAATTTAGATGCCACAGAATTGTTTTTATTTTTCTGGACAAGTTGATCTGTTCTATGAGTAAGTGATGGGTCCCAGCTTCGTTGGCTTACGTCTCTTTCTATGGGTCTAGTTTTTTGGCAAATAGGAATACTCTGACTTTGAAATCTGGGAGTTGGTTTCCCTTTAGTATTACACTGATTATTGATTCCTATTTCTTTTGTCAGCACATGAATCACTCCTGATAGGAGATCTTGAAAGAGATCATCAATGTCTATGGTAGCCATATCTGGAGAATAAATGTATTTTGTTTCCAGGGAAACAGCATGCTCAGTAACATCTGCCTTTAAAATGTTACTATTAGACAGGATTTGAATAATAATTTCAAAAATGCTGAAAGCAATGTCGCCAATAAGAATTGATCTACTCTTGGATCCTTGGGCTCCCAACATCTCAGAATTAATTGAAATGAATTTCTCAGATGCTGAAATTTTATTTCCAGCGTATTTCAGTTTTGCTCTGCCATCTTCAGTACCATCTGAAACACTTGAAATTATATGGAAAATAACAGCATCAGTGAGATGTTCACAAAACTCATTTAAAGATGATTCAGTTTGCTCACTTGTCAGAGGCCTCTTTGGATCTAGTTTTTTTCTTGATAGCAAAGAAGCAACAGGTACCTTTTCATCACAGGAACCTTAAAACAGAAAGCATTGTGATTTTTAGCATGTAGTGAGGAAATTGTATAACATCCAAAATATTTTTTCAAACATATGAACATTTTACTATGTATTATTTTTTTTTTAAACCCAAATGTTAGCAAAAGAGATGAATGGGTTTTCTCCCACTTTCCATTTTCCTTCCTACCTCTTTCTTCCTCCTCTGTTATTGTAACTTTTTATCTTTTAGCTGTCACCATTCTTAGAATGAAAAGGGAAGGAGAAAAATAAATACAGTAGGGGTGGAAAGGGAAAAGAAAGTTATGGACATATATTAGGGACATAATATGTGCAAGTAGAAGCCATACAAACAAGGAAAAGGGGGTGGGGAGAGCAGCTGGCACTTGAAATAGGAGGGAAAGAGGAGAAGAGAGAATTAGAGGGAAGGTAGATTAAGGGATAAGGGCAGTTAGGTGGTACAATGGGTAGAATACTGGGCCTGGAGTCAGGAAGACCTGAGTTCAAATCTAGCCTCAGACATGTACTAGTTGTGTGACCCTGGACAAGTCACTTAACCCTGTTTGCCTCAGGTTCCCCATCTGTAAAATGAGCAGGAGAAAGAAATGGCAAACCACTCCAGTATCTTTGCACAAGAAAACTCCCAATCAGAATGCATGGTATTTTGGGGTGGAGGGAGGGGAGAGATGGGGAGAAAACCTTGTGGAAATGAATGTTGAAAACTAAAAATAAATAAATTTTTAAAAAAAGAAAGAAAAAAAGGAAACCCCCAAAAGGGGTCATGAAGAATCAGACATGATGAAAATGAGTAAACAACAAAAGTTGAAGAGATGAGATCATTCCTAAGCAAAACAAACTTTAAATATGAATGTACAAAAATGTTCATAGCTCTTTTTGAAGTGGCAAAGAATTGGAAACTGAAGAGTACCCATCCATTGGGGAATAGCTGAACAACTTACAGTATTAAATTTGATGCGATAACATTGTGTTGTAAAGAATAATGTACGGGACGGTTTCAGAGAAACCTTGGAAGACTTGTAAGTCTGATGCAAAGTGAAATAAGCAGACCCAGGAGAACAGTTTAAGCAATAACAGCAATAGTGTAAGTGCAAACAACTTTAAAACAAGTAGGAACTTATGAATGTAATGATCAACCATGACTTCAGAGAACTTGGATAAAACATGCCACTCACTTTCCTTTAGGGAAGCTAAAGATTCAGAATGCAAAATGAGACAATTTTTCATTTTAGACATGGTTAATGTAGAAATTTGTTTTTGCGTATTTGTTAACAGTTTTTTTCTTTCTTTTTAAATGGGGGGGTGTGTGGATGGGAGAGACAGAAGGTAGATTTTTGTTGTGGGAATTTTTTTTTAAAGAAGACAAGATAAAAATAAATTTGAGGACCTTGAGATGGACCAGAGTAATGGGAAGAAAGTGAGAAGAATCTGTGGGAAAAGATTAGAATCAATTTACTCTAAGCAAAACTAATCTCAAGGCTTAATTGTGAACTTAAAAGAGGTAGAAAAAGGGTGGGTAGAATCAGTGTAAAAGAATTAAATGGCAGAAAACAAAAACCTACCAATAACAAACTTAAATGTAAGTGGTTTAAGCTTCATAGTAAAAATGAAAGAAAATGAAACTCGACAATTTGCTGCATATAAGAAACACATTAAAAGGCAGAGTAAAATTGAAGGACTAAAACAAAAAAGGAGCAGTTTTTTGGAAAAAATACAACAAGTAGCACAGTATATAAGTACCTAAAGGAAAAGCTGACTGAATGGCAACAAAAAAGTAACATGACTGTCAGATAGTGTTCCTCTTTCAGAGCTGGATATTAGTTATCAGGAAGGAAAACAAAAAGAAAACAGCTGAACAGACTTGTTAGAAAAGAGATTTGAAAGACTTTTGTTGTCCTTTGAATGGGAATATTAAATAATATGCTATTTCACATCATCATTTAGTATGCTTACAACTGATTATATACAAGGAAATTATAAATCAATATGAAAAGGTAGAAATAGAAATACATTCTTTATAGATCACAACAATAAAATAGTAATTGATATGGGGTATAAGCAAAAGATAAGGTCTAAGTGGAGATTAAGTACCAACATTCTGAATCATAAGTAGGTTATAACATCACATGAACAAGAAATAACCACTGAAAAGGATTCCAACAATGAGACAACACATAAAATTTTTTTTTGGATGCAGCTAAAGCAGTCCTCAAAAGAAAAATTATATCATTAATCACATACAACCCATCAACAAGCAGTTATTCAAAATTTCTATGTGCCAAACCTTGTGCTAAGTGCTGGGGATACAGAGAAAAAGGAAAAATAGTCTCTTCCCTCAAAGATCTTACATTCTAATGAAGGTGAAAATATAATAGATAAATTGGTATACAGGAGATAAATGTAGAACACATGAAAGGTAGTCTTAGAGGGAAAGCATGGCTAGAGGGACCAGGAGAGTCCTCCTGGAGGAGGTGGCACTTGAGCTGAGTCTTAAAGGAGGCAGGGATTCTAAGAGGTGGTGATAAGGAGGGAAAGCATTCCAGGCAAGGGGAACAGCCAGTACAAAAGGTACAGGGCCAGGAGGTGGAGGAATAGCAAATGGGCCAGTAAGGATAGACTATAGTGGACGTGGAGAGTGTAATATACAAGAACATTGGAACAGGGTTCTACTGGACTAGATTGTAAAGAGTTTTAAATGCCAAACAAAAGATTTTGTATTTGGTCCTAGAGGGGGCCAACAGAGTTTGTTGAGTAGGGGAGTGTTATGTCTGACCTGTGCTTTAGGAAAATAACTTTGGCAACTGTGTGGAAGATAGAGTGGGGAGAGACTTGAGGCAGGAAGACCAACCAGTAGGCTATTGCACTATTTCTGGTGAGAGGTCATTAGGGTGGTGTCTGTGTGAATGGAGTGAAAGGGATGCATGTGACAGAAAAAAAATCTTCAAAACACAACAAATATAGGTATGGAAGGGCCATTTAAAAATATGGCCAAAAGCATATATCTCAAACCATGGACTAGTTACTTGCAATGAAGAAGCACTTCCAGCTTTCTTAATAAATACAGGTTTGTCAAGTCAAGGTTGCCCTGTCTCCTTATTGGTTTTGGCGTTGTTCTAGAAATGCTAGCTACGGTAATGTGACAAGAGGGAGAAAATAAAAGTATAAATGTCAGCAAAGTGGAGGCAAAATTAGTCTTATTTGCAGATGACACATCTACTTAGAAAATCCCAGAGAATCAGGGGAAAAACTAATCAAAATGATTAACAGCCTCAGTGAAGTAGGTTACAAAATCTGTAAAAATCATTAGCATTTCTACATGGTACTAACAAAAATTGGGAGAATAAGCTAGGAAAAATCCATTGAAAATATCTACAAAATGCATACGCTAGCCGAGTGCTTGCTTACGAAGATATTTAGGATTCATGTAAATACAACTATAAAACACTTGTTAAAGAAATAAAGGAAGATAAATGGAGAGACATTAGATTTTCATGTTTGCATACTATGATAAAAATATGACAATTTAAAAACGACACTACTTGAATTATTTTACAGATTTAGCACTAAACTAACCAAATTACTGATTTTATCATAGACAAAGTGACAGTAAAATTCATTGGAAGAAAAAGTCTAGAATCTCAAGGGAAGTAATGAAGAAAAATGGGCATAGGTCACCAAATCTCAACCTCTTAAACTCAAGCAGTAATCATCAAAATTAGTTTGTATTGGTTAAAAACAGAAAAATACACAGCAGGTTGGACAAAATAAGCAACACCAATCCAGGCCATTACAATAAGTATCTCCTGGGCACCAATTACATGCAAAGGCATTGTGCTAGATAATGGGAATACAAAGACAAAATGCAAAATAATCTCTGGACACGAGGAATTTATGGCTAGTGGAGAGTGGAAAGGAGAACACAACTTTTAAACAAATACGTATACATAGTAATCTGAGGAGTAAGGAGGGAATACTAATAATAAGGGAATCGAGAAAAGCTTCCAGTAAGAGGTGGCATATGATCTGAACCCTAAAGCAAGGTAGAAATTGATTCTAAGAGATGGAGGTGATAAGGGACGGTAGAGAGCCTACGTAAGAGTCTAGAGATGAGAAATGAAGTTCTGAGTTTGGGAAATAGCAGGCACGTCTATTAGGCTAGATTGTAGACTGTGAAAGGGAGGTAACATTAAGCTTCAAAAGATACCCTAGATCCATCCACTTCCATGTTCGTGAATCCTGATCATAATCCTTTATCATTCCATCTTTCCTGTGCCTCAGAGTCCCTAATCTTGTTTTGTCCTCATCATGACATCCAATCCCTCCACCCTTTAGTTCTTTCCCAGGCTATTACCCCTACACTGGCTACATTCTCCTCCCTTTCCTACCCTAACCCATCAGTGGACCAATTCAACTCTACGCTATTCTCTACTTTGAATCTCCTATGGCTAATCACGCCTCACCAAACCCTAAGCCCAAACCCAAATTCTTTTTACCATCTATCTCCTTCATTGATATTTATGTGCTGCTAAATGGAGCTGGAAGAAATCATGAAACTATGCTGATTACACAAAATTCATATTATCTAATTATATCTATTATTTGCTACAAATTTATGTTATCTAATTTCAAGTAGGCCCTTACTACAGCAAGGCAGTCCTTTTTCTCCCCAGTTCACCATTTTACTTTCCATAGTAGCTGTTCTAAAACTTCTCATTTCTCCTCAAGTCTCCCAGTGGTACCCCTTCCCTACCATCTCAGCTGAGGACCTCACCTTATACTTAAGTGAAAAATTAGGCCATTCATTGAGAGCTCTAGCTTTTCTCCTCTTTATTTCACATCACTTAGCCATAATTCCCTCTATCTCCTTCATTCCAGTCTTGGATGTAGAGATGGCAGTTCACTTTGACAAGACTAACTGCTCTACAAAGACCCTTGATCTCATTCCCTCACATCTTTTCCAACAGATTGCCTCTGCTCTCACATTCCCACTGTCCATTACCAGCTGTACTGGCCTTACTTGCTGTTCCTCACACATAACATTCCTTCTTCAGTTTCTGTATCTTTGAGGTATCCTTCTCATGCCTGGAATATTCTTCTAATCTAGGGAGGAATACACCTACATTTTTTAGTTTCCCTGTCTTCCTTTGAGACTCAGCTAAAATCCCACTTTTTACAAGAGGCCTTTCCCAGTCCTACCAGCTGCTAGTACCTTCCTCTCTTAAGATTATCTTCCCTCTCCTCTATACCTAGTTATACATGTATGTACCTGGCTAATTACATATTAAAATGTGACCTCCTTGGGGGCAGGAGTTGCTTTTGCCTTTGGGGGGGGGGGTATCTCCAGCATTTAGCACAATGCCTAGGACATACTAAGTACTTAAATAAGTAATTTTAAAAAAATTGATGGTTAACTATTTTTTTCCTAATGTGGTCATGATTCTTTAGTCACTTACTTTGGAGATTCTTGAAATGTGTGACCACAGACGTGGTGATATGTCTTGCTATCTGGTTGATTTCAGATGGACCTAGTTCATAATCAGCAAAAGTAATGACTTCAAATGTTTTCAAAGTTTCTATTTTATCTGCCCTTGGAAATGTTTTGTTTTCCCACTTTTCAAGTAAAGTATAATCTTTAATTCCATGAGATATTGCCTTTCCAAGGCCTTTTAATACTTTTTCTTTGGCAGATTGGAGTCTTTTTTCCCATGTTCTAAGCAGATTACTTCTCTCGTCCTGATATACAGATTGTGAGGAAAGAGTGGATAACGATTGTGACTTTGATAAGAAAAATGGTTTGATTGTCTCTACGTTGCTCCCCATTTCACGTGCCTGAGTCCCCAGGCCAGAACAAGCCAGAACAGTATTGACAATATTTTCAGCAGCAAGACATATTTTTAGTGGACTAACAGTTGTATGTCTCAATATCTTTGACTCAATATCTGGTTTTAGTTGCTCACAGTGAAATGTTCTTGGTTCCTCCTCATTCTCTACCTGGCCCACAAATGGCATAATTTCTTTCAATACCACATTATCAGGTTCACTGTTTTTCTTGAACAATTTTTGTAAGACACTCCCTTCTGGAAGAGAACTCTTTTGTTGCATGGGATCTTGTTCAAAATAGTTAAAATCGCATCTTCTTGAGGGTTTATTTTGCCCTTCTCTTCTACTTGAACTTGGTCCTGGTTCCGATTCAGGTGTGCCCACTGTGCTTGAAGTTCTAGAAGTGTCTCCTGCAGAGTATCTGGCATATGAGGTAAGATTAGATGAATTCCTATTATATTTTCCTAGTTCTTCCTCTGAAAAAATCACCATACCAGGCACTTGAAAAGGTGGAATGCTTTCCCGAATAGTGACTTCTTTTAACTTGCTATTGGACATTTTCATGCTAGCTGCCACTTCAACTCGGTGAACAGTATAAGTATTTTCAGCTCCTCTAACTGGGCTTTCCTTAGGTATATTTTCAAGCACAGAATCACTGAAATGAACACACTGATCTATTAAGTTACTAATGATTTCACTTGCCATCATGTTTTCTTCTAAGATGTTAATTGGAGATTGGTCCACTTGGTTGATTTCTTTGTCTAGCTTGCACTTAATTATACTTAGCATGTCATTAACAGTTTTAATTGCATAAGCACGCAGTTGTGAATGGAACGAATGAACCTGGAAAAGTGTTTTCTGTATGTTTTCCTTTGTGATAATACTACTTAACTTTGATTCATCAGGAATATCATTCAATGGTTGTAATTTTGGCAATATTCTCCTATTAAGTGGTCTCTGTTGGGCAGGATAAAAATTTTCAATAGGTATTTTCAAAATTTCAGAAAATTCATATTTAGAGATATGTTTAAATTGCAAATCTACAAATGCTTCCAAGGTATGTAACACATTCTCAACAATCTCTCTAGCAATTCTGCTATTAGAACTCAGAGAGGTCTGATCCTTCAGTTTTGTACTGTAGAAAGGTACATTGCTTAAGAGCTGTCCAGTTGGGGAAAAATATTTAGTCCTAGAATTAATCTGCTCTTTTTTTCTTGCTAGAATTTCCTTGTTATCAGAAATTGGCATCTCAGTCAAAAAACATAACTGTAATTTTTCAAACAGAATTTCAACAATTTCTCTGCCAAACAAATTAATTTGTGCGTTGGCATCATCAACACTAGCAGGTGTTCTTTTAAAATTATTACAGAAAATGCTTTCACAAGCCTCAATAGGGGGCATCTTCAGGAGGGAAACGGAACATTCTAACTCTTTCACTTTTATTAAGATTTCACTCAACACATTTTCGGCAACCATTAGTAGCTTATATTTTCCATTTTCCATGTCATTTGAATCTGTTTGCCATCTATCAAACATTTTCTTAAAAATACCTTCTTTAGGAAAAATTTGTTCTAGCTGTGAAGAAACATTCTCTAAGAAAACACAGGCTTGAGGTTTGGAAAAAGACTCTGTACCTATCTTCCTTTCTGGAAATTTGACATCTTCCAAGTGTGCAGGTTTAATCTGATAAGTGGAGTTATTTGAATCAGAGGAATACAATCCTTGCAAAACTGTATTAACCAGTTCACTTGCTGCTGTGATTTGGTCAGAATTTGGTAAACTTCCTATGTTGATCATCATTTTACTGCATTTCACCTGTTGGAATTCATTTACAATGGTTCCTAGGATGTTACTCACTATATCTTTAGCATAGTTTTTTAGTTCACATATAGGCAACTTTGCTTGCATGGGGGAGGTTTTGGCATCTCCTGTCGATAAGACATGTGAAAGGCTAAGGAAAGACTTGGAACGACTTCCTCTCAATGCCATTTTTTCTGCTATGGGTATTCTGGCCTTCCCTTTTCCCTTAGAATTGCCAGATATTGCCTGGGATTTTGCCTTACATTTATGCACTGAGCTGAGTTTCAAGCTTGTTTTAAAACTGCTCCTAAGACCTGTCTTGGGGCTGGCTTTAGCCACATGTTGCCCGGAAGATGGGACACCATCACATGGGATATCAGAGGGAGAGTACTCCGCTAGGTTCAAGGAAGCAAAAGATATGATCTTATTAAGAACCATTTGCACCAGATCTTCGCCCACTCTCAATGGAGAGCAGTGCAATAAAGTGTCTTCCAACAACATATTTTTAATACTTGAATGACGATAAGTTTGAGGCATTAAGGCCTGAGAAGGTCTCCTTTTTTCTGACAGTTTAGACACACTGAAACATGGTGTTTCTGCCACCAATATATTTTTACTGCCAGTTGCAGCCACTTCTCTCTCTGTTTCACCATTCTCATATATGGATGTGGCGATAATAGAGTACATTTTGCCAAGTACACTATCAACTATGTCATTTGCAACAATACTAATATTGGACTGAAAAGATTTTTTGGGAGCCCCATTTGGTGTCTTCATTTTTGATTCAGATGTAAGGTGAGAGAGTTCATTAAAAGGAGGTAAATGGCTAATGGTTTCCGTTATTCGTTGATTCACCTTATTTAAAACATCTTCAACCGTGCTGAATACTGGGGCAGTTTCTTCCTGTCTGGACTCACCATTCCTCATAAATATTTCTTCCAAAACTGTTCTCTGACTTTCACTTTCAGAACTCAGTGAGCTTTGTTTCAGGGGATGTTTTGAAAGAAGAGATATTTCAGTGCTTTTATCCTGTCTTTCTTCCAATAGCATTTCATTTTGCATAGCTACTTGTAACTTTGAGAAAGACGACCCTTCTTTTGAAGATCTTTTATCACCAAACATCTTTAATAGGTTGTTTACAATTTCACTCGCTATGATATTTTCTCGAAATAAAGCATTATTTGAATAAGAATACATCTTTTGCATCTCTATGTCTAAATCATGTTTTATAATTTTTAATACAGTACTAGCAATTATGTCAGCATACTCCCTAAGATTGGTTTGTGACAGCTGACTTGTAGATATAGTATTTTCTTTGTAACTAGCTAATGAAGTATCTCTGATATTCTGGCCAAGAAAAGCTTTGGTTGTAGGTAATTTCAAGGTCTTCATATTTGACTGGACTTGGCCTGGTGCAAGAAAGTGACCTTCATCCTGTAGATGACTAGAAAGTTCAGTGACAACAAAGGATTTTTCTTTAGTCTGTGAATCATTGCTGATTAAGGAATCTACTCGTTCTGTGGCAAAAGATTCTAATCTATTCAGAATGTTTTTAGTAATATAGTCACATGGATCAAAAAGAGATTCACTGGCATCGTCTGCCTTTGCCACTGGCATTTGCTCATCATCATCATGAGGAGATTTCACCCTTACAACCTTGGTCTTTTTCTTTCCTACATCAGAAAGACCACTTCCTATTTTTTCTTCTGTTATATCCCTAAGAGTGGGAGGCTCACCTTCTGTTTTTGGAATTGCATCACAAAGGGACTTCAGTGGTAAATGTGCCGAAATGGGCTCCTTTATATTTCTGCCAACTATAACAGCAGAACTGAGGTTCTGAAGCACTATGTTCACCATATCACTAGCAATCATGATAACATCTGATTTAGGAATTGAAAATTTGGGGCTACTGTCATTTGTATATTCAATTGCCATCTCAGGGCTTGCTGTTAGATGTTTAGCATCCACATTATCTTGATGAAGAGTGATTGGGGAAAGTGGGACATGATTCAGATCCAATTTTCTTTCACAAATGTCACTTAAAATATTTTCAACAATACCTTGTATTTGAAATTGAAGTTCTTTTCGATATTCTGTTTTATTAAATAGTTTTTCTACAATGCCTTCTTGAAGATCTGAACTATTATCTTTCTCCAGTTTGTTTTTATCAGATTTGCCTTTGGTAGATACAATATCTAAAACAGTATTAACAACCTGACTTGCAATATTTTCAGACATGACAATGTTATGAGTTACCACGTGACTTTCTGATCCTTTGTCTAGCTCTTGTTTGATTCCTTGCAATATTTTCCTGGCCACTTCTGTTGCATACTTATTTAGTTTAGAAACAGACAGTTGACATGCTGAGGTCATATTTTCTGGTCTGCTACGATCCACTGAAGGATAAGAAATTTCCTCAGTGGGAGAATGGACTTCTTTTGTAGGTAATAACTCTTTGCTTAATGAAGTAGGTTGTTGAGGTGTAGGTAAAGCCCTTGAGATGGTAAGGCTAACTGGAGGATAAAAGAGGGATTTGACTTTAGAAGTAGCAAAAGATTCCAAATTGCTTATGACTGTTTGTACAATATCTTCAACTACTTTGACCTTAGTCAGTCTCTCAACATTGGAGGAGGAATGTAGCTGATGTGATTCTCTATTCAGTGCTGTCGGATACACAGATGTCTTTCTTTGATTACTTTGTTCATGAAAAGGAGCATTGGCTGAAAATGTGATGGTTTTATACCTACTTTTGTTTGCATTTCTTTCTGCCCTGGCGGCAGAGTAAAGCTTTTGAAATACAGTCTTAACAATGTCATCTGCAACAATAGTTACATCTGCTTCAGACACCAAAGTGCCCATAGTTTTATCCATGAATTGAATGAATGTTTTAGTGACAGGTTGCTCTGCAGAGTGAGAAATACCACACAAAGGGGAATGGGAGAAAGGAAGTACATTGAGTTGGTTAACTAAAGCATTCTGGAAAATTTCATTTAAAACATTTCGTATGATTGGCATTACGGGTGACTTGTGTGGTTCTTTCAGTTCCACCTCAATCTTTTTAAAGGTTTTTTCTAAAATGCGTTGTTTAACAGTATCCTTCTTATCCTCATCACCTGATGGCTCTCCCTGTTCCTCTGCTTGTTCAGAGTCTTCCAAAAATGCATCTGATTCAGCACCTCCAGGAAGAAAATTGCCATAGACTGGCTTATATCGGTAATATTCAATATCTCTCTCTTCAGACTCAGGTTGTTGAAATATTCCTGGAGACACAGCATCTAAAATTAAATTGACCAGATTTTTGATCACCACTTTTTCTTGAGTTGGATTACTTACTTTTGTCTCAGAATCCAATGGGTTTCCATTTAGTTCTACCTGAATAGCCTTCAAAATGGCACTTGATACCTTTTTGGCATTTATCTGTAGAGTGGATTGCAGATGATCATCATGAGTTTCCACTTTGGTTGATGTACTGGCTTGTGGTGACAATTCACCATGGTTTTCACTACTACCTCTAGAACACAAATTTAAATTGGCAAAGCCCTCTAATTTATTAAAAACAGTTTGAAGAATGTCTGAAGCCACCATTTTTAGATTAGTTCTGTGGAATCCTGGAACACTCGCTCTCTGAGAAGGATCAGCATCTTTCATCTTATGGCTAGACTCCTCATTACTGTCTTCCTGGATACTATCAGGTACCATATAAGACATTACATCTGTGCACTTCGCCACTTCCTCCACCACTACAGTAGGATATAGGCTGTCCTCATCTAGATCATCTGAGATTTTCCTACTTTCAGAATTGGGGGGTTTGTGATCCATCTCAGAACATAATTTTTCAAGGATGTCTTCAAGAATGACATTAGAAACTACTTGAATATTAGAATGCAATGCTGGAGTTGCTCTCAAACTCTCATCGGCACATTCTTCATGAACAGATAAATGACTCAAACTAGGGAGCAGAGGTTCTCCCATCATTTTGTTCAACATTTCAAATAATGTATTACCAATTCTTTCTAACACTTGAGATCTGGCTGCCTCGTTGACATTCTTCCCACTAAATACACTATGTAGAACACAAGGGATAACTGGACATTTTTGAGATTGAAAAGGAACCTTCACTTGAACATTAGAGGATTGACAGGAAATTGGCTTTTTATATTGCCCACTTGTTGATCTTCTTTGTACATCAATATAATCAGTTTCAACAAAAGTACCAGGCATTGACATGTGTGATGGGAAGACAGGATCGTTTTTATCAGTACTTCTACCAGATAACATCTCACAAATGCATGTTACCAATGAACTTGCCATAACTTCATCATTGAGATTTGATACAACAGATTCCAGTTCTTTATCAGAAAGAGGAAAATCATCTTCCTCTACAAAGGTTATTGGGGGCTTAGGCTCCCTGGCATTTTTTTTCTTCTTATAGACTTCCAATTGACTGCGAATAGCACCTAAAACAATATTCACAACTTTGGTTGTATAAGCACTAAGTTGTGATCGAAGTTTTGAGGGTGAAGACAGTTTTGAGCGTGAAGGGGCAAGTGTTTGGTCTTTGCTTGAAGGTCTCCGGAAAATTGAAGTTGTTTCATAGCACCGTGGCCTAAAGCACTTTTGCAATTTTGGAAAAACAAATAATTTCAGCTTTTTAAAGATTGTGCGGATGATCTCGTCACTAACATTATCAGCTTCGGGTGCCTCTTCACTTGCTGGAGATTCAAGCCAGGGAGGTTGTGCTTGCTCTATATTGAACAGAGATTTCATCTTCTTTTCACTCTCAAACCATATTTTCAATGGCTCTTTGGGCACCAATGGGGCAAGCTGATGAATTTGATATATATCTTTGATCTCAGGGGGAGTATCTGGAGCATCTATGGAGGACCGATAAAGTAAGGTAGTACTGGAATCTTTTTTAGCATCTGAAATTTGACATGATGAAGCTGTATGAAGTATTTTTAACACTGCATCTGTCATGTCATTAGCCACTACATTGATTTCTGATGTTGAGAACATCTCATTCCTAACTTGGTCCATCCATTCTTCAGGGGACAATCCATGAGGCATTTCAGAGTCAAAAGATGAAGTTTCATTAACATCTGTAAAGCTCATCTGACTAGGGGTCATGGTTATCATTTCTCTGAGCATGTCAGTTAAAATGTCTGTAACAATATTCTCTGATGCTTTCTTTATTTGATATTTTTCATCCTGGCTAAAACCTAACATTTGTTTTTTTGGCTTTACTTCTTCTGAAAGCTTGTCTTCACTTGAAGAAGTTTGTAATTCAGATGGCACTCCCCACTCATGAAATGCTCCTCTGCTATGGGAAGCAGGCTTTGTTGGTGATTTGACTTTTCTTTTGCGTCTAAGACCAGTCACTTCCCTCTTAAACTGTTCTTTCATATCCTGTTCTCGCAATAGTGCTTTCTGATCTTTGAAAGATGATGAAAGGACACTTTCCACCATTTTGTCTATTTCTTCATTATCATCTTCTGAATAAAAGACCATGCCAGGAACATTAACAGGTGGAAGTGGTTTTCCAAACCTAGGACAAACCTTTGTTGTGCCTGTGAGCCTGTATTCTTCCTTAAGAAGACTAGGGCTTTTCAGTCTGGGATGTTTACTTTGACAAATATCTACTTGCACTTCTTTTTCTACTTCCTCTTCTTCTTCCTCTTCTTCTTCTTCTTCTTCTTCTTCTTCTTCTTCCTCATTCATTTCAGTGAAGATATCATCAAGTAGCTGCAAGACTATTACGGTTTCCTCAGATGCAATTAGTCTTTCATTGTCAAGTTCAGTTTGTATATAACCCAGTATGGTGCCGATTGCTTCTTCAACATAACCAACCACAGAAGACTGTGAAAAAATGTTTGACACTAAGTTATGGATTTCTTCTTTTACGATTACGCAAGCAACATCAGATTCAGTACTATGAACAGGCACAGGCCTAGGCCTAGGCCTAGGCCTAGGCATAGGCATGGGCACAGGCATGGGCATGGGCATAGGCATGGGCTTGGGCATAGGTGTAGCCATAGGTGTAGGTGTAGGCGTAGGCGTAGGTGTTGGCGTAGGCATAGACATGGGCATGGGCATAGGAAAGGGCATAGGCATGGTCACTGTGCTAGTACTGACTTGGGTAGATGCTTCATTATAGTTTTTGGGTGATTTTTCAACATGTTGTTTCTCAACAGTAACTTCTGTTGCTTTTGTTTCTTTTTTCTGAGACAAATCACTTTTCTTGGAAGCTGCAAATGTCATCAACTTTTCTAAAATAACATGCACCATGTCCTCTGCAATGTCGCACATTGGTTCCAGAGAACCAGAGACCATTGCTTGATCTGCTTTGCTAACAAAATGTTCCTTACTGGGAGATAAACCTGGCTTGAAGGTGACTGACAGGTCTTCTTGTGAAAAGATTTCAATGCATTTTTTTTCAACTGCAGACTGCAGCTTATCAAGCATATTTTCAACTATATCTGCCGCTGCTGAGCCGACATCCACTGTGGAGAGCACACTCTCCTTGCCAGTTTCAAGATGGTCAACAAAAACTTCAGCAGTAACGGCAGAGAGAGAGGGAATGGCTTGAGCTAAATCAGATAGTATTTCTTGAAAAATGTTTTCCAAAATCAGTTCCGTTTCTTCTTTTAGGTGACATTTAAAATTAACAAAAACATTTTTTAACTCCTTCATCTCAGTCATAGGTTTTTCTTTTTCTTCTGGGGAATCAGCAGGTAATTCTTCTGTTTCTGTAGTAGCATCCTTCTTCTCACTTGCTTCAACTGGAGATAAAAGTTGACTGTCAGACTTACAGATCTTTGTCTTGGGGGCATCATAGCTCATTCCCATCTGGTTATAATTAAACTGAGTTACAGTTTGTGCCTTACTGTTATATGTTCCTTTCAAGATGGTGGTTTCAATTTGGGTAGGTCTTGATATTTTTGTTACCACAGGCTGCCCTTCTGGCACGGTAGGCAATTGTACTGTCTTTGAGGTGACATCTGTATAACTGATCTTTTTAGCTGCGGCTGCAGAATAAGCTCTATATGCAAACTCGTCACTGCAAGTACTACAGAAACTTGAGCTACCCGAAGAGAGAACCGAATCATCAGATAACGGGTATATATTTGTACGCAACCTTTCTTCATACATTGTGATGGCTGGATACAAAATACTGGTCACTGTAGCTACAACCCAGGTCATTACATTTTGAAGTATGGTATTTAATTCTTCAGCAGATATCTGCAAAGAAAGCAGATAGGGATGGACAGAGAATTAAAACATTCATGGGCTTCATGTGTACAAAGTGACTTACCTTGCACACTCCTCATCACACAAGGTACGCTAGAGGAAGCTAGAATAAATTCACAGTTTAGAAAAGGATTCAGTGTGAAGAGAATCATGGGAGAGGAACTCTGGAGCCTGGACTTAAGTTAGCTCTACTTCCATTTTCTAAAATGAATCTCTCTTATATAATCTATGATTTCTATTCAGTGGCATAGTGGAAAGACTACTGAACTTGAGAGTCTGATAACCTGGGTCTGAGTTCTGGCTCTGCCTTCTACTAGTTGGGTAACTTCACTGAACCTTAGTTTCCTTATTTTCAAGATGGGGATGATAATACTTGAGCCATCCACTTTGCAGGGTTGTTGTAGGGCTCAAAATAAATGACATGCAAAAACACTTTGTAAACTTAGAGGTGCCATATAAATATGATCATTAGCTAAAATGTCTCCACCAAAGTCTTCCTTCTTGGTTCAGAGGTAACCCTGGGTCCTCCAAGACCATAACAGCAGATAGGGCCTACTGAGCTGGAAGGTTTCAAGTACTGGCTAGCGATGGACTGCATGGCTGCTGCCCATGGACCAGGCTGACCAAGTTCAGAGACCCTCATCACCAAGAGATCAACTACTCAATGATATATTTGGGCTACAAGCAACTCAGGAAACCATCTACTGAAGTGTGAGAAAGCTGTAAAGTGTATGAGTGAAGGGAGTACTCAAACAGGTGAAATTACTGAACACTATTATTAGCCAAGTAAACATAATGTTTACCGAATCATACTTTTGCATTATAATGTTGTTGGTGGCACAGCAGATAAAGCATTAGACCTGGAGTCAGGAAGACCTGAGTTCAAGTATGGCCTCACTTATTCATTAGTATGGTCATGGACAAATCATTTGACCTCTATCTGCCTCAGTGTGGTCATTTTTAAGATGAGAATAATAGCAGCACCTATCAGATCTGTTGTGAGGAAAAATGAGATAATATTTGTTGTGTTTTGTAAACCTTAAAATGCTATATAAATGCTAACTATTATTAGAACTGTTATTATACATGGTGTCCCAAAAGTCTTAGTGCAGTTTTAAACTTTTAAATCTTAAAGCTTAAAACTCTACTACAACCTTTGGGATACTGTGTATAAGAAGAAATAAAGCTCTTCCATCTCCAGACCTATAAGAAATCTGAGTTTTTTCACTCTTCTGGGTAAAAGACTTGATTTTTTTTTTGACTCAGTCATTTTAAAGGCAAAAGAATAGGGTTTCTAATGAATTTGGTTTCTCTGCTGTGGTTTAACAAAAAGGGCTTGGCAAGAAAGCAGGGCAAAGAAGCCTGGGCAATGCCTCTTAAAGCTACAATCCAAACTTCCCTTGAAAGTATGAATAAGGAGGACATTTCTTTTCAACTTATATATTCTAGCATATTGAGGAGGCTTCCTGCCATCATGGAGAGGTCCCATGTGGTCAGGTGACTTGTAGTTAAGAGCCTGTCTGGCTGAGGTAAGACAGGAGGGCCTAGATGTGTGACTCTGTGGCCTCTGCAGTCAGGTGCCTGGCATCCTTCTGCTTGCCTGTACCAAGTCGTTCAGCACACATCCACTCATATGTATCTGTATATGTAGAATTATATATATTTGCTTAAATACACATGTACTTATACATGTATACCCTATACGTCCACATCTGTATCTAGATCTCTAGTCCTATGCACCTGTAGATGGATCTGAACAAGCCTGGATGCCTCTGGGTCAAACAACAGATCAAAAAGGCAGCCTAAGTTTTCCAAATAAAAGGTAGTTCGTGAGAATAGAAAATTAGGTTGGTAGAAGTTGGGGACTAGGACCCTTCCTGGTCCTCTTCTGTTCATTTAGTCTGGGCTGCAGTTGGGAGAACATGCTTGCTCAGTGGCCAGGGGGACTCAGCTCACTGTGGCCCAGCTATAGAAGTGGGGGCAGAATAAAAATAAAATATAGACTGCTTGATTATTAAGGCAAAGAAAGTTCCAGTCTGGATTTGGGTAGTTGAACAGGGGCACCTAGAACCAAGGAATTCCAAGAGAAAATAAATTTCTCAGCTGGATGACACCAAATTCTTTCTCTGCTCTACAGACCTATACTCACCTACCTGCATATATTTTTGATTTTCATAAGTCCTGATGCTGAAAAGCCCATTTTGGGGGAGTGTTTTTAAGGCTCCCAAATCTTCCAGGCATTTTGTAGTTATTTGGAATGCAACTTTCCTTTCTATTATTTCCTCCCGGATTTTGTTATTACATAGAAATATCGTTGGGTTTTGCAGGCTTATTTTGTAGCTGGCAACTTTGCTGAAGCTATTAATTGCCTCAACCAGTTTCTTTACTGATTTCCTAGGATTTTTAAGTATCATGTCATCATCAAAGAGGAATCATTTTGTCTCCTCTTCGCCTAACATTAAGCCTTTGATTTCCTTCTTTTACCTTATTGCTTTTGCTAGCATTCCTGGTCAAATAACAGTGGGGAGAGTGGGTGCCTGAGAGAGTCTTGTTGTACATGGCTTACTTTGACTATGGATGATAGCAGAGAGATAAACTTCAGGAAAGAATCTAAAGCCCATGCATGGAGTTCACCTCCCCAGGCCCCAATTTCTTCACCTGTAAAGTGTGGATAACAGTATTTATGATATAGACTTCACAGGGTGTTTTTAAAGACCAAATGAGCTAATGGATGGAAGCATCATGTAAATCTTAAATTGGCACATAGCAGTTATTATTAGTAGCCTACAATAGGGTCATGTGATTTGGCTCTGAACCAAAAGCTCCCAGGATATTTTATCATCTGCTGTGCTGCTGGATGTTATTGTGTATGGAAGAACTGTGTGGGCCAATGTACTTGTCTTGTATGACTATACTCTAAAAGGAACATTCCTAGAGGTAAATCTGCAAAGTGCATGGAGAAAGCCAGATGGTTATAGGAATCTCCCCTTACCAGACCTGGGGAATTAAAGATAATCTTGTTTTCTAAATTCCAGAGGCAACAGAGGGCAGACCTACACTGAGGTTCTCAGACTGGCTATACAGAAAGCAATATGAAACAGACATATTCCTAAAAAGTTGTGGGTGAAGTGAAATTTGAAAAATAAGAATTCTCTTTTCCCACTGACTGCCATTATGAAATATGATGGCTTTGTATTTCCTTAAAGATAAAAACTAAGCTTTTGGCACCAGCATCTGTCATTGTGTAAGGATGTCTTGTGTGTTTATATCAGGTGTGTGTGGGTGGGGCGTGGGATGGGTCTGTAAAGATGTCAGAATGGATGCTGCTCCCTTGTCTCTCTTTCTCTTTCCTGACTCAGGATTTAGGGCTCATAACATGAGGCTACTTGGCATTTCCTGATCCCAGTCCCAACTTCAAGCAACAATAGCTTACATTTATAGAGAGTGTTAAAGTTTACAAAATTATTTCCTCCCAACAGTGTTGGGTGATGGGTAATAGAAGTATCATGATTCCTAAATTTCAGACTGAGGCTTCAAGAGTCTAGGTTAACAGCCTACCTAGTGACATAACACAGACATGGCGGAGATGGGCCTGGAACCCAGATCTTGTGGCTCCAAATCTAACATTATCTTTCCACTATTAGATGTTGCCTTTTCTGGACAATCTTGCCCATATCCCTCTGAAACTTGAGATCGGAGTAGACCCAGGCATTGTGGCCTATTTGTCAGGGAATTCTCCAGGATAGGCTGAGCATCGGATACCAAGGAGCTGTTATAGTCTGCAAAGATGTTAGCTTCCTGGCATGAGGTCAGGGTGTGCTTTGGACATCTGATGGCTGTCAGGTCCCTTAAACCTTCCTAGAGTCCCCATGGCTTCTCTTAAGAAGTGGCATATCTCTTTCCTAACATGATATTGGTCCTCTGCAAACAAACTTCATCTCTTTCCAGCAGCAAGAGTTGTTCTGAACAGAGGGAGAGAAACTTGAGTAACATCTGGATAGAGGGGAGACTAAATGACTGTCATGAATGAGGTGATCTGCTGCTTCACTTTTTACAGTATAACCCAACAGAAAATCAAATTGCCACCTTGTTTTCTCCAAACATTTTTTCATACATACCTTTTCTTGTAGCCTGTTTTGCAGGAGCTGATGTTGCCTGAAAAGCAAAGGATCATTGTTGAGTTTTTTGCTTCAGTGACCAAAAAGCTAGACATCTTCCTTCCAAAGTCCTCATTATTGAATCTAAGGCTTGTCTTTATATTTGGGAGAGTGTTAGATGTTCACAAAGAAGAGAAAAAACTTCTTTCTCAAGGTCCCTCTTGCCCTGTCAAGTAGATTTGGGTCTCTGTGGTAGACAATTGCTGTTCAGGCCACTGTGTAGGCGATATGGGGAATCCAGCCACTCTGCCAATGCCATACCCTGAACCCTGCCCCCCCCCCCCCCAACTAGGTCTGGCTCCTCCTAACGAAGAACACACAGAAATGGTTTGCCATAGGGATGAGATATTCCCTTAAATTCCACGGGGCTCTGATGGGGTGCTTGGTTGCAGGTACTTGGGCCCCAATTCTAAAATCACATTTCTCCCTAGCCTCAAAATACTATCTCAGGCAGTTTCTCCCCAGCCCAAGGATACAGGCTGCCCTAGCAACAGCTGTTATCTCCCTTCCTGCTGTAGTAGCCAGATGCACCTATAGAACTCATTAGTTTGAACCAGTTGTGTACTGGCTTAACAGGCTGTGCACTAGGTCATAACATAGGACATTTACTACTCACTGACCAATCATGTATCCTAGGCTTGGACATACCTATACTCCCTTACATTTATCTTGTCTAACAAGACATTGATGAGAACAACCTGGTTTTTCTGAGCCAGCCCTGACCCCTGGTTGACTTAGAGACATTTCAGACCTAAAACCACACCTCCCTTGGGCTATTTCCTGATGAATTCTGGGTAAAATATCTGTGCAGTAGATACCAAAAGTGCATGTTCCTTTAAGAATTGACCACTCCTTAACTACTCCCTAATCCCACCCCAAAACACCCAGGTAGCATATTTGGCACAAGTGATACTATAGAATATCCTATATAAACTTTCCCTGTACCCTTTAAGGTTGCAGGTTCCCTAAGAACTCTTAGCCATTGAAAAGTGTAATAAATCTTTACCTTGACTTCAACAATGCTTGAGTCCGTGAATTCTTCTGCAGATGACCTGCCCCCGGTACCCTGGTCTTTGTGGGGGTCTCAAACCCCCCCTTCCAGCCCTCATCAGTTCCACCATAGCATTTGATGAATGCAACAACTTTTACCTTGTATTTGAGTGATATCCTGTTTCACATCTGGAAAAGTCTACCTGCTTGCTCTCCCTTGTCCCAACTCTTGAAATTCATTCATCCCACTCCCAACTCAAAAAGTTTCTAACCTTTCCTCCAATTAGAAATCTCATTTCTTATATCCTGTTAATTGTTTTCTTTTAATGCCTAAAAATCTCTCTCTCCCTGTATTCAGGGTCCCGGTTTGTTATGTCATTGGCATGCATTGTTTTAATAAACTGATATGCTCTTAAGCTCAAACTTTTGTTTCCTCATTTATTTCAGATTTCACCATGACAGTTTTTGGTGAAGCCAGCCAAACTGAGAAAGAACTCCAACCCCCAGGATTGCATATTCATTTTTATGGAAGACTGCCCTGGAGGTAGGACCCCCCTCTCGATTTCAATTCTTTTGAGCCAAGGTAAAGTTTACCCCCACACTGCTGCGGAAGACATATTCTGTTTAAGGGGACAATGAGTTTTGGTAATAGTAAAATACCAAAGGATTCCTCCTTGGAGAAATTTCTTTTGTCATGAAACCAGGGGACGAGCTCATTGTTAAATTGACACCCCCACCTTAGAGAAATTCTCATTGACCTCGAAACAAGTATAGATTCCCATACAAGAGTGAAAGAGGCAGCTAAAAGATAGAGCTCTCATATTATGCTAAAATATATAAAATCCAAATGGGTCCCAAAATTTACACGACAGGATCTTTAATCACTGCAAATTTTGGAAAATTGTGCACACTGTTTTCTGTCTTATCATTTTGTCTGTTTTTATGTCTTTGTAAAATGCTCAGAAAATAATCTTTGTTGTGTGTCATGTTTGGTGTTTGTAGATTCTGCTACCTTGAAAACATTTCTTAGGGGAAAATGCAGCCAGCCAGGAAAACTGCTGAAAAGTTGCAGCCAAAGAGTTTAGTATACTGGGAAAGATGAATAAAGTTTCATTCACTCATTCAGCAGTTTCCCCAAACTTCTGTAATCTGATGCTAACCTCTGTCCCAGTAATCAGGACTTAACTCCTACTTTAGGTTTTCAACAAAAGATTAGGTTACAAAGGAAAAAAGACCTTCAATATTCTTTCTCTGTTATTTCAGCCCTGGTCACCATGGAGTTACAGAGATAAAATCAAAGAAAAGATAACTTTTTCCTAGTTTGTAGGAATTTGTGGCATTATATATGAATGAAGACTGCAAATTATAGTAACTGCTAAAAATATCTTAGTAGATGTTGGAAGTTTGGAGATTAAGGAGATTGGAAATTAATCATTAAGGAATTTGGAGATTAATCATTTTAAGATTTCAGGGGAGAACTACTGGGATTTAGGGTAATTCCAAGAACTCATTCGTTTCTCTTTATCCAATCGGATAAGTCACTTAGCAGATGCCAAACACATCTTAGTGAGTTTTGGGGTATCACTCTGTAGAATTTGTTTTAAGGAAAAATAAGAATTATGTAAAAATTTTAGGAGTAAACAGCACTTAGATTCCTTTTTCTCTGACGATGATAAATGAAGGAAGGCAGCTAGCCAGTTTGAAAGTAATCCCAGAGGGAAGAAAATAATTGGTATGAAGTTCACATTTTAAATTTATCTACAACTTAATAGGCATGTCTTATGAACCTTTTCTTGACCATGTTTAAATTAGGGAGCAACTTAAAAATGAGAAAAATTTAATTAAGAAATGGAAAGGGTGATTTAAACTGAAGAGGGATCTGTGTGAAGCGACCACTCACTCCTCTTCCACCATTGCCTGGACCTAGACCTTGGATTCATGGTGATGGGAAATAGGGAAAGTGACCATGAATTGGAAATATCTTTCGGGAACACTAAAGTAGAACTTTCAAAGCATTACACAACAGAACTGTTTAGGTAAACTAGAAGCAAAATCACCAAAGAAAATTAGAAAAAAACCATTAGGTTTCTCTCAGGAACCTAAAAGGGTAACACTACTGCAATTAATTAGGACTGTGCAAAATTTTGTGCTGAATTGCACAATAAAATAAAGATTAGTTATTTAAATAATTTGGGATATGGTTAGGAAATATAGCACTCTGCTCCTCAAAGATTATTCTGGGGGTATATTCACCAGTCTTTGGAATCTCATGAGCTCCAAAGCAAGGGGATGGGAATACAAGGCTGCCACTTGGAATAGTTTAGGATTAAAACTGAAAAGCCTCAGGGAGAGGGAGGATGAGGCCAGGTTACGAACATGAAAGGAACTGATTTGACTCTTTGGGTGATTTTTGAAAGAAAATAAATTAAAAGTTTATGGAAAGATCAAAGTGCTACCATGAACCTTTGTAAATGAGCTGTTAACTCTGAGCTCTAAATTTGAAAGCACAAGTGACTAATAGCCCTGGGAAATTGAGATTTTGATATTGTGGTTGTAAATCCAGATTTCATTTGGTTGAAATTTATCCTGTAACTAAATTATGGTGTGGTGAAATGTGATCTCATATTAATTGTGGCATTAAATGCAAAAAAAAATGCTGGAAAAATGCAAGGAAGCCTGAGTTACATTCCTGTCTCAGAAATTTATTAGCTGTGTGATCTTAAGAAAGTTATTTTATCTCTGTTTATCTCAGTTTGCTGACCCATAAAGAGGAACATAATGGAACCCAGCTCCCACCGTTGTTATAAGGATCAAATGATATGATTGTGAAATACTCAATTTGGTGCCTGGCTTATGGTAAGTACTATATAAAGTTGACTATTTCATTGGATGTAATTGTTCCATACTTGATAACTTTATACCAGGTTTTTGATGTGATTAATACGAATTGCCAAAGGTAATAAGGTCAATGATTTTCTGTGCAAGATATTTTAGGAAATACATTTGGTTGAATCGATGCCTTCTGACTGGTAAAAATTTTTGTTTCATGTTTTAAATACATGATATTATGTCAGAAATGCTGCTAGACAAATACCTCCTCTTTTAATCTGGATGCCCTTAAATTACAAACTGAGCTATTAATATAATGTGATAAAAACAGATATATGAGAACTGTTAAATGCTTAATGGGTCACATTTTGTTTTAAAACAGAGAATCATAATTGACTGTTTGGGAAAAAGTTGCACAGACTCTTTAAGATATTCTTATCTGTGAGGTCCCTTGAGACTTTGTATTCAGGAAAGAGTCATAAGATCTTATCAGCCCTACTGACTGAATGTTGCAAAATCGAAATGACTAAAGTCTGAGAACCTAGAACTGAGAAAATAGGATCCCCTCTCCCACTCTTTGTCAAAGTGGAGAATTCACAAGTTTACTATAGGACAAAATGAGTTTTCATTGTTAGCTATCACTTATAAAAATTATGAAATGTACAGTGCGGTTTAAAGCTGTGACTTCAATACATTATGTCAACTATCATGTATTTGCTGTGTATCTGAAACTCCAGAATGTGGTTAGTTTTAATTTATCAGTAATGGATAATTGAAAAGTAATGACATGTAAGTGTTAGGGAAACATGAGAAAACTAATAATATTCAAGCCTGTTAGAAGTGAGCCCATCTAACAAGCCCCAGCAGTGAGAAACATGCTCACCTTAAACAAAGAACAATCCCTGTTGTGAAATCAGGAAAGCTTTTATTCATTTTTACGTCCATTCCCCCTGAATGGACGGGTAGCCTCCCCAGGAAGGTTACAGGATGACTACAACACATTTAGAAAAAGGGGGCTTCTTATATTATTTTTTGAACTTTGGCTCTCCCTCTATACTGTCCCCTGGCCATGTGACTTTACGTTCTCCTCTCTAATAGGCCCTTCATTAGTTTCTGACCTCCAATCTGTCCATGCTAGGTCCCAACCCTTCTCACCTAGGAATGTGGCCAACAGAACTTTCTTGTTTACCACACAGCCTATACTCTGATTAGTATAATTTTGTAATTTGAGGTAAAAACTCTTGGGGATATAATTTGATTACAGGGATGGCTGAAGTGCCCATTAAATCAACAGTTCAGCAGTAAAGCAGAAAATGGCATGTAGTGCAGTCCATTGCAGGTAGATGTCTGTCCCTGGGAAAAGCTGAGGGGGGTGACCTTGGTATGGTTTAAGGTAATATCCTCCTGACTCCGTTTCTCCATTGTGCTATTTCTTTTCTGAACAGAAAATTTTACTACCTGGCTAATTCTGAACGTATGGTACCCTGTGAAAAATATGGACATATGGATTGCCTGTCAGATATGACTTGTGCCTAGAATCAAACAAAACGAAGGGAGTTTTTCCTCTGTTATGGTAGACGTCAAGTCATTCTGTGCCCTTGAAAGGATGAGTCTTGACATTGTTGCAAAAACTTGGGAGTCTCCTTTTCCTTTCGTAGCAAATTTCCAAAAATCAGGTCAGGCGAGCAGTGGAGGTTTTGTAAGTACAATACTAAATCCATTAATTAATAGATTAATACTGGAATATTTTTGAGCTACTACAATAAAATGCAGGTATGAAAAATCTTATAATTTTCATCTATATTTTTGGCCAAATTATAATATAGTGATGATATCCTCCCAAGACAAATTAGACAAAATAATAAAACAAGGATGTAATAATATATAAGTTTTCTAATTAAATGGAATAGTAAAATTTGAGGAACAGGAATAGACTTTTCTTTAAGAACTACATACACATGCATATGATTGACTTCTAAATGTTTCTAATTGGAAATTCAGGCTTTATGTTTTAGTAGTAAGTTCTCAAAACTGGATTGAGGATTTAATATATAAAGTTGTATTGATAATTGTAAAGTGAAATAATTTTCCCATTTGAAAGTATGTCTAATAATTTTAAAAGACAGAAGGTTCTGACCTTCATGATTGTTTTTAGATTCTTATATCAAGGAGGGGATTGAGGTAAAGATAAAAACAGCAAGGGGTATATAGAAATTCTCTAAAGTCTCAGGTGAATTATGGGTTCTAACTTGATGTTCTTATAGCTCTGTTGTTAGTAGGATCAACTCTATAAGGCTTGAACTGGTTTTCACCAAATGAACTAGTTACTGGAAAACAAAATTTAGGAGTTGTACTAAGTTTTATTAAGTCTTGTTATTGGCAGATTTTAGCAGAATTATTTAGGAATTTCTGTAAATGACTTGAAACCGAAGAAGCATAGCCCCTTCAGAGCTGTCCTGAGACAGCTATTGGTCTATTCCCAAATGCCCAAGATATGTCCAGGGACTAGAGGACTACATGGGGCATCTGGGACTGAATACAACATGTGATGATTAAATGGACATTGGGAGTGAGGTTACTAGGTTACAAGGAGACTTGATGTTATTTGAAACTGATGATCACCATTGTATTGCTTTGGCTTTTCTTTGTTTCATTGTGTTTATGTTTGTTGAGTTTTCTTGGTTACTTTGGTGACATGTAAATCTCCCCTCTCAAAATTAGTCCATTTAGCGTACCTGTACAGGCTATTTAACAAGATTTGTATATCATCGTAATTGTTCTTAAATTCTGTGTTAGCTGTTGTACTAAACTATGTAAGAAGATGCTTCCCAGTGGTCTTTTCTTGGTATATAATGTTGATGGTAAGCATGAGCACATTAAAAATCTTATAAATTTGGCTTATAAATAAGTGATCTGTTGGGGGAGTGGACTAGCCTCCTCAGCAATGAATCAAAGAGGGAAATTAAAAGAATGATGGGACTTGTGTAAACCAAAGTGACTTCATCTTGTAAAACTGACTTCATTTTGAGACCTAAATAACATTTTCCTGTAAATTCCACCTGCTTGCTAATCATGGGATTGAGTGACATTCTGTTTCACATCTGGAAATATCTGCCTGCTTACTCTCCCCTGTCTCAACTCTTGAAACTCATTTATCCCCCTCTCAACTCAGAAAGCCCTTAATTTTTCCTCCACTTAGAAATCAGATTACTTAATCTTGTATCCTGATTTATATCCTGTTAATTGTTTTCTTTTAATGTATAAAAAATATCTCCCCCTGCATTCAGGGTCCAGTGCCAAGCTGAAGAATCCTGGTCCCGATTTGCTACGCAACTGGTATGCCTTGCTTAAGAAATCAATATGCTCAGAAGTTCAAACCTTTGTCTTCTCAGTTATTTCAGATTTTACCCATAACAAAAGTCACACTAATTTTGTTCTTTACTTACGTATTTGAGAGAACATGAGAAAGGAAGGCTCTTTGGGATGGTTGCCCTAAAAAAAAGATTCATTATTTTCTTGTAACATTCAGAGAGAGAAAAAGAGAGAGAGAGACAGGGAATAAATATTTCTTGGTCCCAGGCCATTTGAAAATATAAGAGCAACTCCAAAAGTGGGTATTTATACTTCTTCTGGGAGGCAATGTGAATGTGTTA
Source organism: Notamacropus eugenii (assembly GCF_028372415.1). Lineage (NCBI taxonomy): Eukaryota > Metazoa > Chordata > Mammalia > Diprotodontia > Macropodidae > Notamacropus > Notamacropus eugenii. Next base: position 52,448,628 of record NC_092879.1, read on the forward strand.
ATTATTAATTCATCTACTTGCTCAAAGTTTGGGTAGTTCTCCATGTGTTTCCTTTCTGTCTTCCCACTCAAATATTGTCTAGCTTAATTATAAGTTCCCAGAAGGCAGGAAGTGGCTTCTGTCAATTTGCTTAGGATATTAGTTTGCAAAACTCTACAGGTAGACAGGGGCTGAATAAATAGTTTGGGATAATGGTGGTGATAATATAAGCCTCTACAAAGAACATGTATGCAGCCATACAGTGATGATGGGTACAACATTCTGTCCATACTTACGATATTCCTGCTGAAATACAATAAAAAATAGAATTCTATTAGAAGGATCTATTTTAAGGGCTCTTATCCCTTTTTTGTTTCATGGATCCCTTGGGCAGACTGGTGAAGCCTGTGGACCCCTTCTCAGAGTGTTTAACATAAAATACATAGGAGTCCAAAGGAAACCAATTATATGGAAATACAATTATCAAAATATTTTTTAAAGCAAGCTCACAAATCCCTGGTTAAGAAACTCTAGTCTACTTTAAGTTAGCTCATGCTTAGAGAGTTATTCCCCTTTGAGCTTGGTATTTATAGAATCAGAGATTGAGGTCTAGGAGAGACATCAGAGGCCATTGAGTCTACTTCCACCTCCACTTTTCCCACAAGGAAATTGAGGCACAAAGAGTGACTTGCGTAAGGGCCCAAAATTAGTAATGTCTGAGGATGAATTTAAGCCTAGGGCCTATGACTCCAAGTCCAGTGTCCCTGTGCTGCCCCCTTTTTGAGTTAATTCAAAGTGGAAGGCACGTTCAGAGTAAAGGCTAACTGGTAACTCTTTTATTTCTCTCAGTACTTCAGGGAGCTATGATTTCCTTGGTGATGGTGCTCCCTGTTCTGACACAGATTGCCATTTGCTTCCAACCTAGGTAGACCATCTTTATGAATTGCTGTGGCCCAAAGAATTCATCATCTGATAGACAACCACCCTGCAATGAGCCTTGTCAAATTCAGTTCAGCTTGTGCCTGGATGCCAGACCAGGGGTCCATACTGGAAGTCTTTCCAGCTTGGGAGGATTGGCCAGCTCAGCTTCCCTCCATTGTCTCAATCTTCCAGAATCCAGGGCTCAGCTTTCAATTCTCTGTGAGGTGTCTGAGGTATGATTTGAAGAAAGCTGGTTCTTTTTCAACCAAGATAAATGACTAAGAAAAACTCACTGATTCTAAGAGTCTGTGCAAAGAGAGACTTTCTTCAATCCTTTGTGCTGCATTGGGATTTGCAGGCTTGTTGAGAATGCACTTATGCTCCATTTGGGAGGAAAGGGAAACTGGAAATGTGGAAATGTACAAGGGTACTGAAGAGTGAGCCTGATGGAATGGCTGTTTAAAAACCTGCTTCTTCAGGTCAGATGAAAATATGTTTGCACATAGGACTATCTGAACTCCATGACCAAAAAAGCCTCAAGGGCCTAGACATTACATTTCAAGAAGCCTTAAAAGGAAACTGTCCATATCTCTTAGAATCAGAGGGCAAAATGCAAATAGAAGGAATCTGCTTGTCATATCCAGAAAGAAACCTCAAAATGAAAACTTCCAGGAACATTATGGTCAAAATGCAGAGCATTCAGTTCAAGGAAAAAACACTGTAAGCATCCAGAAAGAAAGAATTCATGTACCAAGGAGTCATGGTCAGGATCACATAGGATTTAGTAGCCCACCACTGTAAAGGAGCAGAGACTTGGATCTGGGATATCACATCCCAGAAGGCAAAGGATATGGGCTTATAGCCAAGAATAACAAGCAACAAAATTGAGTGTAATGCTACAGGGGAAAATACGGACCTTTAATGAAATAGAGGACTTACAAACATTCACGATGAAGAGATCAGAGCTGTGGAGAAACTCTGAAATTCAAACACAGAAGTGAAGAGAAACATAAAAAGGTAAGCATCTTTTTCCACCTTGCAGCACTCCTCTGAATTTCCCCATCAAGCCCCAGTAGTGTCTGCCTCCTGCAAGATCACATACCTCCTCAGTATGCTCTAATTAAAGGGCAGAGGGCTCCTCCTGGAACCTCCATTCAAGGAGGGGGCCTCATGCTGCCCATCTCTTCATTTCCTAGGAGGCTACTCTTGGGGGTATGCAATACCCAAACACACTTGTTCCAGTCTAACTGTATTTGCTTCTTTGGATTTTATTGTTTTATTCTCTATCAGTCTCTTACCCAAGTTACAAACTTGAAGGGCTTTCTTTGCTTTGGCTAAATGGTACCTTGAAAGAATGTCACATGTGTTTCTTCTGGCGTCCCATCATCATACTATATTGCTCTACTGGTCTCTGTAAGCATGTTGCCATGTAACTGCAGGCCTTGAAGTTTTTAGACTCTACATAATTCTAAAAGCTGTACCCCTGATACTTCTAGCAGTCTGTCTCTTTTTCCCTGCTTCAGATGCCTGCTGGTGCTTTGGTTATACTTCTGACCCATATATCCCATGTGTTTTTTCTCCAGGAGACATGGTTCCTTTCCTGATAAAGTCCAGTTTTAGTCCTGGGATTCCACTGTGATATCACATTATATGCTTTGGGTATAGAAGTCTGGTGGCATCTGTAGCTGCTCCTGGTACTAGATAGGTCTTTCTCATAAAGTTAATCCAGATAATCTATCTCTAGATACTCCCTGATGAACAGTCTTATTTTGGTGTAGAATCTTCTCTTCTTTGAGAGGTCACATAACAATTTCCTGGGGATTTATTTTTATAATTGAATTTTATTTTATTTTCAGTTCCAAATTCTCTCCCTCCTCCATCCATTGAAAAGACAAGAAAAACAAAAGAAAAAAGAAGAAGAAGAAAATGTCTCTCTCTATACTCTGAGTCCATCAGTTCTCTGACTGTAAATAGCATATTTCATCCTAAGTTCTTTGGAACTTTGTTTGGTCACTGTGCTGATCAGAGTTCCTAAGTCTTTCACAGTTTACTATCATTACAATATTGCTATACTGTGTAGATTGTTCTCCTGGTTTTGCTTACTTCACTTTGCATCTGTTCGTACAAGTCTTCACAGGGTCTTCTAAAACCTTCCCCTTCATCATTTCTTGTCACACAGTAGTACTGTCACATTCACGCACCACACCTCATTTGGCAATTCTCCAATTGACGGGCATTGCTTCAGTTTCCCATGTGCCACCACAGAAAAGAGCAGCTATAAATATTTTATGGGTAGCTACATGGCACAGTGAGTAGAGTGCTGGGTCTGTATTCAGGAAGGCTCAAGAAGACCCGAGTTCAACTCTGACCTCAGGTACTTACTAGCTGTATGAACTGAGGCAAGTCACTTAACCTCTGCCTGCCTCAGTTTCCACATCTGTAAAATGAGCCAGAAAAAGAAATGGCAAACTCCTCCAGTATCTTTGTCAAGACAGCCTCAAATGGAGTCACAAATAGTCATACCTAATTACAATGACATGACAAAAATAAACATTTTTCTTTCTTCTTTTTTTGATCTCTTTGGGGCTCAGTGGAATCACTGGGTCAAAGGATATACACAGTTGAATAGCTTTTGGGGAATTTTAGAAAAATCTACATCCTCAGAGAATTTAGAAAAACCAGTGTAGCTTCTTCATATAAGTTAGTAATTACTTTAAGTGTCCCCAAAGTTTCAACAGCATCTTGCAAAATGTTCTCTGTATCCCTGCCTCTATCCCTAGGTGTCCTCTGTATAGCTTTAGCTACACTGCTCCATGCCAGTCCTCTAGCAATGCAATATCCACATCATCCCTACCAGCCTCCATCTGAAAGCTTTCCATGGCCTTTACTTTTCAATGGCTTTGTCTTTTAGCCCCTGCATATCTCTAGTGCTCTCTAACATTATAATCTCATTTTAAGCCTAGGACCATGGCCTTTAAGGTCCTTTGGTGACTTATGGACATTTATTCTAGACAAGAAGTAAGCAGTACAATTACAATTAGCCCTTCATTTAGGAAAATTCCTAACATTTTGGCTGATTTGGCTCTCTGCCTTAATTTACCTCTATCTCTAGTTAACATCTGGCCTCTATGTGGGTAGGGCAAAGTTCAGGTAACCAGAAACATTTGGGTAAAGAACCAGCAGGTTATATTGTGATTCAGTGTTTATAGACAGACAGGAACCATTAGGGGAAACTGAGGAAAAAAAGCAGACCTTTGTCTTGAAACTTCCCTTAGCTTTGAGTAGAGGGTACCACTTGCCTCTTATGCTCTGTCATGCCTTTCTTGATATCTTCCTTGTTTGCTGCAGCTCAGTCCTATCTCATCATTCTTCATTTGCTACTTGCTCCAGCTCCTCCAGTTCTTTCTGGCTGAGCTCTAACTGACTCCACTCCTCAGAATTTCCATTTAGATCTGAGATATGGAGCCCCATTTTGAAAAAGAATAAGGTCGGGGATATCTTTGCTGTGCTGAGCTATCACTCTAAGCAGATCACAGTCAGAATGTTGTATTCAGTTCTGGATGATATATTTAGGAAGCACATTACAGTACAGTCTGTCCATTACAATACAAACTTAATATTTTGACTTGAAGCCAAGGTAACCAGATTCTGAACTTCGAGCCTTCTAGGATTTAGCCCTGAGACTCTAAATGGAAGCTAATTCAGCTTCTGCAATGCCATAGGGCATTTGCTTTTTTTTGGAGGGGGTTGTCTATAATTTGGTATACTCACCATCCTCTGAATGTGCCATCCACAACCCCTCCTCATCTTTGCTTACTCCGTTCCCATCACCTGCATTACCTTTAGTCATCTTCTCTGCTCTTTCTTTGAAGGTCTCACCGCATCTTCAAATCCCACCCTCCTCTGGGAAGCCCTCTCAGGAAAGGCTGGAACAATAACAGCTCACAGTGCTGGGGGCTTTATAGTTTACAAAGTACTTTGCACATGATATTCCATCTGATCTACTTGTTTGTAGTTGTTGATTATCATAATATGTCCAGCCTGCCTCCCTAACTCTAATATTAATGATAATAACAATAACTAGGTATGGTGCTTTACAAAGATTCTCTCATTTGATCTACTAGACTCTAACCCCTGGAGCGGTTTGCTTTGGCAGCCCTTGTTTCTGTGGTACCTGGCACGCTAGGCACCCAGTGAGTGACAATAACAATTTACCTAAGTCAAAGGCACAGCTTGCTCTCCTGTTCGTTGGTCTCTCATACAGGTTTGGGGGGAGCTCTCTCTGCTGTACCTAGCACGTGCAAAAAAAAAAAGAGAGAAAAAGGCTCTTAAAATGTGAACATCTTGCTTAAGCTTGGTTTGTTTTGTCATTTTTCACAATGAAGAGAAACAGAAATTGAAAGGATTCAAGATCTTATTTTGAAAGTAAACAAAATTTCTCTTGTCATAAGAAATGTACAAGCAGAATTTATTAGAAGGAAACAAAAATTCTTCATAGTATTCATAGTGCCCCCAGTGTAACTAAGTAAAGTCAGCCCAGAGGAACAGAAAGTTTTCTCCATGCAGGCAAATTTGGGGAAAGATTTGAAGGGGCAAAGTAGATGCTCAGAGCCATATCTGGCTTTTTGGTCAATGTTCTTTGGGGCGTAAGCTCTGTTTAGGGAGTAGAGCTGTCTGGTTTACTGTTGTTCATTCATTTCAGTTGAGTCTGATTCCGTGTGACCCCATTTGGGGTTTTCTTGGCAAAGATACTGGAGTGGTTTGCCATTGCCTTCTCCAGCTTATTTTACAGCTGAGGAAACTGAGGCAAACTGGGGTAAGTGACTTGCCCAGGGTCACATAGCTAGTAAGAGTCTGAGGTTGGGTTTGAACTCAGGATGATGAGTCTCCTCACTGCAGTGTTACTGTATACAGACATTCCAATCCTGTAGGCCCCAAGGAAGTCCATGACTTCATTTTGGTCTCTAGGCTCAACGACTGACCACCACCACCACCACCACCACCACCACCACCACCACCACCACCATCATCATCATCATCATCATCATCATTATCATCACTAGCATAATAGTGTACAGTGTTTTAAGGTTTGCAAAGAGCTTTACAAAGATTTTCTCACAAACCTGGGAAGGAGGACTCTCTTCATTCCCACTTTACTAATGAGGAAACTGAGGCAAAAACAAGTAAAGTGTCTTTCCCAGAGTCACTCAGCAAATAAGGGTCTGAGGCTGGATTTGAACTCAGGTCTTCCTGACTTCAAGCCCCGCACTTTATCCACCATCTAGCTGCCTTCAGGAACAAATCTGGGGCCTATGGATTTTCCTTATTGGCTTTCTTATAGGATAGGAAAAAACAGGCAGAAGCTCTAGTGTGAGAGCCCTTTAATAAAAAGGGTTCTGTACTCTGCTCATAGTAGTTACTTAGTCCACTTTTGTTCAATATAGAATGAAGTGAGTTAACAGGACACTTGGTTTTCTTTTTCCTTGGCCAAAGTGTATCTTCCAGCTTGTTCCCCATATTGTTCCTCAGGGGACTTGCCTTTTGCTTTCTCATGGGAGAAGTAGGTCATTGAGGACAGAGTGCTAGACTAGAGGGTCTGTATTCAGATCTTGCCTTTGAATCAGCTAGGTGGTGCAAGGCAAGTCACTTCATTGTGTCCTCCATAAAATGAGAAGTTAAATAACTTATCCAAGGTCATAAAGTGAGTTAGTGACTGATCTGGAACTAGATATCACTTATTTCCATAGCAAGTGATAGGGCTAACGGTAATTTTTCCCCTTAATGGTATAGAATTTCTTTCAAATAATGTGGATCACATAGCTCAGAAGATTAGAGTTCATAGGGGGCCTAAGTTGTTTTTCAAAGGCTGTAAAGATCTGTAAATGCCATGGGAAGGAAAGGTCCTCTCTGGTCTCTTGGGAATTACTTGCCAATGGTCACCAGGGGATGAGGTGATACAGTACAAAGGGCCCGGCACAGTCATCTACTATTAGAAAAAGAATTCAAAAGCAATTTCTCTGTTTGATAACTATTAAGTATCTCTCCTTGGTTTGAGTCAGGTAAGGTAAGGGAGGATGTGGGCACCTGGAATTTTCAATCTGTGACCTCATTTAATACTTCATTGCCTTGAATGGAGCCTTTACAAACCAAATCTGTGATTTTGTTGGTGGGAGTATCCTCTCTACCAACACAGATTGTAGCCCTTATATACCCAAATAGATAGCTTTCATGAGTTGCTGTGGCTGAAAAAAAAATAATACTCCAGTGAACAAGCTTCAGAAAAGGAGCCTCTCTCCCTTAACTAAGCTGGTCTTTGGAGGACAGATATACCAATTTGTTGCTGGCCTCAACCTTGAAGCCTTTCTCACCTGTCATAGCTTGGATTCTCCTGAAACAGTCTTTGAGAACCCACCATCCCTCCTGTGCCACAATGGAAGCTTGGGAGAACTCCAGTGAACCACTGATAACCTAAGGCTCATCTAATATATTTTTTAAAAAAACTTGCACCATTTTTTGCAAGCCTGCAAACTTTCCATTGATCCCGTGTAACACACTCAACTTTGATGGCAATGAGCAATGACTTTCAGGATTAACACTCTGAGATGACTATAAATTTCAAAGTATCTTCCTATGGCCTGACTGCACTTAGGGAATAGGTTGAGCTGTTTGGCTCAATAATGAATCAAGTAGAGGGCAGCCTATATTAATGCCATGTCAATTTTATACAAAAACCAATAACTTCTTACCTTGGGTGGTCTGTTGAGTTCTGGGGCAAAAGTAATATTATAATTACATATGTCTTCTTTTGGAGGATCTGGTGCTACAGATGGTGAAGGTTTGATATTCTTAGTGGGTGAATTTTGACCTGGAAGAAATGAAAATTGTTGATTTAGCATTCTCAAGAGGACAAATACCTCTAAATAGGAATGGTTTGTTAGAGTTGGAATGGATGCTTATTACACAAGTGGGACCTTATGAGGAAGCAGCCACTGAAAGTCCTTTACAAATATCTGCCCAATGGCTATCACAGGGCCTGGTGTTCCAAGAGTCCCCGCTGAAAGTGGCAACTACTCACAGAGATAGGAAACATTAAGGTGTTATCAGTCATTCACAAGACGAAATAGCTAAAAAATCTTGAGAGGGATGAAAACTATTTGGGTATACATTATTAATATCAATAACCTGGGAATATAATATATTAAAAGAATATCCCTCTTGGGAAGGAATACTAAAAAAAATCTTATAAAGATGGGAAATAACAAAGAAAACACTGAAATCAGCCACAAGCATTTCTATAGCACTTTAAGACTTGCAAAATGCTTAACACATATCTCTTGTGGTCATGATGACTCTGGAGAGGGAGGGGCAGATGCTATTATTTCCATTTTCCTTTGAGGAAACGAGAGAGGAGAGAGATTAAGTGACTTGTCCATGCCTAAGGTCATACAGCTAGTTAAGTGTGTGAGGTAGCATTTGAATCCAGGTCTTCCTGACTCCTAAGTCCAAAACTCTGTCCACTGCATCACTTAGTGACCCTGGGCAGAATGAATGTAGCAGAGGAAAAGACAGAAGATAATGCAGTCAAAGTAGAAGAAGGAACACAGAAAACAACTGAAGTGGAAAAATTGAATTTGGGTGTAATGCAAGAAAATGTTGGGATTTGAGGGCTGATCTCCCTGAATCACAAAGTTGGAAGGGACGTGAGCAGCTCCTAGTCGAACAAGCACCCCCAAGGAATGGCATAGATCTAGAGTAGGGAGAGGACCATTGAAAATTTGAAGGTCCAAAAACAGCTGTGAGGTGCTTCCCAAAGAAGACCAAGGAACTGAATGCTCTGAGCACAAAGCAGCTGCTTGTCCTCCAAGAAAGGAGCAAGTAATGCACAGGGCCTGGCACAGGGAAGAAGCCCTCCCAGATGGAGGAGGTTGGGGACTGCCTGCACAACACTACTGACATGGGGCGTCTGATACATGGTAACAGCAGAGAGGTCTGATGTTTTCTCATGTAAGGCATGACAGAGAACCTTCCAAGATTGGTCCATAATGCATTGTTGGTTCCTAGGCTCCCAGATCTAGAGCAGAAAGGGACTTTGAAGGTTTTCTAACCAGTGGTGTCAAACTCAAATAGAAATGGATCCCTGTGGGTCGCATATTGACCTAGAAATTCTATCATAAATTAACATGATCTATGTTGTATTGGATTTTTATTTATCTTTTTATACATTTCCCAATTATATTTTAATCTGGTTTTGGCTGCACTTGGGAGTTTGGCTAGCCAGGAGTTTGACATCCCGGTTCTAGTTCAATGCTCTTATTTTATAGATGAGGAAACTGAGGCCCAGGGATGAGAGATGACTTGGTCAAGATCACATAGACTCCCTATATCCATTTCTGATGATTCTCATGGACACAAAAAAGACACTAAAAATTAGAAAGTCTTTGGCAATAAACTGAATACCTTTGGCAAAGAATTGGAAACTGCAGGGACTGAGGGAAACTGAGCCCCCATCAGCTGGGGAATGGCTAAACAAGTTGTGATGTATGATTATAATAGAATACTACCGTGCTGTAAGAAATGATGAGGCAGGTTGATTTTAGAAAAACATGGAAAGACTTTCACGAAATAATGCATAGCAAAGTGAGCATAACCAAGAGAACACTGTATACGGTAACAGCAATATTGTTCAAAGAATAACTGGGAATAACAAGTAAATTATTCTGAATATTACAAATACTCAAATCAAGTATAAAGGATGTATGAAGATGCTATCCACCTCCAGATAAAGAACTGATAAACAGAAGCATTCATAGTATGGTTTTACATATATATGTATATATACGCAACATATGATGTGTGTGTGTATAAATCTGTGATAAATGGCGGCCTTCCTCAGTGTAGTGTGAGGAGGGAAGGAAGGAGACAGCTTGGAACTTTAAAAATAACCAAAAAAATTAAATTAAAAAGCTGAAAACCCTAGGGACTATAGGCATAGTGGTTCCAGAGTCAGGAGACTTGGATTTTAGTCTGCGTCTGCTCTGTATGACCTTGGGCAAGTCATTCACCAGCTCTTTTTGAGCCTCAGCTTACCTGTTCATAAAACAAAGGTACTAACCTAAATGGTCGCCAAGGCCCTTTCTGATCCTAGGATTTTACAATTCCACAGTGCTTAAGTACAGGGATATTATATCAAAGTGATTAATCCACTTGGGTTGCAGCAACTGTAGATTTATGCCTCCTGGTGAACTGGCTAGGAGCTTGCAGAGGCCCTGGATCTTAAGAGTGCATGCACATTCTCACGCACCATATTTCCAAAATTTGCATGGGAAATACTTGGCTTCTTTAAAGGTCTGGCCCAGGGGTGGGAAATCTGCAGCCTCGAGGCCACATGTGGCCCTCTAGATCCTGAAGTGTGGCCCTTTGACTGAATCCAAACTTCACGGAACAAATCCCCTTAATAAGAGGATTTGTTCTGTAAAACTTGGACCCACGCAAAAGGCTGCACCCAAGGACCTAGAAGGCCACATGTGACCTCGAGGCCAAAGTTTCCCCACCCCTGGCCTGGCCCTTTAGATCCAGGAGTGCAGGGATTAGGGCCAACTCTAGGAAATATCTGAAAGTTTGTCTTGAGTGTTAGCAGCCTTCCGATTCTGTGGCCCTCCCATCCCTTCAAGTTCCTAATATTCTCAGAGCTCCTTCTCCCAATTTCCATTAAAACTTGCTGTCATGAAAAGTATATGGCATTCATTTATATTTGCTTATAAATGGCTGACAACAGCTCAAAATGTTGCCTCCCCCTATGTGTTTTTAATATGGATCAAAGCTAAAGATACTATGACAGTATTAGACAAAAGGTACTGAAGTTTTGATTGGGGCAGGGGGCCTTCACAGTCTATTGGAACTCATGGTTTATTGAGATGCCTACTATGCCTGGGTATAATGTCAATCCTGCTTTATACTTTGTAAATTCCATAAGAGTATGAGCTTACAGCTGAGAAATTTTATACACACACACACACACACACACACACATAGATGTAACATATATATTACATATGAAAATAATATATTATATACATATATAATAAGAATAGCTCTGGAGAGTGGAAAGTACAATGGACTCAAGAGTCAGAAGACCTGGGTGTGAGTCCCAGAAGCATGACTTCTTGGCCAAATTTTTTTCTTTTATAAGACAAGGCCTATTAGCTTTACCCTACTCTCCTCACAGCTACTACAAAATGCTAACCAAATGGGGATTATTATTGTCATTAATTTAAATAATAGGACAGTTGATAAGCCCAGATTTGAGAGGGTAGGTCTGTCTTACCTCCAGTTTCTATTCCACTCAGCTTTTTAGTCACATCTCCATCAGGCTGTATGAAAGAGCAAGATGATTTATTAGTAATTCAAATCCTGATAAAGACTTTTGCCTTTCATAGGCCAATCAACTAGACGCAGAATTTCTGCTAAGTACCATAGCTTTGGTTTAGGGGCTACCCTAGGTGGGAACTCAATCCCTTCCTGGTCTTTTCAGCTATACTTCAAGTTCCCCAGGGGGTTGGACTAGGCAGCCTCTAAGGTCCCTGCCAGCTCTACCTCCTGTGACATCCCAACAGCTCACAGGGCTGTTGGGGAAAAGTGTGATTTGTAAAACCATAAAACATTTCTGAGTTTGCCACTTATTAGCTATGTGACTTTATCTCAGTTTCCTTATCTGTAAAATGGGGATAAAAATAGTATACCCTCTAAGCCTCTAAATTTCAGAGCAGTTACTGATCTGAACTAATAGAAAGAGGTCCCTCCCACATGGGAGCTCCCTATACACTAATTAAGTCATAAGATGTAGAATATAATATTATATATATATATTATATACACACATATACATATATACATATATATGTATATTACTGTAGGGCTCTACATAGACACGTCAGTATCTCTATATAGCTCATTAGCTATCTCACAGGTTGGTTCCAACATTTATTTAATGCAACAAGCATTTATTAAGCACCAGTTCGTAAGCATTGCAAAGTGGGATAGAAGGGTAGAGAAAACAAAACAAAATTGTCCCTATTCCCATTTAAGGGGCAGTGAACAGGGGACAGGAGAGACAATACAACACCAACAAAGACAACTGTGCACAATAATACATGATAATTTGAAGACAGAGTATTAGCAACTGGGGAGGCATTAGGAAAAGAAAGGAAGTTCAGGGTTCTGGGAGATAGAACCAAGGAAAGGGGAGCTTGGTGGGGTTGAGTTGGAGAGGCAGGCTGGAGGCAGATTGTAGGGGCCTTGAATACCAAAATCAGGAGCTGATAATAATAGCTGGAAAATAGTAAGGGGTCTTTGAAAAGCAAAATGACATGATGAGAGCAATGTCTTAGTGACCAACATATATTAACCTGACAAAGTTCTTACCCTGACGTCAGTAACATCATCCTTATTAATGTCAGCCTGTGAATTCACGGACGTGGCTGACTTCTTGTTCCCAGTCTTTGTACTGCTATGAGAAGGTTGAACAGAGACTGTTGCAAGCTCTGAAGATACCAAAAAGAAATCCCATAAAATTTTAACAATTAGAATATGGAGAGAAAGCCAAGCAGGAAGTCAATCCTATTATTTTTCTAGCTGTCTGAAAGACCTTTATAAGCATCCATCAGATTGACCAGAGGAGCAGAGGTTACAAGGAGTACCAATGGAAGGAATTCCTGCCCACATGACATCATCAACTCAGAGCATTTTTTTTTTTTTGCAACTTCTCCACTATCTGCTGTTTGGGTCATGATGTACAGACTGAACATATTCTAGCAATGTCATTGTATTGTTAAAAGGCATGATGTTGGGATGTTTGAAATAAGACCATAATATAGGAGATAGGGAGAGGGATGGATTTGGGATTTCACTGGTCTAGGGAATTCCCTCTATTAATACAAGTTGGCATCTTCGAGTCTTAGAGAGTTGCTTAGAGCAGCACTTCTTAAATTGTGGGTTGTGACCCCACATGGGGTTACACCCACAGTATAAGAAGTGCTGAAGGGGTTGTGAGTGACCTAGAGCACTGAGAGATTGCCACCCAGACCATGTGACAAGCATGGCTTACATTGAGGTCTTCTTGGCTATAAGAACTGGCTATTTACGTGCCATACTACTCACATTGACTCCAACTAACATGTGAAGATGGGAAAGTAACCATTCCTTTATATTCAGGAGGATTTGAAGTCTGATTATAGAAATTGGTTCAATTGTGGTCTAAGAGAGATTTGATAAAAACAGGCTACTACCAAAAGGCAAAATACTCAAATGTGTTCTGTTTCTGTTATTTAGTCTAAGAATAAAAGGAATGAGGGAGAAGATCAGGTTGGCTATTTCCCTCTATGATCAGGTTCCTTCCCAAATTCTTCCCTGGGTATGGTACAGTGTCCTCATGTGTCCACTGAGAGTACACTTTGGTTATGTGACTCTCCTGGGCTCAAGGTGCTAGAAACACTAGCAGACACATAAAGCTTTGATGTTTACAATTTATTTTATGTATCTTATCTCACTGGATTGTCATAATAACCCTGTGAAACAGGATCATTCAGTGCTAGGTTTGGAGGGGGTTTTAGAGATCTGGAGTCTAACCCCCTCATTTGACAGAGGAGGAAACTGAAGGCCAGAGGAGGTGTGGGATTTGCCCAAGATCACACAGGTAACAAGTGGCAGAGGCAAGCCCTGAACTCAAGTCTTCTGGTTCTCAATCCACTATTCTTTCTTGTAGGCCATGATTCTTTCATCTTCCATTTTACAGAAAAGGTAACTGAGCAAGGTAGCTCAAGAAGTATCTTATTTTTCCAGAAGAAGAAACTTGGGCCCAGTGAGGGAGAACAACTTGGCCAAGATGACTGAGCTGAGATTTGGTCCTGGGTCTCTGACTCTTTGCTCGGTGCTCTGCTCTACATTGATCTGTCTTAAGACAGGCTCAGAACTCAGCAGCTATGTTTTGGTGATGAGAGCTGAAAGCAGAAGAGCCAAGGGAAAGGAGAGTTCAACAAGAGGAGAAAGTAGGTGGTGATAAGGTGACTTTTGTATGGGATCTTTTCTCCCAGCCCCAATCTGAGAACAGAGAATGGTGAGGTGGGAAAGGATGACAGCTAAGGAGAGAACACAGAAATGGTGCATTTCTTTCAGAACCATTTACGATGATAAACTCAAAGACTTTAGACCTACAAGAGACCTTAGAGATCATTTGGTCTACTTGCCTTCTCCCACCCCGAAAGTTTAACAGATAAGAAAACTGTGGTCAAGAGACTAAGTGATTTGTCTAAAGTCCCATGTCTGGTAAATGGTAGCCAGGATTTGAAGCCATGCCCTCTGACTAAATCCAGCAACCTTTCCATCACACAGTTTTCCACTACATCATTTATAGGGAGCCTAACCCAGATGGAGTAAGAAAGTAATTGTAGCAGTACAGGGAGCAAAAGGACAATTCTGGATAGAAAGTACTAGAGAGTCAAAATAAAATTCTGTCTTGATTATGGAGTTTGTCAACAGGAATTACCACTTAGTGTGCTAGAGAAAGCATGGTGTTGGTAGAGAACCTGGGCTCTGCTTCCTACCAGGGATAGATACTGCCTGGCTGTGTGACTTTGGGCAAATCACTGCCCCTCCCTGGGCTCAGTGTCTGCCTCTGTAAAATGAGGGAGTTGGATTAGATGATTTCCAGTGTCCCTTCCATCTCTAACATCATTTGATTTGGGGATCTGAGGAGAGGAAAAGAAGGGAATGATGTTAAACTAAAACACAGGCAAGAAAATCTGGCTGACTAGAGCACAGAGAATAGAAGGAAATAAACTGGATGGCCTGGGTCAGCTAGAATGGCAGAGAGGGCCAATCAAAAGTAAGATGTCCTTTTTCTCCTAATTGAGCATTTAAAAGTCCATTGGGTTTGGAGTCATGCTAGACCTTGGTTAAGATTTTGGCTTGAATGTTTATTTCCCCTCTATGTCCTTGGACAGATCCAAAGGTTTCACTTCCCTCTTCTGTAACATGAGGGGGGAGGCCTAGATGAAAGGCTTCTAAGGTCTTCTCCAGATCTAACATTCTATGATTCTAATGAAACCACTTGCAAAAAGGACCACTTTGGGAGACAGTGTTTTGTTGATTCTGTAAATATGGTAGGATTCTACGTGTACTTCCCTTTACGTCTGTGAATCATTCAGTGAAAACATCCACATGAAATCCTCATGAAGTCAGTGAGGATATAAAATTCATTTCAAAACATGGATGAAAGATTTTTACCCACCTAGGAAAGTAATCTCTTTACAATTTAATTGAGGATTTTCTTTTAATCATTTGGCAAGTTACATATCTTTTTCATAAATGCAAACAAAACCTTTCCCTCAAAAGTAGGAAAGGAAGGATAGCTGAGGCATTAAAAAGGGGCATTCATTTGGGGAACAGGCTTGGAATCCCAACTCAGGTACTTTATTAACTGTGTGACCTTGAGCAAATCACTGTCCCTTTGAGCCATGGTATCATCATTTGTGAAATGGACATGATATTTGCACTACCTGCCTCTTGGGGAAGGCAGCTGGAAAAATTCAGTGAGATAAGTGGTGGATATGAAACCACTTTGTAAACTCTAAAGCACTGTATGCAATGGAATACTGTACTAGTTTTATGTATTATATATATATATTTTATAATATATATCATTATATGTCAGTGTCTATAACCATTATGCAGTGTATATTATAGTGTATGTGTGTTTATCCTCCATGTATACTAGACATGTTAGGTCCCAAACTTTAAATACATAGCAGGAAGCAGTCAGGAGGGGTGTAACTGAGGTGGAGGCCTGGCCCTCACAGGCTCTATAGTGGCCACCAGAGAATACCAGGGAAAACAGGATTTATGTCCTCAGCTTTTGCTCAAACTATTTCACAATCATTTTAGTATTTCTTTTTCAAGATATTTCATTACTTTTAAATCTTCGAGACGTTTTCTGTTCAGATGTTTTGGTGTTTTCATTCTTTTTCTTTTTCTTCTTTGGTGAAGCATCTTGTAGAAAGATAGTGAGAAAAGTTCTTTTACAATGGTGAAGGCCAAATAATCTATTCTCTAGTCTCCTTTTATACCCAAGTGAACACTGATTATATCTACCTGCCCTGGCAGGGGGTAGGATGGGGAAGGAGGGGGAAGGAGAAAGAGGTTTGGAGGTGGAGAGAGAGAAAAACAGTGCCAGAGCCAGATAGCGAATGAGAGAGAAGGAAAAGAGCCAGAGAGAGAAGGAGAGAGCATGAGACAAAGAGAGAAAGAGAGAGAGAGAGAGAGAGAGAGAGAGAGAGAGAGAGAGAGAGAGAGCATGAGAAAGATAATGGGGAAGAGAGACTGAAAGAGAGAGAACAAGAGAAACACAGATCATGAGAGACAGAATGAGATAGAGAATGAAAGAATGAGACATGAGAGGCAGGAAATGAAAGAATGAGAGAGGTAAAGAGTCTGAGGCAGAAAGACTGAAAGAGAACAAAAGAGAGAATTAGAGACAGAATGAGAAAGAATGCAAGAGAGACAGAAGGAGAAACACTTGGTGTGAGAGAGTGAGAGAACAAAAGAAAAACAGAGTGTGAGACTGTGAGAGACAAAGTAAAAGAGAGAATGGGGGAGAGAGGGAATGAGAGATAGAGAAGGAGGGAGAGATGGGAAGTTTGAGAAACAGAGAGGAAAAGATAGAGTAATAGAGAGAGAGAACAAGGGAGCAAGACAAAGAATGAGAGACAGGATGAGGGAGAGTCAGAGACAGAAAATCAGAGAGGAAAGTGGGAAAGAGAGAAGAGACAGAATGAGAAAGAAAATGAGAGAGAATAAGAGACAGAACAAACAGAAGAGAGAAAGAATAAGAGAGGAGAGAAAGAGAATGAGAGACAGAACAAGGGAGAGAGATGGAAACACAGAAAAGGGACATAATGAGAGCAACAGAGAATTAGAAAGTAGACGTAGAATGAGAGAGAGGAGAGAGAATGAGAATACAGGAGTGAACAAGAAAGAAAAGGAGAGGGGGTGGAGCCAAGGTGGCAGAGTAGAAAGACAATCTGCTCTAGCTCTCCTCTCATAACCCATAAAATACCTGTAAAAAATGACTCTAAACAAATTCTAGGGCAGCAGAAACCACAAAATGACAGAGTGAAACAGGTTTCCAGCCCAAGAGAGCCTGGAAGGCCGACAGAAAAGGTCTATCACACCAGGCTCAGAGCAGAGCACAGCCCAGCCTTGGCCACGGAGCCCAGCACAGACAGGACTGGAGCAGGTTTCAGGGTGTGGAATTCCAGGCAGTAGCTGTGGTTCCCAGATTTCTCAACCAAAAAATGCCAAAGACAACTTCAAAGATCAGTGAGAAAGCTGTTTTACCTGGGTGAGAGGGGAGCAAGGTCGGGCCATGGCCCCAGGGCAGTAGCAGCCACTGATGCACAGCATCCACTTTTGGAGCCCTCAGCCTAAAAACCCTGTGGGAATCAAGCCACTGATCTGGGTCTCAGCCCTGAGTGGTGGTCTTGGAGTGAGGAGGAGCACTGGCACCGGTGTGGCAGAGCTGGCAGAGACTCTGGAGAGGGAATCCTACTCTCAGATCCTGGACAGAAAAGAGTACTTGTGGTTGCTCCCAGACCAGATCACAGGCCAGGAGAGGAGTAAACTCCTCTCCCTTGATTGTGCCACCTTGGAGGAACTGAGAACTTACAGGTCCCTAGAGTATGCCCTCCACTTGACAAAGGACTCAAAAGTCAAGTAACTGGCTGGGAAAATGCCCAAAGAAGGAAAAAAAAGACTATATATAGAAGGTTACTTTCTTGGTGAACAGGTATTTTCTTCCATCTTTTTCGATGAGGAAGAACAAAGCATACCATCAGAGGAAGACCTAAAAGTCAAGGCTTCTACATCCAAAACCTCCAAAATAAATATGCAGTGGTCTCAGGCCATGGAAGAGCTCAAAAAGGATTTTGAAAATCCAGTAATAGATGTAGCAGGAAAATTGGGAAGAAAAATGAGAGTCATGCAAGAAAATCATGAAAAGTGAGTCAACAGCTTGCTAAAGGAGACTCAAAAAAATGCTGAAGAAAATAATACCTTTAAAAATAGACTAACCCAAATGGCAAGAGGTCCAAAAAGCCAATGAGGAGAAGAATGCTGTAAATAGCAGAATGGGCCAAATGAAAACGGAGGTTCAAAAGCTCACTGAAGAAAATAGTCCTTTAAAAATTAGAATGGAGCAGATGGAAGCTAATGACTTTGTTAGAAACTAAGAAATTATAAAACAAAACCAAAAGAATGAAGAAAAAAAAGAAGACAATGTGAAATATGTCAATGGAAAAGCAACTGACCTGGAAAATTGATCCAGGAGAGATAATTTAAAAATTATTGGTCTACCTGAAAACCACAATCCAAAAAAGTGCCCTTCCAAGAAATTATCAAGGAAAACTCCCCTGATATTCTAGACCCAGAGGGTAAAATAGAAATACAAAGAATTCACTGATCACCTCCTGAAAGAGATCCCAAAAGGAAAACTCCTAGGAATACTGTAGCCAAATTCCAGAGTTCCCAGGTCAAGGAGAGAATGTTGCAAGCAGCTCGAGAGAAGTGGTTCAAGTGTTGTGGAAATACAATCAGGATAACACAGGATTTAGCAGCTTCTACACTAAGGGATCGAAGGAATATGATATTCCAGAGGTGAAAGGAGAAAGGATTAAAACCGAGAATCATGTACCTAGCAAAACTGAGTATAATACTTCAGGGGAAAAAAATGGAATTTCAGTGAAATAGAGGACTTCCAAGCATTCTTGTTGAAAAGACCAGAGCTGAATAGAAAATTTGACTTTCAAATACCAGAATCAAGAGAAACATGAAAAGGTAAACAGGAAAGAGAAGCCTTAAGGAACTTATTACAGTTGAACTGTTTACATTCCTACCTGGAAAGATGTTATTTGTAACTCATGAGACCTTTTTCAGTATTAGGATAGAGGGAATATATATAAATATATATATATATGTAGTGTATATATATATGAATATACATATATGTAGGTGTGTATGGGTATGTATGTGTATATATGTGTAGGAATGTATATGTACATGTGTGTATGTGTATATGTGCACGTGTGCATGTGTGTGTGTGTGTATGTATGTATATCTATATTGACAGAGGGCACAGGGTGAGCTGAATATGAAGGGAGGATACCTAAAAAAATAAAATTTACTGTTGAAAGGAATGTACTAGGAGTAAGAGAAAGGGAGAGGTAGAATGTAGCAGATCATCTTACATACAAGAGGGAAGAAAGGGCTTCTACAATGGATGGGAAGGGCAGGGGAGATGAAAGGAAATTGAGCCTTACTCTCATGGGATTTGGCTTATGGAGGGAATAACACACACTCCATTGGATAAGGAAATCTATTTTACCCTACAGGAAGGCAAGGGGGAAGGGCATAAGAGAGGGAAGATAGTAGAAGGGACAGGGAATTGGGGAATTGGGGAAAAAGATAATCAGAAGCAAACACTATTGTGAGAGGATAGGTCAAGGGAGAGAATGGAATAAATGAAGGGCAGGATAGGACGGAGGGAAATGTGGTTAGTCTTTTACAACATAACTATTATGAAAGTGCTTTGCATTGTTACACATGTGTGACCTATATTGAATTGCTTGTTTTCTCAATGAGAGTGGGTGAGGAGGGAGGGAAGAAATATGGAACTCAAAGCTTTAAGAAGCAATGTTAAAAATGGTTTTAGCATGCAACTGGAAATTAAGCTATACAGGCAATGGTGTATAGAAATCTATTTTGCCCTCCAGGAAAATAGAGGGGAAGGGGGATGGAAGAAGGGTGGGTAATAAAAGGGAGGACAGGCTGGAAGAAGGGGTGGAAGGGATGTCGTGGGGTTGAGGGTAGGGAAAGATGGGGAGAAAATTTTGAATTCAAATTCTTGTGGAAGTGAATGTTAAGAACTGAAAAAATAAATTATATATTAAAAGGGAAAAAAAAGAAAGAAAAGGAGAATAAGAGAAAAGTGAGAGAGAACTAGAAAAAGGAGAGAGAGAGAATACAAGAGAGATACAGGAAGCAAAAGAGATGGAGTGAGAGGAGGATGTTTGGAGAGGGAAAGAGGGAGGAAGAGAGAGAAGGGGAGAAAAACGGAGAAGAAAGGGGAAAAGCAAGGGAGAGAGAAAAGAAAGGAGGAAAGAGGGGAGAGAAAGAGAAAGAAAGATGAAACGAGGGAGAAAGAAGGGATGGAGATCAAGTGAGGGACAGAGCAATCAAGAGACAGTGAGAGCAAGAGAGACCCCAAAGCGAGACTGAGCCTCAGAGCCTGGAACAGATCCAGAGGAATAAACTGATCAGTGGCTTGCACCCAGCTACCTTGTCTTCTAATCTCATCGCTTTCAAACAATGTCTCTTCTGTTTTATATTCCGATGGTATTTTCTCTGTTTCTTCTTTTTTAAAGCCATTCCCTTGCATTTTCTGCAAGTGATACGCCATTTTTTTCTCAAGAAGTGCTTGTTTCTAAAACGTTTAAGAAAATACATTTTTAGCGTCAACTTTCCATTTTCTAATGCAAAATTCCTTTTGTCAAAAAGTGGTATTTGTTCACTATGCTTTTGCTCCCAAATTTCCTAAGCTCCACCTAGGGCAAGGCTGAGAGCAGCATGCTGGCTATGTAGGGAAGCACCGCACCTTTTGCTTCAACAAGGATAAAATATAAGTAGCAGTCAGATGGACTTAAGTAACTGGACCAAGGCCATCCAGGTCTTTGGAATTTGAGACCTGGGATTTGAACTCAGGTCCTTTAATCCAAACCCAGTGCTCTTTCCTAGTGGAAAAGCCATGCTCTCTTGTTGTCTGCCCTGGTCCATCATGTAAAGCATCCATTGAAAGTTATGCTAAGACGAGGCCCCTGTGATCTAAGCAAAGTTTAGGGCCAAGTCATACTTGTAGGGTCCCACCAGAATGGAGCACATTCTGTAGGGCTGCTCTGGGACACAGACTGGGAAGAGATTGCCTTTGGGAGGTGGCAATGGCAAGACGAGCATGTCAAGTTGTCTTCCCCTTTTCCTTCCTCCTTTGCTCTGAAAATGATTTAAACCAGGGGTTCTTAAGCCAGGTCTGTAAGCTTTTGTTTTTCCAATGACTTTCAATAACTTTATTTCAACAAAATCAGTCTCCTTTGTACCCTTGCACGTTCTCCTTTATGCATTTATAAACATGATTCCAAAAAGGGCCTATAGGTTTCATTAGGCTGCCAAAGGAAACCACAACATCACAAAGGTTAAAAGTCCCCAATTTAAACAAATGCCAACTGCTGCTTGTAGCTGTCACCCTCCTCTGTTTTTTCTTTTTCTTTGTATCCTCAGTTCTTAGCCCAGCGTTTGAAATATTTTATAGCAGCATACTACTAATTGCTGTTTGTCCTTCATTCTGGAAGAGGACCAATGACATTGGCAGGGTGACGTCTTGACTTGCAAGCAAATTGGATTTAAGTGAGGCAGGGCTGTGTAAAGTCTTCAGCCTCACTTTCTCCTGCAGGGTCATCTGAGTCCAGAGGACAGACACAGGTCAGAACTGGAGATGACTCCCTACTACTAATCAAGGTTTATTGAATGCCATCTATTGACTCAGAAGTCATATATTACTTGCAGGCAACATAGCATAACGCAAAGAATCCTGGATTTGGACTCAGGAGCCCCAAGTTTAAATCTTGGCTCTGATGGTTAGTAACTGATCATATGATCTGGTTGCTTCCCTTCAAGAGGCCTCAGTTTTATATCTGTAAAATGGGGATTATAATGTTTTTACTACCAACTTCACAGGGTTGTTAGGTGTCAAGTACTTTGAAAACCTTAGAGTACTCCAAAAATGAGAATTATTATTTAGGTGAGAATTTATGGACAAAGAAAGAGTATCTGAAATTTTAGCCTAATATTAGTACCAAAGGAAACATTTGGGAGGAAAATACTGAGAACATTTCTCTCTAAAACCTCTGGGCCTAAGAAAAGCAGCTGTGTTATTTTCTCTCTAGACTTTTCAGATTTTGGTGATTGTACACATAATTCATTTACATATGGGAAAGTCAAAAGCGATCCTCTTACAATGGGTATTGATGTGGGGGCGTGGGGAAGAGAGGGAGATGGAGAGAGACAGTAGTCAGAATGAGACAACCAGACAGAGAGCGAGTGCTAGTGCGTCTCACCCATATGGTTGTAAACTTTGGCAACTGCCTGTCTTTGGGGATAACAGACCCTAGTCAAGTCCATACGATCAAAGGATGTGATGGCTTGTGACAAAGAACAGAGTATTCTCTGTAGTGAGTCACAGTTATAGGCAACATCCCCTCTGTACCTTCCTGTCACTCTCCTCTCGACTTCTCCTGCGTTGTTCCTCGACCCGAGCTTCTCTTTTAACTTCTTCTCCAATTCTGGTCAAAAGTAACATCTCCTTTGCTTTCCATTCCTAGAGAGTAGGGTTTATTGTATACAACATGGCCTTTTAGTTTTCACTACAACTGTGTTTTTGCAATATGATACCCACTTGCCCACCCCACCCTCCACTGGACAAAGTAGCAGGCATTCACAGACTGGACCTAAAGGATATCAGTGAGGGCAGAGCAGCTCACCCAGTGAATGTGAAAGAGAGACTGTCTCCCACACTTCTGCGCACTGGCAACCTTCCAATGGCCCAGCTGTGGATGGATGCATTTGAAGGGGCTTAGGGCCAAAGCAGCTCTTTCATCACTGGCAGCTCAGGCTGTCAACAGTACAAAGTTCAGGCCCAAGTAAGGCTGAATCATGAAACCTAATAAGGGGCTGGAGGGAACGGTTTTGCTCTTCCTCATCCAAGAGAGCCTGTGGTCAATGTTCTTTCAATGAGTTGCACAATGCTTTGCACCTACTAAGTGCTTCTTGAGTGCTTTTGTGTTCATTCATTTCATATGTACACTTTAGGAGAAGGGAGGAAAAGTTTCACTTAAAAAAATAACATTGCTCTGCGTTTCAGGGGAGTTGGGAAGATGAGCAGAGCAGAACGACCGTTCTAACCTCAGAAAGCCCCCCGAGGTACATCCATAAAGTACAGACTTGTGCTCAGCCTGAGCTCATTCCTGGACTCCAGTCTTCTCACATGGTAATAAAAGGGCGAAGAGGGAAGAGACAGATGGAGCAATCATGAAGGAACTCCAAAGAGGAGGTCATGAAGCTAAGGGTGCTTGAAAATTCATTCAATCCTGACATTTAATAAATGCCTTCAACGTGCAATAGATTGTGTTAGGCACAGAGGGGAGATACACGGGCAAAGGCGGCATCGTCTCTGCCCTGTAGTCTAGGAGGGAGATAATCCATGTACAAGAATACAAAATTGAAGGTTACAGGAGGTGATCAGAAGGAAAACAATGGCAAGTATCTTCACTTGTATCTGGTCCTATTCCCAGCATCTCTTGCATCTGCCCCATCTCTCTAGGTGCGCTGCCTTTGCCACGGGTGCCTTCAATATCATTTGCTTGGATTAGTGCTTAGTCTCTCTTCCCCCCTTCCAAACCATCCTCCATATTCTTATGCATCCATCTGGCTGTCATTCTGCTTCAAACCCTTCTGGGACTCCTTATGTGCCTGCCAGGCAAAGTTTCAACTTCCAATCCCATCCATCAAGACTCCTCCCCCCACCTTGGCCGTCATCTGGTACCACCCTTTCCTTTTCAGTCTTATCTCACTTGGGACTCCAGACAAAGTGTCCTCTTCACCTTCCCAAGAGCAGGCCTTGTGTTCCCCTGCCTCCAGGCCTGCTCACATTGTCCATTCTAGATGGAGTGCCTTTCCTTGACTGGTTAGCCTTTAAGCCTAACTCCACTGTCGTTTCCTCTGCAAAGTCATTAGTGAGTGATCTTTCCCCTCAGATCTCACATTTATCATGTATTTATATTGTAGTTATCTGTCTCATTCTCCTACTAGATTATAAGCTCCGTAGAGATGGGACAGATTTGACAGGATCATACAGGAACAGGAATATCATAGGATGAGGGCATCTCAGATTCTGTCTAGTCTCTCTCTTTCATTTTACAGGGGAACAAACTGAGGCCCAGGGAGGGGAAATGATTTGCCCAAGTCACACAGGTGGTGAGTAGCAGAAGTATGACTGTATCTAGGTCCTCTGCCTCCAAGAGCCAGTGCTCTTTCCACTGTGACCCACTGCCTTCTTACTTCCTCTTTTCACTCCCTAGGACCTATCACAGTACTCTTATGTGCAGCGTTTGTTGCCTGCCCCATTTTCAGTGTCTCTTCTCACCTCTTCGATCTTCCTCCGAAGACTTAGTTTTCTTCTTGTCTGCTCCCTCTGTCTTTTCTCTTCCTCATTCATCCGGATGAGATGTCGTTCCTCAGCAGAGCGCTCAAGCTTCTCCAGTTCCTTGCTGATCATATCTAAATATCTTTGGGCACAAATACAAATGAGCAAGTAAAGGTCAGCTGGGCACCTAACAGGGCAGCATTTCAGAGTCAACAGTGCTAGCCCTAACCATCTTGTTAATTGACTTCTCTTCCCTAAATGAACAGAAATGTACAAGTAACTCTTACACGGTCCTCTTTCTTGTCCTTTTTTTATATATTCTCATGTTTGAATTTATTGATGATTAATTTCACAATAAAATTTTTTTAAAGAAATGAATATAGAGCAGGTTTCATGACTTTGCTAATACCTTACCAACACCTGTTTGGCTTTTGTTGTTGATGCTGTCCACAGCATGGATCTGAAACACAAGCCAAGGGGAGGCCTACCTGTGCCTTATTAAGCGCTCTTGGTCCTGAACAGACCGTGTGCCGTCTTGTAAGAGCCATTCTCTGAACTGTGCGGCATCTCTGCTGTCTGGGATTTGATTGTGTTCCTGGAGTCTGGTGACTTGTTTTTCAAGCATTTTCTAAAAGGAAATTGAATGATGGGTTAAGAATTTCATGTGTAACATTTATATGTGCCATTTGGGTTGGAGAGAGAAAACTGTACCCCATCTATGGTTAAGAAGTCAATCATACTACATTCTGACTCAAATGACCCAAAAGGATGTACTGTCGGGACACCAAAGCCAAATGTCTCTATCCAAGCAGGTGGCAGAGAAAGACAGGAGAAAGGATAAAAGATTAGGACATTCCCCCACTCTGGGGACACTGCTGTTTATGACCAGCTTCCACACTATGGGGCAGCCCCTTTCATTTTCACCCAGCTTCATTGACCCTAGAAAGGTGACAAGGTGTATGTATGTATGTGTGTATGTGTATGTATGTATATGTGTATATAATATACACATACATGCATACACAGATGCATACACACATATACAAATACAAACAGAAACACATGTACACATACATATATACACAAATACACATATGTACACAAATATACGTATACATACAATATAACAACTAGTCTGGTATGGCTGGAAAGCTAGAAAGGGAGGGCAGTACCAGACCACAGAGGGCTCTCAAGAAGACCTTTAGCGGGGAGCAAGCATGGAACTGCTGAAGGGTTTGAAGCAGAGGAGTGCCATGGTCAGATCTCAGCAAAAAAAGCCATCTTGAAGTAGTGTGAAGGATGGTTCAAAGTGGGGATGGAGTGAAGATGGGAAAACCTGTCAGGAGGCTATTGCAGTGGTACATGTAGGTGCCAATACGGGTTAATACCAGGGTGGTAGCAGTGGAACTAAAATAAAAGATAGATGTGAGAGGTTAACAAAAGGAAAAAGTCAAAAGTTACCCTAAGTTTTCAAATCTAGGAGACTGTGTTAATTGTAGAACAAAGATGAAAGGAAAAGCAGGTTGTAAGAGAAACAAAATCCAAACTCCACGTGGAAGGTGGCAGAATTAGTTGGTGTTTGTCTAACTCAGAGCTTCTTAACCTTTTCCTGGGATCCCTTTGCCAGTCAGCCTGGTAAAAGCTATGGCCCCCCTCATAGAATTGCATTTTTTTAAATTCATAAAATACATAGGAGTACAAAGGAGCCAATTTTATTGAAAAATGGTTAGGTAACTGTCTTCAACTGTACTGGAATCCAGTTACAGAATGTGGGGATTTCTAGGAGGAGAGACAAGAAGGCACCTGGAGAGAAAGTTCTGGGACTAAAAAAAGTCAGGGCTGGAGAGACTGGGGAGTGTGCTACAGAGAGGTGATACCTGAAGCCATAAGGGAGAGAGTGTGTGGAGAGAAAAGAGTCAAAGAAAGAGCCTTGGGGAAAACAATGATAACATCACAAAGAGATTGGGCAGAGGAGCAGAGAAGGGATTCCTTGACTACAACCAGGAGAATGAGATACAGAAGTAAACTTCAGCAGCTGAGGCAGATAACTCAAATCCTTTTTCCCCCCAAACTCTCCCAAGTGGAATTTCTTAAAGACACGAGAGAAAATTAATTTAGATCTTTTACTTACTTGTTCTCTTATATAGTTTCTTTCAAAGTCTAATTTGAGGCTTGTTAGATACTGTCGGTATTTATTGAACTCTCTCAAAGTGCATATAACCTAAAGAAGAAAATACAGAAATTGAAAGGTATTATTTCTATAATAGACACTTCCCCCCAAATATAACAGTAACACACTTCAGGGTCAATGGTGAAGGTAACAGTTTTAGACAGCTGTCTATATTGACAAGCAATTCCTATCCCCACAATAGATGAGTGAATGCCCTTAGCTAATAAGGAACATCTGGTGATGATAACAACCACCACAAACACACACACACACACACACACACACACACACACACACACACACACACACACTCTCTCTCTCTCTCTCTCTCTCTCTCTCTCTCTCTTTCTCTCTCTCTCTCTCTCTCTCTCTCGATGAGTAGATTTGTAAAAATGAAACAAAATACCAATGAGAAACTAAACTCAATGCAAATATACTCTACCAGGTTACATTCTGTTCTGGGAACCTTTTCCTTCTAGATTTTTAAAAGAATCCAGAGACGATTCCTCTGAATAGTGCCAATAATGCTCACATCTATAATCGTGGGAAAGCCCTGCAGTGCAGTTGAAAGAAGATATCCTTGGAGTAACTCATCATTTTGAAATGGACCAAAGAGATCATCTAATCCAACTTCCACCTGAGTGGAAGTCAGAGAACTGGAAGGAGACCTGTGCGCTGCAATAAGAAAAGTAGAAAAGAAACCTGCCGCTAATTAGATCGAATTAGATCAGATCTTGCTTGTAATTGAATTCCTGCTTGAGACCTTCACCAGAAAGCTGCCCAGAGCAGTTTCTGTTTGCTCACCAATCTCAGATGCTGATCAAAGGCACCTGGAGGAGATACGGCATTATTCTATTGGAAGAAAAGGCAAAAAGAAAGCAAGCTTTGTTCAGTGGCTGAGCCTCTAACAGCAAAAAGGCATGTCCTGTTGGCAGTAGGTGAGCCATAAAGGACTGAGGACCCAGCTTCAAATCCTGTGGGCAGCAAGAAGAACTGGGAAGTATTCTGTGGAGAGCATGCTATGGTTGTATTTCTGCTAGTAGCAAATAACAGCTGGTCTCTGTCCTAGAACAGATGAACAGACTTAAGGAATAAAGCTCTACACTTTAGGTTTGCAGAGAATGAAATCTCTTTTGAAAAGGGAGGGATAGCCTCAAGGAGGAATTGGAGAAAAATACGTGAAAGAGGCAGTAGGAAATCCCAACCTGAGTGAGGAAGGTGGTGGAAAAATGTGATCCAGAGAAAGAAATAAAGAAGGATCTTTGAATGTTTGGAGCTAAGTAAATAGGGATGGGATTCTTTCCATGGAAGAGAAGACTGGCCCCTGGCTCCTACATGGCCAGGAGGAAGCCACTTCCTGAGTTCTAAGGTTTAATGATGCTCCTCAGGGGCCACGAGGAGAGAGGCATCCAGTAGTGGTCAGAAGGAGCAACAAATGATGCTTGATGCTGCATCTGGCCTTCTGTTGAGAAGTACTGAGGTGCCTACCTGTTGAGCTGACAGGAATCCTAGGCATGGATCCTGGATGGAACAGGGTTGTCTGGAGAGCTGTCCAAAGTAACTGCTCCCTGTCATCCCTGGTGAGTCTCTGTGGACTGATGGAAGAGTCACCAGGAAGACTATGAAAGACTGGCCAAGAAACTGGATCTTGGGGACCCAGCTGGACTTTTCATCATTGCTATTGACTGAAAGTAGGGATTTCAGAAGAGAAAGGTGGATCTGGGGAGTGAACATCCCACTAAGAAGATGTCAGAGAACAGGGTGTGAATTTTTAGGCCACAATTTAAAATATACCTTACTTAGAAGGAACAAAACGGATAAAAGCAGCGGGCAAGTCATAATGCATATGAAAGAGCTCTATCCAGGTGAAGAACACGAGGAGGAAAGCATGGTAGAACACATTTGGTTTGGGCTCAGTGAAGGGAAAAACAAGTGATGTGTTGTTGTGGTTGTAGCATAAATAAAGGTCATTTAGATCAAAATGGGGAGGGGGTGTTGGTTAGAAGAAAACCCTTGGGAAACCTGGCCCAGAAAGAGTGATTGAAGGGAGGTTTCCAAGCACAGACTGTAAAACCTCTGGTCGGTAATGCTGTAGAAGAATTTTTTGTCAGGTACAAGCTGGACTAGATGGCCTACGAGATCCCATGTGACTTTGAATTCACTGAATTTAGTTCAACAAAATATTGAATAAAATCAAATTGAATCTAACCGCCCCTCAGAATCATGAATCATCTAGCCTCAGCCTGAGTACCTCTGGTGAGGAGAATGAAATGCCTCACAAAGCAGCCCAGTCTGTTTATTCTAGAATGGTTTGAGTTGTTGAGAAAGTGTTTTTTTTTTTAAATCAAGCTAACCTCTGTCTTTGGCACTTCTATTGCACTGCTTGGTCTCAATAAAGCTCTCAGGGGCCAAGAAGAATAAGTCTAATTACTCTTTTTGGTAATAGCCCTTCAAATATTTGAAGATGGTGAGTTTTTCCTTTGGTGCTATCTCCCTCCATTACGTGTACTCTTTTCTAGCTTTAAATTGACTGAGATTACAGAAAGACTAATGCCCAAAGAGAAAAGGTAATGTATGAAGTAATCTCAGAGACAATAGGTCAGGATTTGTCTGGTTTCTCTTGACCCAAACATTGGGGCGGGGAGGGGTAATATGTGTAGTCACTCACTAGGTACTTACTACCCAACTGAATAACAGATGAGTGAGCCCTGAGCATCAAGTGTCAACCATGTCAATAAAACATTTATGTGACTAAAAAAAAAGTGACAACCCACTTTGTTATTGCTGGTGATGTGACCTCCTTTCCTTAATTTCTTCAAGATATCTTTACGCTTGTAGTAGCCACTTAAATGAGGGTCATGTAGGTTTTTGTATCTGGTTTCTAGTAGCCGACCATAAGGATCATTTAGGTTAAAACCATAAGAGGGCTGAAAAAGCTGGAAACAGAGTTAAAAATATTAGTGACAGAAGATTGGTAAAATGGCACTTTGAATTAACAGCATTACTGAAATGACATGCACTGAGAATAAAACATGCAACTGAAAGAACTCGGATCAATGCAGTGAACCAATCATAACTGATGGTAATGCCCATCTTCCACCTCTCAGAAGTGGTGGACTGCAAGTGCAGAAAAAGGCATTCATTTCTGACATCACCATTGTGATTTGTTCTGCATGACTACTTATTTGTTTACAAAGAAGGGATCTACTGGGGGTAAGGGAGAGACAGTGATATTAAAAAAGAAAGAAATGGTTTGAGTAAGAACCCTCTGCTTCTTTTCCCTTCTTTCTCCCCACAGAGCTTCTTTCTCCCGTGTAATCACCATCACCATACACTGAGCACTGACCAAAGAGGGAAATGAGAGAAGGGAGAGAGAACAGGACAGGTAGGTAGCTGTTGCCCTCTTCTTTCCCGTCCTCCACTCTGCCTCACCACTGTGGGAAATGATGAAGGGATACCATTGCTACACCTTCATAATCTGAAAATGAACAAGAACCTAGAGTCCACTGTGGTTCAAGAATACAGCGTCCATGAAAACAGAAAGAATAAAAGCCAAATGCCATTGTTAGGAATCAGAGAGTTACCCTGGAATCTCATCCAGAGCAGGAACCTTCATCCCTTCCTTCAGACCTGCTGCCAGGACATGGGCCAAAGAGTTCACACCAGTACGTAGTGGCCTTCCATGTACTGAAGGACCACTTGTCAACAGCATTTTACATGAATAAAATGCGTGCTGCTTTCTTTTTCTCTCTCTCTCTCCTTCTCTGTCTCTCTCTCCTCTTTTCTGTCTCTTTTCTGCTCTGTTTCTCTGTCTCTCTCCTTCTGTTTCACTCCTCTGTTTCTCTCTCCTTTGTCTCTGTCTCCTCTCTCTCTGTCTCTCTCCCCTTCTATCTCTCACCATATCTGTCTCTGTCTTTTCTCTCCTCTCCTCTTTCCTTCTATGTCTCTTTCCCTTTTCTCTGTCTCCATGTTTGTCTGCTCTCCTTATCTCTCCTCTCTCCTTCCCTCTCTTTCTCTGTCTCCTTCTCTGTTTCTGTCTCTTCTTCCCTCTCTCTGTCTCTTCATCACTGTCTCCTCTGTCTCTCTCTGGTCTCTCCCCTTGTCTCTCTCTGCCTCTCTTTTTCTCTATCCTCTGTCTCTGCCTTTCTTTCCTTTTCTTTCTCCTGTCTCTCCTTCTCTGTCTCCTCCTCTCTGTCCTCTGTCTCCTTCTCTCTCTCATCACTCACCTTTTCTGTCTCTTATATCTGTGTCTCTCATTCTCTCTTTTTCTATCTGTCTCTCTCCTCTGTCTCTCCCTCTCTTTTCCTCTCCTCTCTTTCTCCTGTATCTCCTCTTTCTCCTTCCATCTCTCCTTCTCTCTCTCACATTCTCTGCCTCTCCCTCTCTCTCTTTCCTGCTCTCTGCCTCTCCTCCTGTCTCTCTCCTTCTTTGACTCTGCCTCTCTCCTTCTGTCTCTTCCCTCTCTCCTTCTCTGTCTTTCCATGTCTGTTTGTCTCTTCCTCTCTCTCTCCTCTCTTTCTCCTTCTCTGTCTGTCTCTCCTCTGCCTCTTTCTCTCTTCTTCTCTATCTCTTTCCTTTTCTCTCCCTATCTCTGTCTCCTCTCTCTGTCTCCTTGTCTCTATCTTCTTCTCTATCTCTCTCCTTCTGTCTCTCTTTGTCTCTCTCTCGGTCTCTCTGTGTCTCTATCTCTGTCTCTCTCTCTCACGCACATACCCCTCTAAGGATCAAATCTTCAAGTGAATGCTACCCACATCTGCAGTAAGAACCACAATGTAAATGCCACCATCATTCTGTTCACTTGCTAGGAAAGCTGTGATTCATTTTCTGGCCCCACTTGTAAATCAGCCTATTACCAAATGATGTGGGGTTTTTTCACTAGCAGGATGGTGGTGGCGGTGGGTCACAGAGGGTCCTTGGTGGGGGAAAGACAGAAGGAATGAGGTTTCAGGCTCTTCTCCCTTGCTTGCCCAGCAGCAGCAGCAGCAGCAGCAGCAGTCAGACTGTGGAAGATACAGTAAAGGGGCAGTCCTTGCCTGCCTATCCCACTTTCTGGACACCCTGAAGCTTAGGACCCAGCGATGGCAAGTGCAGAAGCAGCTACCCAGTATCCAAGATAAAAGGAAGGGGGTGGGATAAAATTGAAATTTTTTTAAGCACTTGGCTTTGGTTTTAGATTTCCTTAGTTGGGTTTTTAGTCCCCTGGTCGGCAACAGCCCCCAATTCACTACCAAACTTTCAGTGAAAATAAAAGAGGGGACATAATTGAGGACTATAGTCCAATTCACAAGTAAGAACTGATATAAATTGCAAGTCACTCTGGGAAGGATAACAATAATAAATGCAGCAATTTGCTGACAGATCTCTCCTTTACTTAGTTCAAAACACTGGTTGTGACAAGGCTATATTTTGTCTTAAGACTAATGACAGACATATTTAGTGAACTAATGTCCTGTCAATATGGTGCAGCTATTGCCAGATCCATCAGATTAGGATCACAGGCTATATGGCAGTTGTCAACTGAAATAATTTGTTTCCTTGAACTGAGTGAGGTCTCCTTACTTTATTACTGTCATTATTGCCTGACACTCCTGGCTTTCAATTCTAATAACTCACATTTCTTTTTTTTTAATTTTATTTTAGACTCCAACACCAGAACACAAATACAGAATACAGAAAGATCCAAAAATATATTACAAGCTTAACTATAACTCACATTTCTAAAGCACTTTAAAGTTTACAAAGCACTTTTCCCACAGTAATCCTGTACAACAGGTACTGCATTATTATCTTCTTGTATTATACTGTAATATCATTCCATTATTGTATTACTCTTACTGCATTACTATCATTTTACAGATGTAGGTAATGAGACTCAGGATAACTGGCTTACTCAGGGTTATATAGAAAATATCTGAACTGGAATTTGAACCCAGGTCTTTGGACATCAAGTTTAGTACACTTTCCCATTAGCCAAGCTACTTCTTAAATCCTCGTCAGCCACATGCTAGTTTGAGGCAACTGAGGACTCTTCATGTTTTGTTCAATTGTAAGTTTCATTGTAATAGATCTTAAATCGAGACCTCTTGTCATGCTGCCATTTTCCTACCATCATGAACAGCCAATGTCGGATCCTTTTTTGTTCCCTGACAGTAATTATGAAGATCAAATGAGATAATAT
The DNA here is from genome assembly GCF_028372415.1 of Notamacropus eugenii. Taxonomy (NCBI): domain Eukaryota; kingdom Metazoa; phylum Chordata; class Mammalia; order Diprotodontia; family Macropodidae; genus Notamacropus; species Notamacropus eugenii. The sequence continues at coordinate 52,481,172 of NC_092879.1, forward strand.
ACGCATAAAGTGTTCTATCTGCTAAATACCCTGGGAAGACCCTAGGCAAATCATGATCTAAATGTAAATTAAGGGCCACAGTGTAGGCCAGTGGGAAGAACTTTGGCTGAACATCAGAGTCCTTTGTTCCTAATTTGAGTTCTTTCACTATGACCTCAGGACTCATTAAGAGCCAGAAAGCATAGTGGAAAGAATGTTGGATTTGGGGGTCAAATGTAGGTTCAGGTCCTAATTCAGATGCCTACTAACTGTGATACCAAGAAAGTTACCTCATTCCCTGAGCCTGAAAAACTGAGATAATAATCCTTGAACTCTTTACCTTACAAGTTTATTGGGGAAAAAGTGCTTCGTAAACTCTAAAATGCTAGAGAAACGATGGTTACTATTTAGTCCAATCCCTTCCTTTTATAGGCAAGGAAATTGAGGCTCAGAGAAGTTAAATGATTTGTCTGAGGTCACAGAGTTAGCAAGTAGGAAGTCTGGACAGAAAAACTAGTATTTCTCTGATGAATAATAGCTAACAAAGATGCAAGGGCTCACAAAGCACTAGATGAACATTCTCTTGGTTGATCCTTACACCATTCCTATGAAGCAGATGCTGGGGGGGGGCAGTACCCTTTAGTCCTCAGTGACTAAAGTGAGCAGCTTGCAACTGTCTACTGACAGGCAGCCTTTGCAGTTAGGAAGCTGGGAAAGGCTGCTCTTGACTAAGTGGTTCTGTTGATGCAGATGGAGGCTGGTTGCCTGGAGACCATCAGAACTTTGAGGCTGAGTTCTGGGCACTGGGCAGTTAACCTCATAGAAAGGATATGGGTGCTGAGCATTAGGTGGGATGGGAGAGCCTGCTCGGTCACGTGACCACAACTTGTGGATTAAGAGTCTTTTTTTGACTGGGAGGAAGGTGGTCTTGCTCACTTTATTACAGTCATCATTGCCTGACGCTCTTGACTTTCAATTCTAATAACTCATATTTCTTTTTTTAAATTTTATTTTAGACTCCAACACCAGAACACAAATACAGAATATAGAAAAGAACCAAAAATGTATTATAAACTTAAATATAACTCACATTTCTAAAGCACTTTAAAGTTTACAAAGCACTTTCCCCACAGTAATTGCACTATTACCTTATTGCATTATATCGTCATATTATTCTTTTCTACTCTAACTTTAGGATGGGCCTGAGGAAGATAAGATCAGGGTGTCGGGATGCCCTGGGGCTGAGAGGTGAAGGACAGAGGTTTTGTATGAACATTCTAAGTCTGCCTAGGGTATTTAGCAGTGTTAGATAGTTGTGTGCCTGCCTACTTGCTCTGTTTATTAAGGGTTACAAAGTGCTTTATCTCATTTGAATCTCCGGACATTCCTGAGGAGGAATGCTATCACTCCCTCTGTTTTACAGACAGAGAAACTGAAGTTCAGAGAGTAACTTGTCCAAGGTCACAAAATTATTAAGTATTTGAGGTAGGACTCAAATTCTGGTCTTTCTTACCTGAAAGAAGAAAAGATTTTCTCGTAATACCTAAATTAAATAATCAGATCTGAAGAAATAAAGCATCAATTGTATCTGATTCTTTGAATTACATGAGTTTACCGGAGGCTTTACTGGAAATAGAGTTTAAGTAGTTTTCCTAAAATTCCAAAGAAACCAAGGAGGGTTGAGAACCTACACTTCCTATCCCATGGTTTGATATTCCCCCCAACTACCACACCTGATTTTACTTTACGGCTCGTGCTAGGTGGCACAGTCAGTAAGCGGGGATCTCATGACTGGCACATCATCTCTGGACTGGGTTTGGGAAAGTGCCTGTTTACCATTATTTATAGAAATGATTTTACCTTTTCATTTAAATTTGTCGTGTAGAATAAAGTATTACTTCCTGGGATCAGAGGCAGCTTGACGCCAAGAGGCAGATCCAGCAGTTGAGCAGCTCCTACTCCTTGAAACTGCATTTTGTGGGGGACCTGTCGGAAAAGAATAGTCTTAGTGGATGGTTTGTAGAAGAAATGAAACATTTGGCACTTCAGTGAGCTCCCAGTTCTGAATGCATCATGGTATCAGGGGGCATACGTACAATCAAGTCTTAGGAAGCGAGCAGAAAGGGCATCGAGTACAACCTCCATTCCGTGTAGGAATCCCTTTTACTGTGTGTAGGGGGGGGAGTACAGCCTGTGCTCGTTAGAGGACATCCAGGCCAACCTCCCACCAAGAACAGCAACACCTCATATAGCATTAGTGGGGTGGGAGGGATCATCTGGCTTTCATTTGGTTACTCTCTGGACCTGTCCCCTGGTGAGGGGCTTCCCTTCACAGCATCCTTGATGGGTATATGTCATCCCCACCATTTCTCCAACACCAGGAGGTTCACTACTTATGGGAGGCAGCCCATTCTAACTGCTCATCTTAAGTTTTCAAAAGAGAGTATCAGATGCAGCTGGCCTGGCTGGGGCAAGGGGAGCAGCCTCTCAAACCAAGGCCCTGGAAGTGCTCATGGTATGAGCAGGGGAGTCCTAGCCTCAGACTGCAGCTACATCTTCTGTCCCTTCTACACTCATTACAGGCCTCTACAGTCAAACAGTACTAGAATGCTGCCAAATAACTAGAAATGGTCGTTTTAACTTAGTTATATTAGCAGGAGATTGGGTGCTAAGGGAGGTGTCATTTTCTCTGGTCTACTTCAATATATTTCGGTAGGGTCTGATTACTGCCTAGGATGAAAAATCTCCTAACTACACTTCTGGTCACATCCCTAATTGAACATGTTCAGTCTTGTTCTGTGGGCCATACTGGCCATGGGGTTTTCTTGGAGTGGTTCACCATTTCCTTCTCCAGTGGATTAAGACAAGCAGGTTAAGTGATTTTCCCCAGATCACACAGCTAATAAGTGTCTGAGGGTGGATCTGCACTCAGGTTTTCCTGACTTCACTGAGCCACCTAGCTGCCTCCTGTAGAACATGACACTTTTCTATAAAGGGAAGGGGCAATGAGACATATAGCTCACACAAAGAATTATAATCTAAGATTGAAAGACTGAGGCTTTGCTGGTTTTCCCTTTGGTGGCTATAATTTTATTTCCCCTTTCTTTGTGGGTGTGAACATGTTAGTCCATCTGTCAGCATCCCCCACTCAAGTGGGACTGCCTGGGCAGGCTGGGCCAGGCTACTTGTGGACAGTCCAACTTGTTCAGAAGTTTGGGCTTACAATGAGTTGGAATCTGACTCTGCCACTTTTACCCATTTTCCCCAGTTCTGTCCTCTAGGGTCAAGTTGGCAGCCCTGCAGACATCTGAGGACAGGAATCATTTGTTCCACTTAAAACTGTTTCCTTTCTCTAGGCTAAACACCCCCAGCTCCTTCAACCTAGCTTTGTCTGCCAGGGTTTCCAGCCTAGTTTAAGCTATACTTATAGGATGGGTATCCTCTACCAGATTCCTGAAAATCTCCAGTAATGTGGGGACCTACTATTTCATTTTTAGACAGTTCTGATTGTGCGCTACATGCCTCTTTCACAGTAGGGGTTCCACATTATGGGAATGTAGGAATTAGAACTGGAAAGGATCTCACAGATCACCTAGTTTATACCCTTCATTTTATAGATGAAGAGACAATTTAGAGGTATGGGGAGAGACTGAGGGCAGACCTTGGACCAATGGGCAGAAGATATCAACTCAGTGTATGGGAAAATTCCTTAACTATGAGAGCGGTCCAATACTGGGCCGCACGGGGAGGGGAGGTCCTCTGGCCGAGGCAGAATGACAACTTGGACTGCTTGAGAGAGAATTCTTGCTCACTTATGGATTGGGCTAAATGGGCCATGAAGAGCCTTCCAGTTCTAAGATACTTGGTCTCAAAATAATGAAGTGACTTGGGAGCTTAGTAGGACTTAGAACTTGAAAGTACCTCAGAGAGACAAATTGAGGCCTAAGTCCCTGCAGAGATCAACAGTCCCAGAGAGGTTAAAAGGGACATCAGAAGCAATCAAGTTCAATCCCCTGATTTTACAGGTAAAGAAACTGAGTCCCAGGGAGGGAAAATAACCCACCCATGATTACACAGCTACTAACTGGGCAGATCTGAACTCAGGACCTCTGACTCCAACTCCAAATCTCTATAGATGCTGTAGCACCACCAGAATGGGGGGGAGGGGGTGATCCTGACCTTCCCTCAGTCTCCTCACCTCTTCCCTTCAGGCCATTCCTGCCACTCCTTTTTACTGGCCCACTCACACCACTAAAATGGCTATGGAGCCCAGGGGACCACGAGTGGGGCCCAAGGCAGTTCAGAGTGAGGTTAGACAGTGGCTAAGGCCCTGAGCATATGGCTCCCTGGGTTTGGGTAAGCCTTTGGACCAGGGCTGGGGACTTTCAGGATTTGGGTGGGAGCCTTCCAGGTTAGGAGGGGTGCTTTGGAGGTTTGGGGGCAAGGCCTTCAAGGTTTGGGGACCCCTCATGCTTTGGGGCAGGACCTTAAAGCTTGAGGCAAGGTCCTGGGGCCCAAGGCAGGACCTTAGAGATTTGGGGTGGGGCCGTGGAGTTTGGGACAGGGCCTGGAGGAGGGCCCTTGGGATTGGGGGAATCCCTGGGGCTTTAGGGCATGGTCCTAGGGCCACAGGTGTGACTCCAGGTGTTTTGAATAGTGCCTTCAAGGTTTGGGGAGCAGGGTACTTGGAGTTTGGGGGGGCATAGGTTTTGGGGAAGATCTTCAGCATTTGGGGGTGGACTCTCATATTGGAGACCTCAGTTTGGGCTTTGGGGCAGAGCTTCAAGGTTTGGGGCAGATCTTCAGGGTTTGGGGGTGGCCCCTCAGACTGAGCTTTGAGGCAGAGCTTTGAGTTGTGGGGAGGGCCCATGAGGTTTTGGGGCAGCCCCTCAGTTTTGGGGGACCTCAGTTTGGGCTATGGGGCATAGCTTTGAGTTTTGGAGAGGGCCTGCGCAGTTTGGGAGGGCCTGTGGGACTTGGGGGCAGCCCCTCAAGTTTAGGGGCCTCAGGTTGGGCTTTGGGGCAGAGTTTTGAGATTTTGAGTGGGCCCATGAGGTTTGGGGGAAGCCCCTCAGGTTGGGGGGGATCTCAGTTTGGGCTTTGGGCAGAGCTTTGAGGTTTGGGGAGAACCCATGGGGTTTGGGGGCAGCCCCTCAGGTTGGGGGGGATCTCAGTTTGGGCTTTGGGCAGAGCTTTGAGGTTTGGGGAGAACCCATGGGGTTTGGGGGCAGCCCCTCAGGTTGGGGGGGATCTCAGTTTGGGCTTTGAGGCAGAGCTTTGAGTTTTGGGAAGGGTCTGTGGGGTTTGGGGAGGGCCTGTAGGGCTTGGGGGCAGCTCCTCAGGTTGGAGGGACCTCAGTTGGGCTTTGGGGCAGAGTTTTGCATTTTGAGGAGGGCCTGTGGGTTTTCGGGGGGGCCCCTCAGTTTGGGCACTTGGGCAGCGCTTTCAGGTTTAGGGAGGGCCTATGGGGTATATGGGTGGCCCCTCTGGTTAGGGGGGGGTCTCAGGTTGGGCTTTGGGGCAGAGTCTTGAGATTTAGGGCAGACCTCTGTGGTTTGAGGGCCTCAGGTTGGGCTTTGGGATGCAGCCTCAAGGTTTGGGGAGGGTCCATGGGGTTTCAGGGAAGCCCCTCACATTGGAGGGATCTCAGGTTGGGCTTTGGGACAGAGCTTAGATGTTTGGGGAGGGTCTGTGGGGTATGGGAGTGGCCCCACCAGTTGGGGGGCCTCAGGTTTGGCTTTGTAGCAGAGCTTTCAGGTTTAGGGAGTATATTTGGGGTTTGGAGGCAGGGCGTGAGGTTGGGCTTCGAGGTCTGGGGAGGTCCCGTGGGGTTTGGGAGCAGCCCTTCAGGTTGGGGGAGTCTCAGGTTGGGCTTTGGGGCAGAACCTTGATGTTAGGGGAGGGTTCGTATGGTTTGAGGGCAGACCCTTAGGTTGGGGGGGCATCAGGTTGGACTTTGTGGCAGAGCTTTGAGTTTTGTGGAAGGACTGTGGGGTTTCAGAGTGGCCTCTCAGGTTGGGCTTAGAGGAGGGGCCTCAAGGTTTGTGGAGGGCCTGTGAGATTTGGGGGCAGCCCATCAGGTTGGGCTTTAGGGCAGAGCTTTGAGATTTGGGGTGGGCCTGTGCAGTTGGGGGCAGCACCTCTGGTTGGAGGGGCCTCAGGCTGGGCTTTGGGGTGGAGCCTCAAGGTTTGGAGAGGGCCCATGGGGTCTGGGGGAAGCCCCTCAGGTTTGGGGTAGTGTCAGATTGGGCTTTGGGCAGAGCTTTGAAGTTTGGGGAGGGCCTATAGGGTTTGGCGGCAGCCCCTCAGGTTGAGGGGACCTCTGATTGAGCATTAGGGCAGAGCTTTGAGGTTGGGGGAGGGCCTGTGGGGTATGGGGGTGGCCTCTCAGGTTGGGGGGGATTTTAGGTTATACTTTGTGGCAGAGTTTTGAGGTTTGGGGATGGCCCATGGTGTTTGGGGGCAGCCCTTCATTTTGGGGGGCTCAGGTTGGGCTTTGGTGAAGAGCCTCAAGATTTCAGGAGGGTCTGTGGGGTTTGGGGGCAGCCCCACGGTTTGGGGACCTCAAGTTGGGCTTTGCAGCAGAGCCTTAAGATTTGGGGGGGAGTTGGGTTTATGGGTGGCCTCTCAGGTTGGGGGACCTCCAGTTGGGCTTTGGGGCAGACCTTCAAGGTTTGGGGGGAACCATGCATTTTGGGGGCAGCCTCTAGGGTTGGGTGGGCCTCAGGCTGGGCTTTGAGTCAGAGCTTTGACATTTGGGGCAGATCTTCAGGGGTCTGGGGGTGGCCCCTCAGGTTGAGGGGCCTCAGGTTGGGCTTTGGGCAGAGCTTTGAAGTTTGCATAGAGCCTATACGGTTTAGGGGCAGTCCCTCAGGTTAGGGGGACCTCTGGTTGGGCATTAGGGCAGAGCTTTGAGTTTGGGGAAGGGACTGTGGGGTATGAGGGTGGTTGCTCAGGTTGGGGGAGTCTTAGGTTGCGCTTTGTGGCAGAGCTTTGAGGTTTGGGGACAGCCCTTCAGGTTGTGGGGTCTCAGGTTGGGCTCTGGGGCAGAGCCTTGATGTTAGGGGAGGGTTCATATGATTTGAGGGCAGCCCCTTAGGTTGGGGGAGCATCAGTTTGGGCTTTGGGGCAGAGCTTTTAGGTTTGGGGAGAGCCTGTACGGTCTAGGGGCAGCCCCTCAGGTTGGGGGGGCCTCAGGTTGGACTTTGTGGCAGAGCTTTGAGTTTTGGGGAGGGCCTGCGGGGTTTGTGAGTAGCCCCTCAGGTTGGGCTTTGAGGCAGAGCTTTGAGTTTTGCGAAGGGTCTGTGGGGTTTGGGGAGGGCCTGTAGGATTTGGGGGCAGCTCTCAGGTTGGGGGGGCCTCAGGTTGGACTTTGTGGCAGAGCTTTGAGTTTTGTGGAGGGCCTGTGGGGTTTGAGGGTGGCCTCTCAGGTTGGGCTTTGAGGAGGGGCCTCGAGATTTGGGGAGGGCCTGTGGGGTTTGGGGGCAGCCCCTCAGGTTAGAGGGGATCTCATTTTGGGCTTTGGGCAGAGCTTTGAGGTTTGGGGAGATCCCACGGGGTTTGGGGGCAGCCCCTCAGGTTGGAGAGCTCTCAGTTTGAGCTTTGGGGTAGAGCCTTGAGGTTTGGAGAGGGCCTGTGGGGTTTCGGGGAAGTCTCTCACATTGGAGGGGTCTCAGGTTGGGCTTTGTAGCAGGGCTTTGAGGTTTAGGGAGTATCTTTGGGGTTTTGAGGGAGGGCCTGAAGTTGGGCTTTGACATTTGGGGAGGTCCCATGGGGTTTGGGGGAAGCCCTTCAGGTGGGGGGGGGTCTCAGGTTGGGCTTTGAGGTAGAGTCTTGATGTTTGAGGAGGATTCGTGTGCTTTGAGTCCAGCCCCTTAGGTTGGGAGGGGGCTAAGTGTGGGGTTTGGGGCAGAGTTTTGTTTTGGTTAGGACCTGTGGGGTTTGGGTACGGCCCCTAAGATTGGGGAGACCTCAGGGTGGGCATTGGGGCAGAGCTTAGGTGATTGAGGAGGTCAGTAGGGTTTGGGGGCAGCCCCTCAAGTTGGGGGGCCTCAGGTTGGACTTTGGGGTAGAACTTTGAGGTATGGGCAGGGCCTGTGGGGTATGGGGGTGGCCCTACTGGTTGGGGGGGTGTCATGTTGGCCTTTGTGGCAGTTTTGAGTTTTGTGGAGGGCTTGTGGTTTGAGGGTGGCCTCTCAGGTTGGGCTTTGAGGAGGGGCCTGGAGGTTTGGGGAGGGCTAGTGGGGTTTGGGGGCAGCCCTTCAGGTTGGGGGGATCTCAGTTTGGGCTTTGGGGCAGAGCTTTGAGTTTTGATTAGGGCCTGTGGAGTTTGGGGGCAGCCCAACTGGTCTGGAATATCAAGTTGGGCTTTGGGGCACAGCCTTGAGATTTGGGGGGGTTTCTGGGTGGGCCTTCAAGGTGGGGGAACCTCTGGTTGGGCTTTGGGACAGAGCTTCGACATTTGGGGCAGACCTTCAGGGGAATGGGGGGGGTGGCCCCTGAGGTTCGGGGACCTGAGGTTGGGCTCTGGGGCAGAACTTTGAGGTCTGAGGAGGGCCCTTGAGCTTTGGGTGTGGCTCCTCAGGTTGGGGGGACATCAGGTTGGGCTTTGGGGCAGAGCTTTGAGGTTTGGGGAGGGTCCATGGTTTGGGGGCAGCCCTTCAGGTTGGGCTTTGGGGCAGATCCTTGAAGTTTGGGGAAGGTCTGTCAGGTTTGGGGGCAGCTCCTCAGGTTGGGCTTTGGGGCAGAACTTCGACATTTGGGGCAGACCTTCAGGGGTCTTGGGGTGGCCCCTCAGGTTGGGGGACATCAGGTTGGGCTTTGGGGCAGAACTTTGAGGTCTGGGGAGAAACCCATGGGGTTTGGGTTTTTAAGGCAGAGCCCCTCAGGCTGGGTTTTAAGGCAGAGCTTTGAGATTTGGGGCAGATCTTCAGGGATTTGGGGGTGGCCCCTCAGGTTGGGGGACATCAGGTTGGGCTTTGGGGCAGAACTTTGAGGTCTGGGGAGAAACCCATGGGGTTTGGGTTTTTAAGGCAGAGCCCCTCAGGCTGCGTTTTAAGGCAGAGCTTCGAGGTGTGGGGCAGACTTTCCGGGTTTGGAGGTGGCCCCTGACGTTGAGCTTTGTGGCAGAACTTTGAGGTTTCTGGAGGGCCTGTGGGGTATAGGGCTGCCCCTCAGGTTGGGCTTTGATCTGGAGCCTTGAGGTTTGGGGAGGGCCCATGCAGTGTTGAGGCGGTCCCTCAGGTTGGGCTTTGGGGCAGAGCTTTGAGTTTAGCGGAGAGTCTATGGGGTTTGGGGGAAGCCCCTCTGGTTGGGGGGGGGGTCTCAGGTTGGGCTTTGGGGTGGAGCCTCGAGGTTTGCAGAGGGCCCATGGGTTTTGGGGGAAGCCTCTGTGGGTGGGTGGGCCTCAGGTTGGGCTTTGGGGCAGAGCTTTGAGTTTTGGGGAGGGCTCATGGAGTTTGGGGGCGGTCTCTCACATTGGAGGGAACTCAGATTGGGCATTGGGGCACAGGTTTGAAGGTTGGGGAAGGTCCATGGTATTTGGGGGGCCTCTCTGGTTGAGGGGGCCTCAGGTTGGACTTTGGGGTAGAACTTTGAGGTTTGAGGAGGGTCTGCGGGGTTTGGGGGCAGTTCCTCAGGTTGGGCTTTGGGGCAGAGCTTTGAGATTTGGGGTGGGCCTATGGAGTTTGGGGGCAGCTCCTCTGGTTGTGGAGGGCCTCAGCTTGGACTTTGGGGAAGAGCCTTGAGATCTGGGGCAGACCTTTGAGGGTTGGGGGTGGCCCCTAAGGTTGGGGGGCCTCAGGTTGGGCTTTGGGGCAGAGCCTCGAGGTTTGGGGAAGGCCTGTGGAGGTTGGGGGCAGTCCCTCAGATTGGGGGGAACTCAGATTGGGCATTGGGGCAGAGGTTTGAAGAGGGCCTGTGGGGTATGAGGGTGGCCCCTCAGGTTGGGGAAGCCTCAGGTTGGGCTTTGGGGCAGAATTTTGAGGGTTGGGGAAGGCCCATGGTGTTTCGGGGGGCTTCTCTGGTTGAGGGGGCCTCAGGTTGGACTTTGGGGTAGAACTTTGAGGCTTGAGGAGGGCCTGTGGGGTTTGGGGGTACCTGCTCTAGTTGGGGGGGGCCTCAGGCTGGGCTTTGGGGCAGAGCCTTGAGGTTTGGGGAGGGCCTGTGGGGTTTGGGGGTAGCCCATCAATTTGGGGGGATCTCAGGTTGAGCTTTGGGGCAGAGCTTTGAGATTTGGGGTGGGCCTGTGGAGGTTGGGGGCAGACCCTCTGGTTGGGGGGGCCTCAGGGTGGGCTATGGGGCAGAGCTTTGAGGCTTGGGGAGGGCTTGTGGTGTTTTGGGGTGGCCCCACAGGTTGGGCTTTGGGGCAGATCTTTGAGGTTTGGGGAGGGCCCTTGGAGTTTGGGGGTAGCCCCTCAGGTTGAGGGACCCCAGGTTGAGATTTGGAGCAGAGCTTTGAGATTTGGGATGGGCCTGTGGAGTTTGGGGGCAGCCCCTCTGGTTGGAGGGAACTCAGGTTGGGCTTTGGGGTGGAGCCTCAAGGTTTGGAGAGGGCCCATGGGGTCTGGGGGAAGCCTCTCAGGTTTGGAGTGGTCTCAGGTTGGGCTTTGGGGCAGTGTTGAGATTTATGGCAGACTTTCAGGGTTTAGCGGTGGCTTCTCAGGTTGGGGGGGCCTCAGGTTGGGCTTTGGGTGGAGCCTCAAGGATTGGGGAGGGTCTGTGCTGTTTGGGGGCAGTCCCTCAGGTTGGAGGGACCTCAGGTTGGGCTTTGGGGCAGAGATTTGAGTTTTGGGGAGGCCCTGTGAAGTTTGGGGGCTGTCCCTCAAGTTTGGGGTACTCAAGTTGAGCTTTGGGGCAGATCTTTGAGGTTTGGGGAAGGCCTGTGGGGTTTGGGAGCAGCCCCTCTGGTTGGGGGGACCTCAGATTTGGCTTTGGGACAGAGATTTCAGATTTGGGTTGGGCCTGTGGAGTTTGGGGGCAGCCCCTCTGGTTGGGGGGGCCTTAGATTTGGCTTTGAGGTGGAACCTCAAGTTTTGGAGAGGGCCTGTGGGGTTTCCAGGAGTCCCCTCTTGTTGGAGGGGTCTCAAGTTGGGCTTTGGGCAGATCTTAGGTTTGGGGAGGGCCAGTAGGGTTTGGGGGCAGCCCCTCAGGTTGGGGGGACCTCAGGTTGGGTTTTGGGGCAGAGTTTAGATGTTTGGTAAGGGCCTGTGGGGTATGGGAGTGGCCCTCCTGGTTGGGGGGGGCATCCGGTTGGGCTTTGGGGCAGAGATTTGAGTTTTGGTGGAGGCCCTTGGAGTTTGGGGGCTGCCCCTCAAGTTGGGGGTCCTCAGGTTGAGCTTTGGGGCAGAGCTTTGAGGTTTGGGGAAGACTTGTGGGGTTTGGGGGCAGCCCCTCCAGTTGGGGGGACCTCGGGTTGGGCCTTGGGGCAGAGGTTTGAGGTTTCTGGAGGGCCTGTGGGGTATGGAGGTGGCTCCTTAACTTGGGGGCCCTCAGGTTGGGCTTTCGGGCGGAGCCTCCAGATTTGGGGTGGGCCTTCTGGGTTTGGGGGGCCCCTCAGGTTGGGCTTGGGGGCGGAGCCTCGAGCTGTGGGCGGGGCACCCCAGGGGGCGGCTCGGGTTGGGCTTGGGGGCGGAGCCTCGAGCTGTGGGCGGGGCACCCCAGGGGGCGGCTCGGGTTGGGCTTGGGGGCGGAGCCTCGAGCTGTGGGCGGGGCACCCCAGGGGGCGGCTCAGGTTGGGCTTGGGGGCGGAGCCTCGAGCTGTGGGCGGGGCACCCCAGGGGGCGGCTCGGGTTGGGCTTGGGGGCGGAGCCTCGAGCTGTGGGCGGGGCACCCCAGGGGGCGGCTCAGGTTGGGCTTGGGGGCGGAGCCTCGAGCTGTGGGCGGGGCACCCCAGGGGGCGGCTCAGGTTGGGCTTGGGGGCGGAGCCTCGAGCTGTGGGCGGGCCCCGCGGGTTCTGGGGCGGGCGCTCACCTGGCCGCACGGCTGGCTGTCCCCCGCCAGGTGGCTGGCGGCAGTCTTGGTGGCGGCGGCATCCGCAGCCTTCTTGCAGGCGCCCAGGTAGAACTCCATGGCTCCCTAGGGCGGGATCTGGGGCGGGCGCAGTGTCCCCGCCTCCGTGGCCGCCTTTTCCGCCACTCTCCGGACCTCGGCCGCCCCCTGGTGCTCCTTCCCTGGCGCCCAGGTCGCTCCGTCTCCTCGCCGCTCCCTCCCCTCCCTGAGACCGGACTTCAAAGCCGGCTCGCTGCCTTGACAACCGTTCTTAATCCGGACGAGAGTTCCAGACACACACGTTGCCTGGCAGCGAGGAAGCAGCCCCTCCCCTCAAGCTCAATGGGGAGAGTCCGCGTACGTACGTACGTGGGTACGTGGGGGGGAGGGGCGGGGAAGGCTGAGGCCAGATGAGGAGGAAGGCGGGGGGGGCGGGGAAAAAAACGAAGGGTTGGGACTGGTGGGTGTCAGGAATTGGGAGGGGTTCCCTTAGGGGGCCAGTGCAAAAACTCATGTGCTTGTTCTAAGCAAGACCCCCCTTCTGAACAATACAAAGCCAAAGTCATCCAGCGCCTGGACCAGTTGCCCTTGTTTCCCAAGGGGTCAGAAGGTTTGGATGGGGAACCCCCCCCAGACGAACCCCTGCTGGTCTCCCGGATCCCAAGCGTCCTCCCTCAGACCAGAAGGAAGAAAGGGCCCTGGGAGGCTGCCAGAGGTTCACGGGCTCTTCGCTCTAGGGCTGCGAGGCAGAGGCTGCCCTCCGGCCCAGCCCCCTCATTCTGCAGAAACAGAGGTGAAGGGGCGGTGCAGGAGAGTTTGGTGTGTTCTTTACAACCGTGGGCCTTAGGCTTTGGGCACTTGGGTGTCTCTCAAGGAACTTCATCCGGCCCAGCTGTTTTTAGTTACTTCTTTTGTGTTGATAAGCATTGGTTTCTGAAATAGTTCTAACTTCCAAGTGAGTGTCTGATACTGTCCTCCGAAGCCATCATCCTTTTTAAGAATGTCATTTATTCTTAGCTCTTTGACCCTGAGCAAGTGAGTCACTTCAACCTGTGTGCCTCCGTTTCCTCCTCTGTCAAATGAGCTGGAGAAGGAAATGGCAAACCAGCAGCTCTGAAAAAAACCCCAAATGCTGCCAAGAACCGTAGGACACAACTGTAAAACACCAGCACCAACAACTCATTTTCAGAAAAATGCATTTCTGGGTATCCCAAAGCACCAGAAATCCTTACCATGGAGAGGTTGTTGTCCTGTCCGATCCTACTGGTCACTCCAGGGAATCAACGTAGTGTAGAAGTGAGCCTGGGATCTCAAAGGGATGCTAGTAGAGCCCAAGATCTTCTAGGCCTGAGTGGGGTACACATATACTCTTTTGAGGGGAGGTTTCGGGTTTCTTTCAAAGTAAAAGGATAATTATTGGAACCTCCAAAGAGAGAGAGGATTAGGAAATAATACTTGTACACCGCCCCCCCCCCCCAGGGGTGTGTGGGATTCTTGATGAGCCATTAGAAGGCAATTAGAGAGATCTGAGACCAACTAGAGGTCATAGGACATGTCATGGGGACTCAGCAGGGGGTGGATCCAGAAACTCGTAGAGGGAGATGTTCAAGCCTTGGGGAGTCAGGAGGGGGAAATTTTAGATTCCTGAATAGAACAAGGACATGGAGATTGTAGTTGTTCGTTGGGGAGAGACTTGTGGGGAACGGCTATGAGATTCTTGGGGAGTTCATAGAGGACAAGGCGAGGATATAGCGGTTCTAGGTGCTCAGTAGAAGGGCAGATGCAGAGACTCCTTGGGGAGAGACTGTGGAGTTCTTGGGGAATCAAGAGGGAGGAGTTACAGAGACCCTTATAGAGGGGTAAATATAGGGGCCTGCAGGTACTCAGTAGGGAGGTTGAAGCAGACTCCTGGGAGAGGTTTTGGGGTATCTTGGGGAGTCAGAAGGGGAGAAATACAGAGACCCTTGAACAGGAAGAAGATATGGGAATCATAGGTGCTCAATAGGAGGTGGATGCAGAGACTCCTTGGGGAAAAGTTGTGAGGTTCTTGGGAGTCAGGAGTGGAGAGTTAGAGACCCATAAGCATGGGGAAAATATGGGGGCAGGCCATAGGGGCTCATTAGAAAGGTAAATAAAGAGACTCCTGGAGGGGGGATTGTTTTGAGGGTATTGAGGAGTCAGGAAAGGAAAGTTAAAGAGATGCCTGAGTAGGGAGAATATCTAAGGGTCCCAGGTGCTCAGCGCAGGTAGATACAGAGACTCTTTGGTTACAGGTTATAAGTTTGTTGGGGAGCAGGAGTGTGCGGTTATAGAGACTCCTGAACAGGGCAAGAATATAGGAGGAAGTCATTGTGGCTCAGCAGAGGATAAAGACTCATGGGTAGAAGAAAGAGTTGTAGAATCCTTACGATGCCAAGAGGGGGAGGCCATTGTGACCACTGAACACTGGGAGGATATGGGGGGGGGGGCGTCACAGGTGCTCAGCAGAGGCTGGGTACAGAGTCTGTTAGGGGAACGTTTTTGAGGATCTTGGGAAGTTACAGAGACTCCTGAACAGGGTGATAATATGATATGTGTGTGGCAGGGGGGGGGGGGGGGGGGCGGTGTGGGGAGGCGGGAAGTACACCTCGGCAGGGGGTATACACAGCCACTTCTTTGGTGGAAAGTTGTAGGATCATTGGGGGGTCATGGGGGGGAGTTAGAGTCCCTTGTACAGGGAGAAGAGAGGTGATTCCTAGAAGCCCAGTAGGGAAGTCCCCACTTTGAGAGTAGGAGGGCGTAGTTATAGAGACCCTTGAACAAGGAGAGGACATGGGGATCCCAGTTGCTCTGCACAGGGTAGATATGGGGAAGGTTGTTGGATTCTTGAACTGATAGGATGTGGAAGACACACAGACCCCTGAATGGTGGGAGAACATAGGGGCAGGTCATTGGGATTCATTTAGGGGTAGATACACATATTAAAGGGGAAGTCTGTAGGATTCTTGGGGAGTCAGGAGGGGGAAGACACAGAGACCTGTGAACAGGGGCAGGATATTGGGGGTGTTAGGTGCTCCGCAAGGAGTAGATGAAGTGACTCTTTGGGGTGAGATTTTGAGCCTCTTTGAGAATCAAGAGAGAGGAGTTGATGAGACTCCTGAAGAGGAAAATGCTATGGTGGTGGTGGGGCTCAGGGTATATACAGTTACTCCTCTGGAGGAGGTTGTGGGGTTACTGGGGAGTCTTGAAGGCAGAATTACAGAGAGTTACAGGGGAACAGGGAGAAGATATGGGGCTCCTATTTGCTCAGCAGGGGGTAGTTACAGAGACCATATAACTATGCATACCCTTTGACACAATTATGCTGCTACAAGGTCTGTACCCCAGAGAGATCAAAGAAAAAAAGGAAAAGGAACCATATGTATGAGAATATTTATAGCAGCTCTTTTTTGTGGTGGCAAAGAGTTGGATGCTGAGGGGATGCCGATCAGTTGGGGAATGACTGAACAAGTTGTGGTATATGATTGTTGGGGAATACTATTGTGTGATAAAAAATGATGGGGGGGGGGTTGGTTTCAGAAAATCCTGGGAAGACTTACATGAACCTGATACAAAGTGAACAGAACCAGGAGAACATTGTGCCCAGTCACAGCAATGTTATAAGGATAATGAACTGTGAGCCTTAGCTACTTTGATCAAGACAATGATCCTCCACAGCTCCAGAGGACTCATAATGCAAAATGCTGTCGATCTCCAGAGAGAGAACTGATGGACTCAGTGCAGACTGAAGTATACTTTGTTCACCTTCTTTATTTTTATTCCCTACTCTCCCACCCCAGCCCTTCAACATAGGTAATGTGGAAGTCTGTGTACATGACTTCACATGTATAATGGGTAACGCATTTCTTGCCTTCTCAATGGGTGGGGCGGGGCGGAGGAAGGGAATTTGGGACTTAAAACTTAAAAAATTTAACCTAAAAAAGGAGAGAGGAGTTACAGAACCCCCTTAACAAAGGATTCAGGAGGTCATAAGGGCTCTGTAGTAGGGTCAGATGATAGACTCTTATAGGTAGGTTGCTGAGTGTCTTGGTAAGGAGGGGGAAGTTATGTAGAACTCCGAACAAGGAGAGGATGTGATGGGTCTTAGATACTCAGCAGTGTATAGAGTGATGTGTGTGTATAGGAAGTTTCATGATTCTTTTGGAGTCCAGAGGGGAAAGCCACCAAAACTTGTGAACATGGGGAGGATACTGGGGTCACAGGTACTCAGCAGAGTAGATGCAGGCTCTTTGGGGAGAGGTTATGAGGCTCTTGGTAATTGAAGAGGGGAGGGTTACAAAGATCCATGAAAAGGAGAGATCACATGGGAGTCAGCAGGGGTTAGATACAGACTGCTTGATGGAGATTGTGGGGGTTTTGGTTAGTCACAGGGGGAGTTACAGTGACCCCTGTATATGTCCATAGGGTGTTAGCAAGGGGTACATACAGAGACTCATGGAGGGAGGTTTTTGAGGGCCTTGGGGAGTCAGGAGAGGGGAGTTCCAAAGACCTCTGTGCAAGGAGAGCATCTAGGATAGTCTGACTATTCAACAAGAAATAGATACAGACTTGAGAGGGAAGGCTATGGGATTCTTGGGGAGCCAGAGACTCCTGAGAGTAATTGTTTAGAGTTTGAGAGGTCAGGAGGGTAGACTTACAGAGACCTCTGAATCCTGGGAGATCTTAGGGTACCAACAGGGGAGACACAGAGACTAGGCAGGGGGATGGAAGACATGGGAGTCATAGGGGCTTAAGGAGGGGGTCATTACAAAGTCTCCAGGAGGCAGGTTTTTGAGAGTCTTGGGGAGTCAGGAGGTCAGACTTACAGAGACTCCTGAAGAGGGAGATAATATACGAGATGCTTAGCAGGGGGTAGATACAGAGAGTTCTTGAGGAGAAGTTGTGAGAGTTATTGGGGAGTCACAGGGACTAGAGAGACCCCTGAATGTCATAAGAATATGGGGGGGTGTAGGCATTCAACAGGCATCAGATATGGAGACTCCTTTGGCGGGGGGCTGTGGGTACTTTGGAATTCTGGAGGGAGGCATTGCAAGGAGCGTTGTAACAGAGGAGAAGATTGCCACCGGTGCCCAGCAGGGGGCAGATGCAGAGCCTCCTTGTGGGGGATGTTTGGGGTTCTTAAGGGAGGACTGACAGACTTCTTCCCAAGGGGAGAATTTGGGGGGGTCATAGCAACTCCTCAGTGGGGTCAGTAGGCAGACTGTAGGTAGCTTGTTGGGTACCTTGGTGAGTGAAGAAAAGAAAGTTCCAGAGACCCCCTCAACAAGGAGAGGTTACAGGACAGTATCCTATGTGCTCAGCAGGGGGACTAACGTGGGTTGGATGTTGGGGTTAGCATGGGGGCAGGTAAAGAGCTTCCTTGCTGGAAGTTCTGGGGAGACCCCGACGGGGAGAAGATATGGGCTTTGCAGGTGCTCAAAGGTACAGAGACTCTTTGGGGAGAGATTGTGGGGCTCTTGTGTAGACAGGAAGGGAATGTTACAGAGAACCACGAAAAGGAAGAGTAGATGGGGTCATAGTTGCTCAGCAGAGGGGCAGATACCTAGTCTCCTGGGAAGAGGGTTTTGGTAGTAGTCTTGGGACCTCAGGAGGAATGAGTTACAGAGATCTCAAAACAGGGAGAGGATTATGGGGTCATAGGTGCTTAAGAGATGCCTTGGAGAAAGTTGGAGGGTTCTTAGGGAGTCAGGGAAGAATGATAGAGACCCAAAACAGAGAGGATGTGAGGGTGATAGTCGCTCAGCAGGGGGTAGCTACAGAGACGACTTGAGGAGAACTTGTTGGCTTCTTGAGGAGATTCCTGATCAAGGAGAGGCAATGGTGGCAGGTCAGGGGCTCCTCAGGGAGGTGGATACAGAGACTCCTTGAGGGGGAGGCTTGAGAGCATCTTGGTGAGTCAAGCAGCTGGGGAGACAGAGAGAATCCTGGGCCAGGGGCAATTGTGAGGGTCTTAAAATGATAGCGAGGATTAGATACAGACTGTTGCAGGGGAGGGATGTGGGGACATCTTGGAAAAGCAGTGAGGAGGTAGACCTCTGGACACAGGATTCTTAGGGCAAGGAGAGACCTGAGATACCTAGGTATGGGAGCTTGTGAGAGTCCTGGGGAGGCAAACAGAGACCCACTGGGGGAGGTTATGGGTATTTCAAGGAGTCAGTGTATAGAAGACAATGGAGCCCTGCTTGGGGAAAGGCTGTGTGTGTTCTGGGAAGTCAGCAGGGGAGAGAAACAAGAGACTGAGGGAGGGACTGTGGGGGTCTTGGCAAGTAAATAGTGGGGGAGCTAAAGAGAGCTCTGAGCAGGGGACTTTGGGAGTCAGCAGAGGGAAGCCCCTGCACAAGGTTGCAGTGTAGGGGCTGTAGGAGGTAGGTACAGATTGTGAGGGAAATTGTGAGTCTTAGGGAGTCAGTCTGACGGACTCCTTTGTCAGGGGAAAGTTGTGAAGGTACTGGGGAGTTGGAAAAGAGATAAAGACATGACTGGAGGAGAGTCTTGGGGAGTCAACAGACACACTGGGGAGGGGCTTGTGCCAGGCGCTGTGCTAAGCACTTTACAAATATTAGCTGATTTGATTCTTACAACAACCCTGACAGATAGGTGCTATTATTATTTTCATTTCCTTGCAGATGAGTAAACTGAGGCAGACAGAGGTTAAATAACTTGCTCAGGATCACACAACTAGTAAGGGTCTGAGGCAGGATTTGAATTCATGTGTTCTTATCTCCAGGTCCAGTGTTCTATCTACTACTCCATCTAGCTTCATAAGGAGAGCAGAAGGGAGACAGAGACCTCTGGGCTGGGTGGGGTTGTAGGGTTCTTGGAGAATTAAGAGGGGGTAGGTTCCCCAGGTGCAGAGGTTGTGGGGTTCTGGAGAGATAGTAGGGGGTAGATACTGAGACACCTGGGCAAGACCAAGTGAGGAGAGAGATGTAGAGACCTCTGTTTCAAGAGGTTGTGGGACATCAACAGAGGGGAGACAAGAAACCTTTGAACAAGAGGAGGATGAAAGGAGCCATAGGAGCTCTGCATAGGGTAGACCCAGAGAATCTTGGCGGGGAGATTGTGGGGTCTGGGGAGTCAGCCTGAGGGAGACCCAGAGACCTGGCACAGAGGGATGCTATAGAGGTTCTATGAAGTCAGTGGGGGTAGACACAGAAACCCTGGGAGAGAGCCTTTGGGGGTCTTGGGGAGTCATCAGGAGGAGACAGACCACCCAGAGCAGAGGCTGTGGGGTGTTTGAGGAATCAGCAGGGAGTGGATTCAGAGATCTCTTTGGGAAGGCTATGGGGATCTTGGGGAGTTAGCAGGGAGAGACAGAGAACCCAGGGTACTGGGGATTCAGAGAGGGAGAGACACCAAGAACCTTGTGGAGGATGATGTGAGGGACTTGGAGAGTCATTGAGGGGAGACACAAAGACTCATAGTGGGGAGATGTTGGGGTTTGGAGGAGTCAACATGGGTAAGAGACTGAGACCCCTGGACAGCAGAGGATTTACATGGTAGATAGGGAGACTTGTGCAAGGGAGACTGGAGGTGGGATCTTGGGAAGTCAGCAGAGGGAGATCCAACAAACCTTAAGGACAAGAAGGTGGTTGGGGTCTTGGGGAACCAGTGTGGGGAGTCAACAGAGACTCCTGAGGGGGAGGGTGGGAGGATATAGGGGAGTCAGAAGGGGGAGACAGAGTCCCTTGGGAGGGGAGCCTGTAGGGTTGAGTAAAAGGGAGACACAGAGACCCCTGGAGGATGGTGCTGGAGGGGCTCAATAGAGACCCTTAGGAAGCGGGAGGCTATGAGATCTTGGGATATCAGCAGGGCAGAGACAAGGAGATAGATGAATAGAGAGATAGCTGCATAGATGGATAGATAGGTAGATAAATAGATGGATAGATAGATAGAGAGTTAATTAGATATATAGATAGATGGAAAGATGGATGACAGATCGATAGAGAGATAAGTAGACAGATAGATAGACAGATCATAGATAGATATACAGACATATAGGTACATAGATCAATTGATAGGTAGGTAGGTAGGTAGGTTAGGTAGTTAAGTTCATAACTAGTTACATAGATTCCTAGATAGATAAATAGTTAGATAGCAAGAGAGAAAGATGATAGATAGATAGAGAGAGAGAGAGATATAAAGATAGATAAATAGACAGATGGATAGATAGATAGACGGACAGACAGATAGACAGACAGGCAGAGAGACAGATAGATAGATACATAGATACTTAGATAGGTACATAGATAGATAGATACATAGATAGAAAGAAAGATAGAGAGAGAGATAGATAGGCAGATAGATAGATAGAAAGATAGATAAATAGAAGGACATAACATTACATCAGGGAAGCAAGCAGGGAGGCAGGCAGACAGGAATGAAGGAGGCAGGCATACAAGCAGGTAGGAAGCCAGGCAGATAGACAGAGACAGACAAACTGAGAAATATACACATAGAGTGATAGAAGGACAGACAGACAGACAGGTACATAAATAGATAGATAGATAGATAGATAGATAGATAGATAGATAGATAGATAGATAGATAGATAGATACACAGATGATAGATAGATAGATGGATGGATAGATAGATGGATAGATCGATCGATAGATAGATAGATAGATGGATGGATAGATGGATGGATAGATGGATAGATCGATGGATAGATAGATAGATAGATAGACAGATAGATAGATGGATGGATGGATGGATGGATAGATGGATAGATGGATAGAAGGGTGGATAGATGGATAGATGGATGGATGGATGGATGCATGGATAGATAGATAGATAGATAGATAGATAGATAGATAGATAGATAGATAGAAAGATAGATAGGTAAATAGACGGATAGATAGATTGACAGATAGATATTTTGAAAGATAGATTCTTAGAAGCTAGATAGACAGATAGAGATAGATAGATAGATAGATTGATAGATAGATAGAGAGTTAGATAGTTACACAGGTATATAGGTAGATAGATACATAGATGATAGATAGATACATAAATACATAGATACATAGATAGATAGATAGATGATAGATAGATAGGTAAATAGATGGATAGATAGATTGACAGATAGATATTTTGAAAGATAGATTCATAGAAGCTAGATAGTTAGATAGATAGATAGATAGATAGATAGATAGAATAGATAGATAGATAGATAGATAGATAGATAGATAGATAGGTAGGTAGGTAGGTAGGTAGGTAGGTAGATAGGTAGGTGGATAGGTAGGTATGTAGGTAGGTAGGTAAGTAGGTAGGTAGGTTGGTAGGTAAGTAGATAGATACATAGATAGACGGATAGATACATAGATAGATGGAGAGAGAGAGAGAGAGAGAGAAAGAGAGAGGGATAAATGATAGGTAGATAGGTAGGTAGACAGATAGATACATAGATAGATAGATTGAGAGAGAAAGAGAGAGAGAGAAAGAGAGAGAGATAGCTTGAATTATATTTTAGAGGAGTTTTACAATATTGTGATACATTAAAATCACAAGTTAAGGACAGCTGTTCTTGTATAGTTTCTACCTCTTTTCCAAGCCAGAATATAGCCTCTTTTAGACTTACCTTATTCTTCATGGTAGGTGGCATCCAGGCTGTCTTGGGTCAAGTGAAATCGTGACCCAGGAGATCTGTGTTTTCTTTACCATTAACATGCCATAACATAGTACATGTCCACAAAATATTAAGATATGGAAAAAGCCACATTATTCAAGATAGTGTTTCGGGTTAAGGGTCTCATAAAGTATGCTAAGTCAGCCCCATCTGGCCTTGTTGACAGAAGAACAGGTATTCTCTAAGTCTATTTCAGAGAACAAAGAAACTGTTAGGTCCAAGCTCTTCTAATTAATTCAAGTTCTGGCCCTTATTAACGTTCAAAAATGATATTAAATATCATCATTTCCTCACTTTGGTCAAAGCTAAGCCTAAGGCTTCGCCTGTAGACTAAGAAAGGTATGGAAAAACCTCTAATTAATCAGTTCTGGGTATGCAAGAGGCTCAGGTAGGGAGGGAGGGAGCTGTTCTTCATGTGGGCCTGGTCCAGACTCTTGGGAAAGCTGTCCACATCTGATGTCTTTTTCAGGCCCTTTCAAAATTGGAGGGTAAGGTCTCTTATGGGCTCAGATGTCCACTCAGGAGCAAGGGCAATGGATGTGACAGATGGATCCCAGAGTCTACAGAAAGACGTGGCAGGGGCTCCCACAAGACATGTGACTTGATAATTAAGAGGAAACAGTACAACACAGCTAAAGGCACATAGAAACAGTTCAGTTTCCCAGCCACGCAGGTCTAGGTTCAAACAACGCAATAAGGTTTTTCTCAAAATTCACAAAATTGCATAATTACATTAAATCAGGTACAGCTTAAACTTAGATGGGTCACAATAGACTAGTTTTGAGAATGGAGATTTACATGTCACCAAGAGGAACAAAAAAACTTAAACATGAACCATACAAATCAATGCTAACTAACCAATTATCAATGTTAACTAACATTAAGTTCCTGGTATCCCAGTAATCCATTATTAATATCCATTTAAACATCACTTTCTGAATCACAGATGTCTCATGTAGTTATCTGATACCTAGATAGCCTTTCTTTGACAACAGCTTTTATTCTTGGGACAGTTCAAAAAGGAAATTCTGCTTCTCTGGTTCAGATCTAGAAATTCCAGATAATTCTGGCAATGTAAATTAGTAAAATTTCTTAAAATTGGTTCTCCCCTTTTTTGGAAACTTGATAGAATTTCAGTTTGCATATCATTTACTGTTCTGTCCTTATCTAAATCCTGTACCTGGTATAAGAATCTTTTAAAATGTGAGGGTCTAACCATAAAATGAACTCATCTGCCCTTTAAAATTACTAGACAGGTACTTTAACAAAGAAGAAATAATTTCACTTGCTTTTATCACTATCTTACACAATTCTTATGCAAAAATCCAAATTTGAGATCTTATTATGAAAAACATAATAAATTCTAGAAGCCAGTCATACACATCTGTATATAATTCTTAGAGGAATCAGTCTGATCCTGTTGCTTTTCCTCAAAATTTGCTGTTCTATTTAATTAGACATGTATCACCTTACATGTTTGTGTTATTACTTGATCTAATCATTTCCTCCTTTGGAGGATGTTATCCCTATATTATATTTATTTATTTATTTGACTGAATATAGGTTAAAGTGGTAAGCTATTCATTCCTGCATCTCATTGTAGTAACTCAGAGATGTTCCAATTTCCACTTGTTATTTAACAGACTTAGTATTGTACTTACAGAACTTGATTATAGACATTTGCCCTAAGAGAAAAAGAGGGACAATGTCATATATCTTAACAGAGGAAAGAACTTTCTTAGCTCTGTTTGATTCCAAGAATAAGGCATTAACTGACAGCCAATCATGTGGTTGGTAGGTGGGGGGGGGGGGGAGGACTTAGGAGTAATCAAGTGAGGGATTGAAAGGAAATTGCACATTTGGGAAATAGTTAGCAAGATCCTACCCAGGCTATGTCCAAGGTTGTCTTCAAAACCTTTCTAGGCATCCACTATTCTCAGCCTGCAGCACATGTCAATTGGCTTTATGATAACTTAGACAACTATTCCTGTAAGCAGAGCTTCAGACAATAGTAAATTTCAGTCCCAGTCTTAAATAGCAAATAGAACACAATTTTTAACCCTTGCTTAGGCCGTAGAATGACTACAAATTCAGATCAGAAGAGCAAGATCTCTTCAGCTTTACAGCCTAATTTAACAGTAAATTATTTTGAAAATTAGTAGGCCTTCTAAAAATCACACAAGAAAAAAAATAAAATAAAAATCACACAAGAGTTTTCAAAACATTTCTTCTAAAACTATTTCCCTTCTTTAAAAACAGTTTAAAATTCATTCTGATGTTCACTAAACTTTTGTGAAAAAAATTAGTTGGAAACTTTTAAATGATAGGTAACTTTCTTCCTCCTTAAAGGAGAAATAAACCTTTAAAATTGTAATTCATTAAAACTGAGTTGTTATAAAAATGTCCTTAAGTAACAGGAATTCCCAAAGTATTATAACAAACTGAATTCTTAGTTATTGCAGAATTCCTAGATATCACAAAATGCTTTAGTAAAAATGGTGTTGTAATGGAATTCACATTAGTAAGAAACTGATCACAGAAAAACACTACTGCTTTTAAAATCTTTTTAAAGAATGGAACATCTTAAGGTGGGTCTCAAGTAGTTTACATAAATTTCTTCACATGCTGTCCCTACACTTCTACGTTCTCCTCTCTATAATTAGATCTGGGATGAGAGGGGTTAACATGTACTCTTGTAGGTGTTAAAAATCCCCGATCTGAGATACTCTTCTTAACTCTGAGAGGGAATGGGAAATGCTAAGTGATCAGGATTGAGAGGGAGTGTTTTAGCAAGGTGAGTTCCTGGAGCTACTCATAATCTTAGGATGTTTTTTCCCAGTAATTTCAAATGTTAGGTCCAGGCTTTCCTTAATTCAAGCTCTGGCCCTTATTAAAGTCCAAAAATGATATTAAATATTATCAGTAACTATTGTGAAAAGTGGGGGCTTACCTGTAATTCTTTTACTAAATTTATTAACTTCTCTATTGCACAAAGGCCCAACTTGAGTTCTTCATGAAGCTCTTCTAGTCCACATTGACCTGTCTTTGTCTGATTTCCTATAGCACCTAGCATTTAATGATTTCTTTTTGGTTTACTCTTGAGCTGTAAGTTCTTTAGCTTGAGAAATTCTTTGGGTATGGATTCTCTCCACCTTTGCAGATGGGCAACTCATCTTAGTTGCCTGAAGTTACAGCCAGTACGTGTCAGGTAGGATTTGAACTCATCTTGACAGTGTCTTGGCTTTTTTCTGTGCTAATATACTGTCTCATATTGTTCTCTAATTTTACAATGTTAGAGCAGGAAGGGACTTTAGATCCCTCTTTTTACAGATGAGGCAGTTTTGAGGTCCAGAGAGAAAAAAACAACAAGGTCACTCAACTAGTGAGTAGAGCCAGAACTGAAGCCTAGGGGCCTGTCCTCTTTCCATTATACCCCATTTCCTGTGTGTTAGGTTAGTTTTGTCTCCCCAATAGTCTCTAGTATCAGCTCTATGGGGGGGGCTTCTGCTTTTTTGTAAATCGTGTACTCGAGCTAGTGTTGTGCATCTTTGTATACAGCTAGACATGTCAACAAATTGTTTTTAAATACAAAGCTCTTTGTCATGACCTATCCTTGTATTACCTTACCCTTAGGGAATTCTGAAATGCTTAGGACAGAAAGCTCCCCTCCTTCAAGAGTGTACTTTTCTCAGAACCCTTTGAGAGGAGTTAGCTCCTTTTACAGATAAGGAAACAAAGGCTCCCTCCCCCTTAAACAGTGCAAGCAGGCTTCTGCTTCTATAATTTATCAATCCATTCCTTGGACACACCCTGATTGTTTTTAAATATATTTAACTTTCTTTGACATTAAGTATGTACAGCATTTTCAAGGCTTGTCCTCCTGGTTAGGTGGTATTGATGCAACGTCAGTAGCAGTGCTTGATCGAGAAAACAACCTTGACAGAGCTGAAGACACCTTCTCAAGCATTTTGGAAGATTGTCTGGAGACTTGAGCCCTAGGAGTTCCTGTAGACAGACATCATGGGAAGTGTAAAGAGCTAGGTTAGAGCTGTTGGACTCTTTTTAAC
Source organism: Notamacropus eugenii (assembly GCF_028372415.1). Taxonomy (NCBI): domain Eukaryota; kingdom Metazoa; phylum Chordata; class Mammalia; order Diprotodontia; family Macropodidae; genus Notamacropus; species Notamacropus eugenii. Next base: position 52,506,874 of record NC_092879.1, read on the forward strand.
TCCTCTATGAGCAAGGTGAGGCCTTGGGCTTATGTGGATGGAAGGCTTCTCCTACTCTTAGCCCCCTCCTCTCTTACTTTGTCATCTCTTTTCTCTAGGGCTTCATGTTTTACAAAGCATGTTCAGAGGTTTTCTTAGGTGAGCTTTAAGATAAGCCTTGTAGGAGGTAGTTTAAGGATTAGCATTCCACAATCTTTTGTCAGTTTACTTCCGTGGTCTTATTTTCCAAATGTCCCTTCATACATTCTAATACCAGGCCAAACTCTAGAGTCCTACTCTCATGACTTGCCTTCTCTCACCCCTCAGACTCCAAGTGTCCAAAAAGGACATCTCTACCCAAACCTACTCTTTGGTTCAGCTTCCCACCTTGTGTTAGTCACGTAGGCTTGAAACCAGGGAGTCATGCTGGATTACCCCCTCATTCCCCAACAATTCAGTTGCCATGTTACCTTCACAATATTTGTCCCATCCATCCCTTCCTCTCCATTCCCACCTTCTAACTGCTCTTTTTGACCCTAGTCTTCTCACTCCAATTCAGCCTTCACACAGTGGCCCAAGTAATCTGTCTAAACGGTAGGTCTGGCCATGTTACTCCTCTGTTCAACAACTTGTGGGAAGCAAGAAAGCTGTTTTCCACAGTCCTAGGTGATAAGGGTTGTGACCTAGCATGGACAGGTTAAAGGTCAGAGACTAATGAGCAGGCTCAAGGAGCTGTATGAGGAAAAGCCTATCAGACAAGAGAACATGGAATCACATGGCCAGGGTATGGTATCCGAGGAGATCCAAAGTTAGGAAAACAGTATAAGAAGCCCCATGTTTCTCTGTGTTGTAGTCATCCTGTAACCTTACTGGGGAAGCTATAAGGCTACACATCCATTCAGGGGGAATGGATTAATAAAAGCTTTCCTGATTTCACAAGTATTGTCCTTTGTTTAAGGTGAGCATGTTTCTCACTGTTGGGGGCTTATTAGATGAACTTGTTTGCTTCATCTGGGATGAAATACAGATTCCTGAACTTGGTATTCCAGTTTTATTTTGTGCATCTCCCCTTCACAAAGTTTCCTCTGTTTTTCTCAAACTGTACTAATTAAACTCTTCCCCAGTTTGGATATGCCACCTCTTGCCTCCATATATTCTTGTAGACCTAGGATAAACTCCTGCCTCATCACCTACAAGTCTCTATTCCTTCATGTCCCATTTTGAAAAAATTCTCTTTCCTCCCAAACTTCCCCTCTTCTGGACTACCCTATTTCTGGTGCAAGTCCCAGTTCACAGGTGTCTCAGGTTTATGGCCTTGGTATGATCCTTAGCTTCTCACTCTCTCACCCCACCCCATATCTGTATATTTATGCCATCTCTCCGTTGGCCCTCATCACCTCTCACCTAGAGTATTGCAACAGCCTCCATGTTGGTCTCCCTGCCTCATATCTCTCCTCACTTCAGTCCAAGCCCAGATCTAACCGTGTGACTTTTTTACTCAGCCAATTTCAGGGGGCTCCCTGCTGCCTCTGGGAGAAAATATAAACTCCTCTGCCTAGCTTTCTGGCCAAACTGTTGTCCTCTTTGTTCCTCACCTCCATGCCTGGAATGCACCTTGTCCTTTCCACTGCACTCAGTTCCTCTCTGCCATTTAGATGCAGCTCAGGCACCATCTTGTGCATGACGCCTTTCCTAATCTGTCTCTCCATCCCCACCCCCTTCTTGTCTTTAACTGCTTTACTTATTTGTATTTTCTGTACATTGATGCTGGGTATACTTAGTTATCTTCTTATTTGCCTGTGAGGTTGGAAGCTCCTTGGGAATAAGGATTGTTGTTGTCTTTGCCAGATTGATGAAACCGATGAGTTTTTCTCCCTTTTCCCAGCACCCTTTGCTTAGAAATCTACTTTGTCACACTCTTATCACACACACTGTACACCTATGGCTCCCTCCACCCAAGGCAAGGGCCAAAGGACCACCATTCTTCCCCTCTAGGCTGCCCGAGCTTCCTGCCTCTGTTTTTCTGTGTATACTACCTGGGGATCAGAATGCCTCTGTGCCTTTGTTGGAGCTGGGCTTTCTTCTGCCTCTTAGAGCAAGTGCATTAAAGACCCAACTTCCCAGTTGCAACAAGGATGCCTCCCATCAGGCTGGCAGCTCCTGATATCTCAAATGGGAAGGGATTTGAGATACGGATTAAGTAGTAGAGCCAGTCTTCAAACCCAGCTCCTCAGGCTGTAAATCTGGTGCTCTATTCTTCTACACCAGTATTGTGTTATAGCTTCGCAGAGACACTGGTTCTTGAGAAAGTCCTTAATAGGTAGGATCCCAATAGCTCAGGACAATAATTGTGTTTCCCTTGACCAATGAGTGATCTGAGTCAGCAGTACTCATGCAGGCTTCCAAGAGCCTGCTAAAGCTGAGTGAGTAGGCCTGGTACCCAAATGCCTTTTTGCTACATGCCAGGATGCCATCCCTCCCCCTGGCCTGAGTCCTATCTACTCTGAGCAGTGGGGTATGATGAGAAGTAGAGGATTTGGAGCCAAAGGGAGTCAGAATAAAGCCTGCCTCTGTCTGCTGTTGACCATCATGGTATTCTTGGCTACGTTTTCCTCTCTGGGTCTTGATGGCCTCTCTAAAATGAGGGGGTCTAGACTACTTTTAGGTCTCTTATCTTTAATCCTTTAAGCCCATGTGAAAATGCAAGGTTAGAAGAGCATCTGTTTTTCTAAACTTTCTAAATTAAGTTGACTTTCAAAACAAAACTACCATGAAAAATGAAATAGTGGGGCTATCCCAACAACTCTAATCTCCCTTCCCCACTACACATAAGTATTCTCTCTCCTCTCTCCCTTTCCGCTCTCCTCCATCCTCTCTCCTCTCTTAAGCCAAGGCCTTTCCTCTCACTTACAAATGGCCATCATCAGTCATCATGGTGTGGTGGCAGTGGAGATGGTCACAGAGCCCAGAGGGAGGCCTTTTTTAGGTCACAACAAAGACTGTGCCTCTGACTTGCCCACAGTCAACCAGCTGGTAAATATCAAAGGTGAAATTTGAACCCGGGTTTTCCTAACTACAGGGCTAGCACTATCTACTGTACCACACTGCCCTTCTAAGAGGCAAATGACAGAGGAGAGTAGACAACATGAGAGAGATTTATTACATGGAAGCATACATATATTCGTATATATGTATATATACACATACATACATCTGAAGGGGAATGAATGAAAACATGAAAAAAAGAAGAGACAAGCACTGTGTCTCACGTCAAAGTCTTCAGTGCCCGAGTTGTATCTAGTTTCTTTGAATAGACTGTAATACCGACTGTATCTGGTAAAATCAGTCTAATTTCTGGGCAGTGGGCCTGCTTTATTGGTCTGAGATGTCTTGGGCATCTTAATTGCACTAGATGGTAGGTGATTTATAATGTAGTTACAGCAATACTGGCTTAGAACAAAACTTACTCAAGAATTCATTTGACAATTTTAACCTCTCTCCAGGCAGTGTGGTACAGTTGATAAGAGAGCCTTGGACACAAAACCTCAACCCTGGCTACACAGCTAATCTTCTGTAATATCAAGTAAAACCATTCAAAGAAGAAGTGGCATCCAGTGCCCTGGATTTTGAGACTGATGACTTGGGTTCCAATCTCATCTTTGCTAAGTATTAGCTGTGTGACCTTGGGTAAGTCACTTCTCTTTTCTGGGCTTCAGTTTCTTCTTCTGTAAAATGAGGAATTTAAACTAGATGAGCTCAAAGGTTTAAATCCCATGATACATTTTGGAATAGGAGAAGGAAAGCCCTGTCTGAATTAGTAAAAAGCCTAAATCACAGAGAGACCGTGGCAGTTTAGTTATGTGGTGGGACACACAATGACAAAATGGAAGGCTTCTGCCAGTTTGGGGACCACTTGCTATTTCTGCTTCTTGGGCCTGGGGGCAGAAATGAGGGAAGGAAATGATCACAAATCTTCAATTCACAGGGACCAAAGTGGGAACTTAAGCTAATATTTGAAGAACATGTTACATACTTGGTGTGCCCTCCTTGGAGGCCTGATTGGAGGTTGATGTAGTGCCTTCGTAGATGGTGATAAACTGCACCAAGATAAGAGAGAAAAAGAAAACATCAATATCCTCTCTAGTACAGGATGGTAAAGTCCTATGACCTCTAGCATGGGTCTTCTGTAGAAACCAGGGAAGGGCTCAGGAGTTGCTGAGGTCACAACAACCACTGCTCTTGTGACCCAATGTCATCAGTGCCTTAAGACCTCCAGAAGTTTGCAGTACAACCCACACCCCAACATGCACAGCAGAAAAGAAACCAGGCCACCCAGTAACCAGACTGCTAGTGCCAGACTGCTTGTGCCATGGTTGTACAAATCGTTCTCTTCAGTTTTCCTATTCAATACCCTTGCTTTAGCGTGTTCATGAGGCCAGTTAAAGCACCCAGTGCTCTCCCCTCTCAGGAAAGGAACTACTGTCATTGACTCCTTCCTACAAATGAGAGGAAGGTATTGCTTCTCCCAAAGGAATTTCCATTTATACTGTATTTATAGTTGGGGAATAAAAGGTTTTATCCCCTTAAGAAAGGAGTATCAAGCATCACATACATCATCCTTTCCCGAGAGGGGCACTGAATAGGAAAACTGACGATTTGTGGAACAGTGTAAGGACAGACTACTTTGGAAGCTTTAATAACTTGGAGTAGAGCAGTGAAAGAGCAACCATGATTCCAGAGGACTTATGGTGAAGCAGGCTGCCCACCTCCTGACAGAAAGTCTCATCCTGCACCCTGGGTCCATCCTGACAGAGTGGGGATGGACCCAGGGTGCAGGATGAGACTTTTTGGACATGACCACTATGGGGAATTTGTTTTGCTTGACTTGGCAAATCTGTCACAAGAGTTTTGTTTTTCCTTTTTTTTTCCAGTGAGGGGAGGGAGAGAAAATAAAACCTTGTCAGTTGAAAAAAATTAAATGTTTTGAATACCAAAATTAAAGGAAGCTGGCAAGGGCAGTCCTTGTGACAAAAGTAATCAGGTCACATTGGCACACACAAGAGGAAAGAAGCAAGGCCCATTATATCTGGGGGCCAAATTCCAATGTCAGCAATGACTACCATCAGGTTTTTTCCCTTAGTTTGTTTCTTCAACTATAAAACTGGAATCTTAAGACTTGCCCAGTGCTGCTGTGAGGACCGTGGCTGGAGAAACGGGAGCTCTTATTAAGGGGCTGGCTCTCCTTTGGAATTCGTGGACTTTTAGGCCATGGGGAAGCCAGGAAGGGCCAGAGGACCTCCAAGTCATCTTGGATGTGGTCACTTCAAGCCAACTCTGCTGTTTTGTTGGGGTCTCAGCTCACCCTCCACTCTTAGGTGTAACTTTGAAATACATACCTGAAGGCTACTTGTTTCATCTAGGGTCTTGGCCTCTTCCAGATACACTGTGAGTAAAACACAGAGTTGTGAAAGTCTAAGATCTCTGTCTGAAAAATGATCATTTCTAAAGGAGGTCAGATTTCTATCACACTTGTTCTCCATAACTCACCCAATATCCCACAACCAAAATTAGTGGGTGTTTAAGTCAGTTAAATTGGAATCTTTCCAGAGTAAACTGAAGCCTAAGGAGGTGTGGTCCTTGATAGTGTTGGGGGCTGGCTCTGGCTCCCTTGGGAGAGATTATAAAAAGATGGAGCATGGTATAGCATTAAAGTCCAATAGATTAGATGCAGGGCTGGCCCTGCCAGGAATTCTGCAGGACCTTGGGCAGTTACTTCCCTTCTCTGGTCCATGTGTAAAATGGACGGGGTAGGGTTGGCCTTTGCTTTAATTCTAGGATGCAGGGAACACATATGTGATACTTCATGTTCTCCTTAGACTGCAGGCTGTTATTTCTGGTGAAGGGTTGGCAGTGAGACATGGAGATGGACAGTCTTCCTTGAGGACTGGTGGCTCAACTTTTGCAAGTAGTTTAAATGGGTCACAAGACTGGAAAGTGTCGGGCTAAACTCAAGTACTGAGGCTTGAACCTTACATCCCCCTCAGGGGTTTTCATTCTACTCCTAAGCTTATACTAAGTACACTCATTTGCTCTCTCCTTCCTCCCTCCCCCGCCCTCCTTTTTCTCCCTCTCTCCCTCCCCTCTCCCACATATAGAACAAACTTCTCAGAAATTTAAACTAGGAAACTGTGACAGTATTTTAAAGTTATACATTCTTTTACAAGAATTGGATATCAAAGATAAATCTGAACCTCCTCTTTTGTCCCAGGTGTGGGATAGGGAAATCCATGAGAGCCTACCTAACCTGTGGCTGCCACTGAGAAACCCTATACCCCCAGATTCTAGATTCACTCCTGTGCTTTAGGGTTTTCTAAGTGCTTTGCTCACAACATGTTTTATCATATCCACATTTGTAGATGAGGAAACTGAAGCACTGAAATCTGGGTTATCAGTTACAGTCTGACTGTATAGGGTAGAGTCATTGAGAAGAAGAGAGGTCAGTTGTCTTGCTTTATCTCCTGCCTCCTCAATTACTGATTTTTGGCTACTCTAGCTGCTTCACACTGCAAATACTTTTCCTTGGCCTATACCCACGTCCTTCCTTCTCCCTTGCCTCCAAGTCCACACCACCTGTCTTGGCCAAACTATGTGTGACAAACTCTTCTGCCTTGAATGTTTGATTCTCTGCTTTTTCAATGGATCTGTGGTCTTATCAACAGATGTGTTCCCTCCATTGATGCAGATCTTAAGTTAGCCTCACCTTCACAACCTGGACCATTTTTGTCCACGTCCTCCCATAGCTCATCCCCAGAGACCTTCCTAACTCTAGGGTTTTTTACATTTTGGGGGGGAACCAATACAATCCTCAAGCCAACATTGATACTTTCAGTATTTCCATTCAAGAATTGGAATAGGCAAGTATTTGCCATGAGAGCATAGTTGTTTTAAAGTCAGACTATGGCATCATTTAGCATATCTTAATAATGATTCAGACAGACAAGCCATTGCTGCGTTGACTGTGAGTTGCATGTGTAAGTTATTCACTTCTGGAAAGGCAAACAAACTGGTGGCCTAATCCTGAGGATTTCCACTCTGGCAGCCTTAAGAAGTAAGTAGAGTAGAAGGTTCAAAAGCTCCCCTACTAGACTTGGCTCCAACACTTCCTTCCTACCTGAGTGACCTTGGACAAGTCCCTTCCCTTATCTGGGGCTTTGTTTCCTCATCTCCAAGATGGGAATCATGAATATACCACCTTCCTTTTAAGGTGCTTGGTTATAGACATTCTAGTGCTATATAAATATGAGTTCCTACAAGTATTCCTCTACTGAAGTCTTCCCTTGCTGCCTTAGCATGAAAATGATACTAGGCTTTTGGGCCTAGTAACAACTTCTGACCTCCAAGGCCTACCCTAGGTAGGGTATGAGAAACTTTCTCATTAGAAACTTGACCTTGGAGTAATAAATGTTTTCAGTCATAAGAAATCATGAAGACAGTATACTAAGGCATGGAGGGAGGATTAATAAGGATGAAATCATGTATATTTTAAAATATTTTATGTATATTATTAGTATTATTTAATAACTTCAGATTTAAAAGGTATCAAAGCAGTGACCAGTGTTTCTTAAATAAGCTCTAATGCAAATTAAAAATAAGTAATCAAACCGTCAGTTGATTTCTTGCCTGATCCTTTGCTGTCACTGTTGGAAAAAAAAGAGAATGTTTCATTTTTTGTTTAGTCAGTAAAGGAAGAAATTACATGTTAATTAAAAGAACAACTTGTCAAGTATTGATATAGTCAGATAATGACAAAAATGATCCCTTCTAGGTTCCAAGTCAAGCAGAATGTTGTAGAACCAAAATACAGTGATACCTGAATTGACCTTGGTTTAGATTTATCTGCATCCTCTCTCACCTCTGTTGCTGCCAATTCCAGACTCTTATTACTAGTCCTAACTGCTAACCATTGGGGTGGCTTAGCATTTAGCACTTTGGGAAAATTTGGGGTGGGGCTCACCTGGGGTACAGCACCAAGTGGAAGGGAGAAAGTAAACCTCAGGTCATGGGCTGCATTCCTGTATCAAATGGAGGGTGGGACCTGGCAGGGGAGGAGCTGGTGAGTGAAGCATGCTCGCTCTCTCCCTCCTACAAAAGTGCTGGAGGTGCTCTTAGGGCTTGCTACTGAATGAAATCAGATTAAGTGAAGACCCCTCAGACATGAATTCCCCAAGAATACCCACCCTTCCTGCCAAAACTTAAACAACTGCCACAATGGCAGAAGGACATATGTCCATGACAGTATACAACCCAGGTCCTACTGGTTTCAAGCCCACCTTCTATCCACTATGCCATGTTGACTTTCCATGGGGGACGTATGGATAAATAGCCATGACAGAAATGATCGCTAATGATCTGGAGAGATCCAGAGTTGCCCTCTTTTTCTAAAGTATTGATTTTAAAAGTTCAGTCTTTTGAAGGACATCACTGATAGTAAGATTGGACTTTCTTGGTCATTTGCCTCCTTAGGTAAATAAAATGCTCCGAGATGGAGGCGAACCACCAAAGTTATGGTCACACCACATCAGCATTCTTCCCTTAAGTTCCATATTTGGTAACAAAAACCCTCATTGGTGAGCAATGATCCTTTCTGTGTTCTTTGTCTCTGGGGTAGTAGATTCCCGTGCTTAGACTATATGTGTGGATTCCCAGCCAATGGGAAGAGAAGCTACAGGGTTTCTGTTTTAGGACCATACATTGCTGTACTCTGCTCCACTCAGGTGCACTCCCTTGCTGTCCCCACCCATGGTCTCGAGGGAAGCACCCCTTCTCATGAAATTGTAATAAATTCCTTTTTGCCTTCTACCTTGAGAAGCCTCTGAGTTTAATTTGAGTAAGGGTCACTCTATCCCACACACTAATGCTATCCCTGACAGGAAGGAAAGATTTGGAAGCTGGGGCATAACTGGAAAGGAAACCACAGTGGGGAGAAAGATTTTAGATAGCCAAGGTGTACCACAATGTCCATGGTTGCCTGGTGCTTGAGGGGACAGAGTATGGAATTTTGTCTGCTTTATAGCATAGTTGAGGACATAAAAATTTGATCAGAGCATCTAAAGTTTGAAGGAGCTTTTGAGATCATCTAGTTCTCTCCCTCCATTTTACACAAGGAGGAAAAAAACCCAGAGAGTGAAGCAAAATTGTCCAGTGCCACTCAATAAATAGCAGAGGCATGAATCAAATCCAATTCCTTTCTCTCCAAAGTCTGTGGTTATCCCACTAAACAATTCTTCTTTTCACTTAGTTTCCTACTTAAATACTAGTATAATTGAAAGTTTCTACCTTTTCAAAATATGGTATTAGAAAGCCCAGGTCCCTAGTACCCTCCAGAAGGATAGAGGCAGAAATATCAAAAAATGTCTAAAAGGTGAGGGAGAAGAGGTAGGAAGAAAGGATAATCAAAGCTTCTGAAAAGATAATAATGCTGGGGCAGAGCCAAGATGGTGGAGTAGAAAGATGCACATATGCTAGGTTCTTCCCCCACAGCCCATAAAATAGCTGCAAAGAAAGACTCTCAAATTCTAGAGCAGCAGAAGCCACAGAAAGATGGAGTGGAGGAGATTTCTGGTCCAGGGTGACCTGAAAGGCTAACAGACGAGGTCTATCACAGTGAACGGCATAGTGCAGCCCCACCTTGGCCTTGTGGTGCTGGGAAGAGCAGGACTGGAGCAGGCCTCCGGGGTTGGAATCCCCAGAAGCCGCAGCAGCAGTTTGCAGATCTCTCAACCCGCAGGTGCCAAAGACAGCTTCAAAGGTCAGTGAGAGAGCTTTTTCACCTCTGTAACAAGGGACCAGGGTCCTCCCCTAGCCCCGGCCCCAGGCTGCAGTGGCTATGGTGGCCAGGCAGGCAGCAGTCAGCATCCATTGGTGGATAAAGCCCCTGGGTGAATTGAGCAGCTGATCTGAACCTCAGCCCTGAGTGGGGGCTCTGCCCCTCCCCACCCCCTGCCCAAAGCCCCTGAAGGAACTGAGCAACTTATCTGAAGCTGTGAGCCTGGTCAGAGAGTAAACTCCTCTTCCTTGATTGTGCCACCTTGGAGGAACTGAGATCTTACAGGTCCCCAGAGTATACCCTAATCTTGACAAAAGACCCTAAAGTCAAGTAACTGGTTGGAAAAATGCCCAAGAAAAAGGAAAAATAATAAGACTATAGAAGGTTACTTTCTTGGTGAACAGGTATTCTCTCCCATCCTTTCGGATGAGGAAGAATAATGTTTACCATCAGGGGAAGACATAAAGGTCAAGGCTTCTGCATCCAAAACCTCCAAAATAAATATGCAATGGTCCCAGGCCATGGAAGAGCTCAAAAAAGGATTCTGAAAATCAAGTAAGACAGGTAAAGGAAAAACTGGGAAGAGAAATGAGAACAATGCAAGAAAATCATGAAAAGTGAGTCAACCACTTTCTAAAGGAGACTCAAAAAATGCTGAAGAAAATAACACCTTTAAAAATAGGCTAACTCAATTGGCAAAAGAAGTCCTAAAAGCCAATGAGGAGAAGAATGTTTTAAAAAGTAGAATTAGCCAATGGAAAAGGAGGCTCAAAAGCTCACTGAAGAAAATAGTTCTTTAAAAATTAGAATGGAACAGATTGGAAGCTAATGATTTTATGAGAAGCCAAGAAATTACAAAACAGAACCAAAAGAGTGAAAAAACAGAAGATGATGTGAGATCTTTCATTGGAAAGGCAGCTGACCTTGAAGATGGATCCAGGAGGGACAGTTTAGGAACTGTGGGACTACCTGAAGGCCATGATCGGGGAGGGAGCTTGGACATCATCTTTCATGAGGTTATCAGGGAAGATTGTCCTGATGTTCTGGAAGCAGAGGGCAAAAGGAATGTTGAGGGAGTCTGCTGATCACCTCTCGAAGGACATCCAAAGAGAGAGACTCCTAGGAATGTTGTAGCCAAATTCCAGAGTTTCCAGGTCAAGGAGAGAATGTTGCAAGCAGCTAGAGAGAAGTGGTTCGAGTGCTGTGGAAATACAATCAGGATGGCACAGAATCTAGCAGCTTCTACACTGAAGGATCGAGGGGCATGGAATGTGATATTCCAGAAGTCAAAGGAACCAGGACTAAAACCAAGAATCACCTACCCAGAAAAACTGAGTATAATACTTCAGGAGAAAAAAATGGTCATTCAATGAAATAGAGGACTTTCAGGCATTCTTGATGAAAAGACCAGAGCTGAAAAGAAAATTTGACTTCCAAACACAAGAATCAAGAAAAGCATGAAAAGGTGAACAGTAAAGAGAAATCACAAGGGACTTACTAAAATTGAACTGTTTACATTCCTACATGGAAAGATAATATTTGTAACTCTTGAAACTTTTCTCAGTATCTGGGTAGTTGGAGGGATTATATACAATATAGATAGAGGGCACAGAGTGAATTGAATAGGAAAGGATGATATCTAAAAATATAAAATTAAGGGGAGAGAGAGGAATATATTGGGAGGAGAAAGGGAGAAATGGAATGGGGCAAATTATCTCTCATAAAAGAGGGAAAAAAATCTTTTCCAATGGAGGGAAAAGGGGGGAGATGAGAGGGAAAAAGTGAAACTTACTCTCATCACATTCGGCTCAAGGAAGGAATAACATGCACACTCAATTTGGTATGAATATCTATCTTACACTACAGGAAAGTAGGGGAGAATGGGATAAGCAGGGTGGGGGGGAAGATGGAAGGGAGGGCAAATGGGAGAAGGGAGCAATTGGAAGTAAACACTCTTGTGGAGGGACAACAAGGTCAAAAGAGAGAATAGAAGAAATGGGGGGCAGGATAGGATGGAGGGAAATATAGTTAGTCTTACACAACATGACTATTAAAGAAGTCTTTAGCAAAACTATGCATTTATAACCTATATTGAATTGCTTGCCTTCTCAGTGGGGATGGGTAGGGAGGGAGGAAGGAAGAGAAGTTGGAACTCAAAGTTTTAGGAACAAATATTGAGAATTATTTTTGTGTACAACTGGGAAATAAGAAATACAGGTAATGGGGTATAGAAATTTATCTTGCCCTACAGGACAAGAGAGAAGATGGGGATAAGGGAAGGGAGGGTTGTTAGAAGGGAGGGCACATTGATGGAAGGGGCAATCAGAATGCATAGCATTTTGGGGGGGAGGGGAGAGATGGGGAGAAAATTTGGAACTCAAAATTTTGTGGAAATGAATGTTGAAAACAAATTAATTAATTAAAAAAATTTAAAAAAAGATAATAGCCTCTCAGAAAGGGAAAAGGAATGGTTAAGGAAATGAGCAAGCAGGAAAATAACACTGGAAACATGATGAATGTATTTTCTGCATTGAAAAAATTCAAAGAAAAGATACCAGAAGAAAAAAGGACTAGTACCAACAGTGATCCAAAAAATGAATCCAGAAGTTTCACAAGACTCATCAGATTTAATAATAAAACACTTAAAGGAAAATAAGGAAGTGGTGAGACCTGCCATTAGGCATTCACCCCCTCCTTACCCTTCCCCCCCCCCCAAAAGGAACAAGATAGAATGATAATGAAAATTAATGTTGAGAGTGCTGTGGAAAACTGAGAGAAAAATCAGGAGTTAATGAGAAATCGAATTGTTCTATTGAAAGACCAAAAGGCTGCAAAATGTGATGGAAAGTCACCTGCAGGGAGGCTTCAGGATGTAAAGAGTAAAGAAGATGGAACAATGCAACAGGCTGTGGAGAGGTGAACCATCACGCATTCTCAAGAATGTGAAGAAAGGAAGAGTCTGGACACCATATTTCAGGAAATCATTTCTCACCTGGCTGCCCTACTATGCCTCTTCGTGGAGTACTTTCCCTGGCTCCCCTCTGCACCTTGCTTTTTGGCTTATTTTGTGTGTTGCCTTCCTCCATTAGACTGTAAGCCCCTTGAAGGGATTGTCTTTTTTTTTTAATCCCTTGTGCTTAGTGCAGTGTCTGGCACATAGTACACACTTAATAAATGTTTCACTGACCACTGGCAGTCTGAAATAATACAAGAAAAAATTTCCAGAATTATGGGAAGATCAAAGGACAGGCTATAAAATAGGCAATGCAACAGACACCAACAGGAAAGAATGCCAGATTCAACTCACCCAAACACAATGATGTCAAACACTAAAGATACCCTGACAAGGAGATTTTACAAGTAGATAAGATGGAAAACATTGCTTATCAAAGAACACCAATTATTCATCTAATATTAAAAAATTACTGGCAAAAGTAAGCCACAGTGAGGCCTTTGATATGTAAATCAACCAAGAACTTCTCCTGGTAAAGGAGGCCAGGCTTAGCTAGGACCTTTGATATGCAAATCAATTATGAACTTCTGCCTGGACTGGCTAAAAATGGGGTTTAGATTTAAACATTTCACAGGGTGAGCAAAACACAAAGGGTAGGGAGTGGTGTGATCCATAGTTGTCTCTGGGTAGAAGGGGACAAACTTGGGAAAGGCACTAGAATGATAGATAGTAAAATTGAATATTCTTCCACTTTCATCAGTATTGAGGCAACAGTGGCTTTGACTCTGAACCAATAGCAAGGTAGCAGCCAGGTTGTCCGAACTGACAATTAAAGGCCACAAACAGGCTGAGGGTGGGGAGGGAGAAAGAGTAGATGAAACGTATATATAGGTATATGAGAAAGTGTGTATGGGTAGATGGATAGATACATTCACATATACATGTGGAAATATGCATATATACATACCTGTATGTTAACGTATGTATACATATATAAAACACATATATTACAACAGAATTCCCAACAAGAGCAAAGTAAAAGACAAGGAGGAATGAGAAGATAGAATTCTTTTATTGCAGGTGTTACAAAAAATGGATAATTGAGGGAGAAGGAAGAACAGATAATCCCAAAGTAGCACTTCCATTTAGGAAAGGAGGGAAAGAAAGGGGGAAGATTGAAACCACTGAAAAACTTTGAGAGGAAAGAGTAGGAATTTAGGATCCATCTTTGGTGATGAATGTATGTTCTCCCATGCATATGTGTAAGACAGGTTTGGACTAATTCTAGTGAATGAAGGTAGAATACATTCCTTAATGATAAAAACGTAATTTAGCAGAGTATGACAGAACCATATTTAACTATAAATAGATTGACTTCTATTATTAAACAGAATAGGGTTATCGAACTGATTAAAAAAAAATCCAAGACAACCATATGTAGCATTAAACACCCAAAGGCAGATTTAAAATGAAAAATTGGAATAAGATTTACACTGCTTCAGGTAAATCCTGTCTTTGACACATACGAGCAGTGTGACCCTGGAAGAGTGGTCCCTAATCTCTCAGGGCCCCCAAACAACCCTCTGAAATTATAAATGGTAGAGCAGTTGCTCCTTTACATTTCCCTAGCTGCCATTAGCCCTTCAGCATTGGTTGGAGAAGTCACAGGTCTGGCCCAGAAAATCAGAACCTGTAGCCATGATAGTCAGGCAAGGCTGAATTCAAATTACAAAGTATTTATGAGATGGGGACGACATCATGCTTAAATGCACCATTCATAAGGAAAGTATACCAATATTATTTGCCTAACAGCACAGCAACTATATTTTAAAAGAAGGGAACTGATAAATAGGAAAGGAACTATAGACATCAATGGAATCTTGGAAAAATTAGTTTGTTGCATTTAGATAAATTAATTCACTTCTTCAAACCTTCATGGAACATTTTCAAAAAGCAGTCCACATTTGGATATTAAAAAACTTATAAATTGAGAAAACAAATTCTGCTACCTTTATAGAAACCCAATTAAAAACAGGAAACTACTAAAATGTAATCAAAATAGAGAGTCCTAGATGGAAGAGTGATAGGTACAATGGTCGAATTATAGAAAGTAAAAGTTTCTGAATTGTAACGAAAGCAGTCTTCCCATGCTCAAAGAGGCCCAGCTCAAAGGCCTTCAATGATTCCCTCTAGCCTCTAGAATAAAATACAAAGCCTGCCATTTAAAGACTTTTATAATCTAGCTTCAACATATTTACAAGTCTCATTTCATATTTCTTTCACATAGAAAGGTATAAAGTGATGCCAACTGGACAACCAAAGAACATACACAGTGACTACAACTACATAATTAGAGATGATAACGGCAACAAATTCATATGAGAGAAATGACATTCAAAAGGGATCACGGAAACAAGATGCTTTGATCACTACAGGGCTAAAGGCAAGGTGAGCTTAATAAAGGCCAAAGAATAGAAGGTGAGGGACATGAGGATGATCATTTACAATCTCTTCTGGGAGTTTCCTTATGCTTGCTCTTCTAATATCTTTTTCTTATGCTGTTGTTTACATATTGGAAGACTTGGGCTTATCACAGGAAGTCAAAATAAACTTATTGCTAAAAAGCCCCCCAAAAAACAACCAAACCATACCCTTCGGAAAGCATCTCTTGGTTGTATGAGCATGAGCTCATAGTTCTGTGTATCAGATAACGTGGAGGCTCCGAAACAATGTTTCTCAACTCTTCTTGCTGAAAAAAGTAGAAGAAAAACATCAAAGCACAGGTTTAAGCAAGGGGAATAAAAATCTATCATAGAAATGCCCTTAACTGCCCACATAACTCTAGCACTTCTGAGCACATCTAATGTTATTGGGTCATGTGAGAGGGTGGGGGGGGACAGCGTAGAAAAGGTAAAAGCATGAGCCATCAAAATAAACCCTGTATGAGGAGGGCAAGAAAATGAAGAAAAAGAATAATCTGGGGCATCAGATTGGGGGTGGGGCCCTCCTGGCTTGGTTTTGCTATCATGCCATTCCTGTCCAGAAAACTCTCAGAACTCTACAGCATCCAGAGTGGAGACCAAATGTGTTGAGAGGCCCTCCTGGAGATGATTTTTTTTACACTTGACTCAGGGCAACCTCATTTTCTATTTTTCTAATGCTTCTTAGGATCATCACAGGACTACAGTTTTAGAGGAGGAAATGGAGGCCCAGAGAAGTGAAGTCTGCAAGACAGAATTTAAACCCAGGTCTTCCTAACTCCAAGTCTGGTGCTCTATTCACTACATCCTCCTGCCTTTTCTCAAGACCATCAGTGTTGCTTCATCTTTTATGCATCTACAGCTTACTTCACCACTTCAAGGATATAGGATTCTGTTGGGGGTAAGGGGCTTCTTTGGCAGACATAAATTTCAATCTCTGGGAGATGCTTTGGCTAAAACTTCATCCCTCTGTGGCCAACCTGACTCTGAGTCTGTAGGAATTATCTGGGCACTCCCTATCTGTCACTGGACTTACACTTCCATGTCCCAATGAGGCATCAGAGGAGGATTTAGTGAAGGAACTATTTACAGTATGATAATATAATTGGCACTGTGGTGACACTGTGAAATCACTGAATTTCAGACATGGAAGGAACCCTGGAGATCATAAATCAGGGGAAGACTGACCAGCAACATATTCACTTTTTCTGCCATTCTCCACAATCAAAGAACTGACCAATATTATAAGAGAACCAAAGTAACATAGTCACATTTGTCACTTACGGAGGAAGGTGACTTTTCTTCCAAGTCAAAAGACTTGATCTTTGTCAGGGATGCTACCTGGGTAAGCACTTTGCTTTCTGCAACAGCTATTGGCACTTGTGGGATTTCTGGCACTTCTGGCTCATCTGGTTCTTCTGGCTCATCTGATATTTCTAGTACTTCTTGGGCTCTTGGTTCCTTGATTTGACTTAGAGAGGTTTGAATACTTTCTGATGTGCTAGTAGGAATAGTTTGACAACACTTGCTTATGGAGAATAGTTTCTTCAGGCTACTGGAGCTCAGTGAAACCTTGGGTAAACTGACTTTACTTTCTTGCACTGGCTCCTCTTCCTCATCCTTTATAGTCATATGCATTAGATCAAGAGCACACTCTTCCTTTAAAACAACTTCTCGCAAACCATATTCATCCTCGTCAGAGGTTAAGCCATCATCCCTTCTGTTCTCTGTCTCTTCTTCATCAATATCGTGGGCAACCAGACGAATAATAAGGTCCTTTTTGCTCCGGACATCTTTTAAGAGTTCCACCTTGGTGATATCAGGCTTTCTTATATTCTGAAATGAGTTCCTGCAAACAGCCTGAAAATAAAGAGATTATGAGTATTTCAAGTAACTGTCTCAGGGTATTTTTTTCCCTCAGGCTTTTATTGCAATATAGTGATTTGCACATGATTTCTAGTTTTAGTAAAATGATGTACTATCAAATCATGTTTACTAGTACACTGTAGTTTTCTAAGAAACATGAAATGTATAAAGAATGTTTGGTGTTCCTACACTCTTCTCATATTTGTGATCATGCTGATTTATGACAATTTGTTTGATACACAGAAAAAAAGGGACTAACATGAATTCTGGCTTTTTCTCCTAATTTCTATTGCTTGAGCTTTATCTTTTCCATAACCAAGATATGCACTATGCATAAGAGTTTAGAGGCACCTTAGAGATTACCAAGTTCAAGTTTTGCACTTCTAAATCTTATTAGCTTGAGGTGAACTTCTAGCGTGGATATTCCTATCACCAGTGCAGATCTGGCAAGATTTACTGTCAGACAATTCTGCAGAACCTATGATGAAAAATGCCATCCAGCGCCAGAGAAAAAACGGATGGAGTCTGAATGCAGTTCAGAGCATACTGGTTTCCTACTTTCTTTTTCTTTTCTTTTTTCGGGGGGAGGGGGTGTCTGTGTTTTCTTTCACAACATGACCAATGTGGAAATATGTTTTGCCTGACTGCACATGTATAACCTTTATCAGATTGCTTGCCTTTTCACTGAGGGGGGGAGGGAGTGAGAGTGGGAAAGAATTTGGAACTCAAAATTGTAAAAAATGGAGGTTATACATTGTTTTTACATGTAATTGGGAAAAATAAATATTAAAACCAAAAAAGAAAAAAAAAACAGATTTACTGTCAGAGAATAACCTGAAGCACTTATGGGGTAAGATTATTGACCACAGTCACATAGTACCTTCAGGGGTAGGCTATGAATTGAAGTCTTCCTTATTGTCTCTCTACTACTTCATGCTATCATCTCCCCTCTCATTTTACAAGGGAGGAAACTGAGGCCCAGAAAGTTTAAGCAATTTATAATTGCACAGGTACTAAGTGGTAGAGCTGGGATTCTAATTCAGGCTAACCCCAAAATCATCAGCTATACCCACTGTGTTCCTTGAAGTTTTTCCATCACCTACCCTGGCAGTCTTATGATTTCACAAACCAACCCACAGATAGTTCAAAATGCAGATATTTTCCTGAAGGAGGACAAATCTTTTAATAAGGTTCCTCTTCTCCCTGCCCCACCTGGCACTATGGACATTATGGTTTTAAATTGCTTTAATACATTATTGTATTTGATCCTCATAACAACCTGTGAGTTAAGTACTGTTGGTATTCTCTCCCATTTTATAGATGAAGAAACTCACATTCAGAGAGGTTAACTGGCTTGCCCAGGATCACACAGTGTTTGAAATAGGACTTGAACTCAGTTTTTTTCTGACACCAAGCCATTTTTCTGACTCTCACCGTTATTTTATAAACCAAAGTGCCATCATAGCTTCTGCAGAAATTAAGACATAGTCAAATCTCAGTTACCTGTGACATTCAGAAAATCCACAATGGTAGAGAATGGCCAAATTATTTCTATTTCACTTTGAATGTGTTTCTGTATTTGTATTTGGACATTCATGCTTCAGTCATTCTGGGAACTTGCACCACTTCCAAAGAGATAGTGTTCAAATTCTCTAGCTCGCCCAGCTCCCTCCTATTTTTCCCCTTTTCTATGTGAGGGATGGTCCATCTATACTTTTCTGGGAATGTGATCATTGATATTCATAAAAAGGAGTCTGAAACAGAGAGGTGTGACTAGTGTAAGTAGGATAGGCACATCTTGGGGGTGGGAGACCCAATGAGGTACTCATTTTAATCTGACTTTTTAGAAATGCCAGAAAATTCCATCCTCCATGATGTATAGGGATTTTTAAAAATGTGTGTGACCAGTTAAGTCATATGGATTGGTGTGTGGACTTGGAAGTCTCTGGTAGAAAACAGTATTTTTATTCTTTGAAAACTGGAAGGCTACACTGTACATGGTTTAATGCTAAAGTAATAAGGTCGAGCCTCATGACAGGTTTCTGGAAGCCAAGTTTGTTACTTCAGCATCACACTTAGCTGTAGCAATTTTGGGTTAAGCAGATATTATCTGACCATGCCAAGATACATAGTTGACTGTAATTTACAGACAAAAGCAATGCCTGCTCATTAATTTTTTGGGGGGGCCATTGCTTTTTTGCTTACCTCAAAGGGCTTTGCATCCAACCGTCCTGTTTTATCTAAGGAGATTCGTCTTTCCTTTTTTCTTGATTCTCTGTCCACTATTTCCGAGGAGTAGCTCTTCCCACTTATTGAAGCTCTTCTTAGCTCTGCTAGACTGTGTCCAGTTCTTGACAAACACTGCTTCTTCAGTTTCTCTAGTGGTTGAGTTTTGAGTGAAAGCACTGCCAAGTGTTGAGAAACAATGTCTGGATCTATTCTCATTGGCTTATTTCCAAGGTGAGGGACAATTTTAACTTGCAGGTCATCCCCCTCAATGTCATCTTCTTTAAAGAGCACAGAGCCCATTTTTGTGGCATGCTCACTGGCTTTTTCAACAATTCGGTCAACATCCAGATCACTGATGACATCAGTGGATGAACTATGGGAGCTAACAGATTCTGGGGGATGATGAGAAATCTCACTAATTATGAGGCTAGCTACTTTTTGGGGGAAAAATCTGTTCATACCTTTTATATCATGAAAGAATTCCTCTTGGGTTCCAGATTGTCGCAAAACGTTATTATAAACAGAATCAACAACCTGAGAAATCATTTCAATATTTTCTGGGTTCAAAAAGTACACTTCAGGGTCAGAAGCCACTAGACTAATGTTACTTTTGGAAATTTCAGCAGCCACTGATTTTGTCAGTTGAGATGCAATTTTATTCAGTTCAGGTTTGGATAAGCTTTTTGCCTCTTTGGTTACAACACAGGGCAACTTGACTATTTTTGCTAGGAATAATGCCAGTGTTTCCTCCAAAAAGGAGGCATCCAGTACTGGAGTTTTGGGGGCTGAAGGTTTCTCCTGTGACTTAATGTCATCAAGAATTTTAAGGACTTTTTCCATAATTTTGACAGCTTCCAGTGCCAGTTGCGGACCTGATGCCTCTTCCTCACAAGGGAATTTTTCCTCATGGGAGATTCTTTTTTCACTAGTGATTCTTTCCTCCTGAGCGAATTTTTCCTCAGAAGGGAATCTTTCCTCACGAGAAAAGATTCTTTCTTTTGGAGGGAATCTTTCCTCATAAGCAATTCTTTCCTCATGAGAGAATTTTTCCCTACAAGGGACTCTTTCCTCACGGGAAAATTTTTCCTCACGAGGGATTCTTTCCTCAGAAGCAGATTTTTCCTCACGAGCAAGTTTTTTCTCCCAAGACAATTTTTCCTCATGGGGGATTTTTTCTTCCCAAGAGAATTTTTCTTCACGGGGGATTCTTTCTTTCCAAGAAAATTTTTCTTCACGGGGGATTCTTTCTTCCCAAGAAAATTTTTCTTCACGTGGGATTCTTTCTTCCCAAGAAAATTTTTCTTCACGGGGGATTCTTTCCCCCAGAGAGCGTTTTTCCTCCTGAGGGGTTCTTTCCATATGAGGCCGAAATTCAGGTTTGGAAATTTCCTTGACCATTAAGAAGGCTATTATATCAGCTAGAACATTGCTCTTTCCTATTAGATCTTTATACACAGAAGTGTGAGAGCCAGAGTGTTTTAAAACGCTGTCATAGACATTATCGACTACTTTTTCAATAGCCTGGTTATCTTCTTTAGGCAATGTGGGAGGTTCATTGGGCTGCTGTACAATTTTAATTGAACTTTTTGATATAAACTCTTTCAGTGATGTTATTATTTTGTTGGTAATTTTTTCCAATTCAGCCTCCAAAGCCTTGGTTCTTTCCCTCTCTATCATAGGGAACACAGACAAAAGTCGGGATAAAAACTGTACTGCAATTTCTTCTAGGATATTCAAAGATAATTTTTGATCAGAGGTTTGTTTGGTTGGAAGACCTGCTGAGCTCTGGGAGATATCTTTAAGAATACTTTCAACAACATTGTCAACCTCAGCACATTGATGGGGTGTTAACTCTCCAGAAAAGTATGTCTGCAGCTGATTTCCAGCAACCTCTCTTATAACTAGGTCAGCTATGCTTTCAGAAAGCATTCTGCATCCGCTTGTTGCACAGTTCTGTATAACCTCTTGAGAGCCAAACTGTGGCAAAAGATTACTATAAACAGACTGTACCACTACCTGAATTACTTCATCATCGTTGGGGTGTAAGCACTCAACATACTGTATTACCATATCTTCGTCTTTTGTTATCTCTGTCATAACCCTGCTGACTAATTTCATTTGAATGAAGTTCATTTCAGTAAAAAGACTGTCACCTACTTCTGAATCTAGATTTTTTTCTGATCCTGATGGAAAAATTTTGGCTAGAAGAGATGAAATCATTTCTTCCAAAAATCCGTGAGGCAGCATGATGGTATATGGTGAGGAAGTTTGACATTCTCTGGTGTGTTTTTTGGCCACTTGTTGTACTTTTGTAACAACATCCTTAGATTCCAGAGGTATGCACACTTCAGTGGGCAATTCATCCTGTAGTAGTAGGCTGAGCTGATGCTGAAAGATTTCTTCTATTACAGCACCAGCTAATCTTTTGGCTAACTTATCACTATCATTGATGTCTTTGCAAATTGAGTCTTGAGATCTGTATTCGTGTAGAACATTACAGAGAGAGGAGTGCACAACCTTATTGACCAATATTTTATCCACTGGTGGCATATCAATGTAATGTTGTATATCTGTACATGATCCCCTATCAACCAAGGTTTTGGGGGGCACAGGTGGCATTTTAGGCGGTGAGGGTGTTCTCTGGAGAGTTGGTGCTTCCTGTGTAACAGAACTGTGCTTGTCTGGTACTTTCTCCTCAATCAGTACTTTAGGTTCCTGGGGCAAAGGTTGCTTTTCTTCAGTGGGCCTAAACACCCTAATTCGGGCGTCAGAAAACTCTTTTAACAAGGAATCAATCAGTTTCATTGCTGTTTCATAGAGCTCAGTCTGATTTGCATCATCCTGAATTTTTTTACACTCTTCACAAGTTTCTGGTGAAGAAGAAAAGACCAGTTTGTTTACAATCTCAGTGACAACATCTTCTAAAAATCTTGCTGAAAAAATACCCGATCTCATTTCAGGTGAATAGCATGATATTTTGGCATCAGCAGGAGGGTGTTTCTTCACCTCTTTGCCTTTGTCAGGAACACCCTTGTGAACCAGGTGCAATGAAGCCCCTGATGAAGGTTGGCCAAGATTCTCAGCATGTGCTTTTTGGGTAGGAATAACATTTGTATAACGGGTATCATCTAGAGATGTCTGAGTAGATATATCTAAAACATTACTATAAATATTCTCAATCACATTTTCATAATACACTATTGGTTCATCTTCAATATCTGTTTGAACACAGATCTCTCTCTTGCTTTTAAAGGTTGATTTTATATTTGGACTTTTCTCCGTAGTGACTGCAGGAGTGAGACTAAACGCCCCTTCTTCATCATCTGTCCCAACTGAAATGTCTTTTTTCTTTTCTTCAAACTTCTTACTACTTGATAATTTCAAAACTGGTTCTGGTGTTTTTTTACTTTTTACTGGAGAAATGCGTCGTATTGGTTCTTCTTCATTGCTTTCAGCAGCCAATTGGTGTTCTTTCTTTATACTACTCTTCTTAGGTGTTCTCTTAAAATCTGGTTCCGGGATCCCCTTACTGCTTTTCATAACTGCAAAGACTTTTATTGACTCTTCCTCGTACTCATGTGCCTCATCTTTGGCTGAAAACTCATCACTCTTTTGATCTGATGTTTTCCAAGCATGGTCCTGGTGACTTTTTATATTATTTTTAATACTGGTGGCTACAGAAGTGAATTTTATTGAATCCTTGTCTTCATCTTTTCTGGTTGGGCTCTCACTTGTCTTTTTCTCACTTTCCCTTTTGTCAGTTAGATCCCAATCTGCAGATTCCAGGGCACACATTTTAGTTTTCATAGTACTAGCTAGAGAAATGAACATTGAATCCTGGTTATCGTTTGTAGGTATAGTCTCAACCTTTTCTTCACTCTTCTTTTCACCTATTGTGCCCAGATCTGTTTCATCTTTTATATTTCTAGTTAGATTTACAACCGCAAGGGAATCTTTCAGTGAAGAATCTTTGATAGGAGCACCTCTTATGTCTTTATCAAATGAGATCTTTTGTGGCAGATATTGGACTCTTTGGGTGATGTTATCTGGTTCTAGAAATGAAAAGAATGGGGAAAACCAGTCTCCAGAAAAAAGTGGCTTAACCTTGAAACCTGAGATTGCATTCTTTGCTAAGTTGGTTATCATTTCAATACAAATATTGCTCTCTTCCTCATCATGATGAGTACCCTCAGATCTGTATTTTTTAACAACCTCTTCATACACAGAGTCAGACACTTTATTAATAGTTTCTTTATCTACTGGTGGAAAAGAAAACAATTCTTCAGCATTGGGGAGAACCTTAATATCACTTTTTCGAAATTCACCTATTAGAGAATTTACTAATTTGATAGCCATGCTCACAAGGCTGGTCTCTGTCATACTTTCACCTTCATCGTGCTCAGGAGTTTTTGGGACAGGGTACAATTTCCTAACAAGATCAAAAATAACATCTTCTAAAAATGTTGCTGAGTAG